>NC_061508.1:33219044-33514617 GCF_022539505.1 Lolium rigidum | reverse complement strand
GTCGTAGGACTTTGCCTGACGCAGTTTCCACAACAGAACCCATATCGTCGGGTTAGGCCCATAGGCGACGAAAAATACCCCTTAGCGGACGATTTTGAGACGTTGTCTATCAGAACTTTTCTTGTAGTGTTCATTCACAAAAGAGGGAGCATCTTGGTTGTCATCAGTGACAACGGCCCTTTCATCGACTTCTCCACCCTCAGGAAGGGGAGGAAGCGAGATAAGATTTGGATGGTTCTATATAAAAACAGGGGAAGATGTCAACAAAAAAAGAGGAGTTATAAAAAAATAGCAAGGCAATAACAAGTCAGTCGACAAAGTTTACCTTGGGAAGCGCATTGCTGGCGCTGTATGGTTTTACACGACAAGAAGAAGGGACTGAATCTTTTTGCTGAGAGAAGAAATTTTTCGGACAAGCTTTTCTAAATCCTTGACCTCCAAATCCACCGACAACCGATCCGCGTCTTCGTCGCCAAAGCATACTTCCAGAGAGGGTTTTTGCGAGCCTGAAGAGGCTGCACTCTGGTCCTAAGAAAATACGCTGTAATTTGGATACCTGACAACTCTTTGCCGCGAGTATTTTGCAACTCATGGATGCGAGTCATCAGGGCCTCTGTCGAAGCTTTTTCTTCCTCCGTAGCATTTGCATCGCAGGAGCGGCGGCGAAGGATTTTCTCGGCACCATCGAAAGGAGGGATGTTGTCCTCCTGGATGTACAACCACTTCTTGCGCCACCCTTGAACTGAGTCAGGGAGTTTTACGTCGAAGTAATCGACCGTGGGGCGAACAGAAATAACAACGTCGCCTATATTATAAGCAACATTGGGAGAGCCATTGCGGCGACAAAAGAAAATGCGCTTCCATAGCGCCCAATTAGGCTGGACGCCAAGGAAGGCCTCACAGAGGGTGATGAAAATGGAGATATGGAGGATAGAGTTGGGCGTGAGGTGGTGAAGTTGAAGATCATAAACAAAAAACAATCCACGGAGGAAAGGATGAATAGGGGCGGAAAGACCGCGGATGAGATGGTCGACGAAACTTACCCGATACCCCATTGGAGGGGTTGGGTAGCTTTCTTCACTAGGGAAGCACAGGGCCTTGGGTTTCTTACTAATTCCCAGCTTCTTCAAAAGATTGATGTCCTGGGTGGAAATTTTGGACCTTTCCCACTCCGCGCTTCCCAGATCTGCGGCGGCCATCGACGATTCAGGCGTGTGGTGCCTAGTTAACCGACGCGGTGGCATCAACAATGGCGCAGGAATGCAACTTGGAGAAGATGAGCTTAGGGAATTGAGGGGTGCAGGAGCAGGTTTCGTAGAGGAGAGAAGGAGAACGGCGCGAGCGGAAGTGCTCGAGGAGGAAGAAGGAGATCTTATATAAAGATGAGGCGAAGCGGCGGACCGTTGGATGGAAAAGGGGTGCGGCAGATGATAACCACGCAGAAACAAGAGTAAAAAAGTATTTTAACACTGGAGAAGTTACGGTACGTGCGCCAGGAAAAGCGGAGGACGTGTGTCCCCCACCTACACGACGTGTCACGATAATGGATAATTTGGGCCCGCAAGGCAGTGGGAGAAAATTTCTCGCGATTTTTGGATTTACAATCGTGGCTATCATCAGCAATAACGTCACCTTGTCAGAGAGAAAAATTCGACTCAACAGCGGCATAAAAAGGCGACATGCAAAAAGTATTGGAGAGCCTTTGATCAAATACAAGTTTTTGATCAAATGCTCGGGGGCTACTTTGAAAAAATGAAAAGATCAGGAGAAACAAAATAGAGATGGCTTGAGCCTATGATCAAATACGAATATTTGTTCATAGCCTCGGGGGCTACTCCCATAGGGAGCGCTGTTCGCGCACCCGAGAAATTATAAAACTTCGGGAGAGAAAGAAAACATAGCGGCATAAGGCGTAGAGCCTACAACCAAGCACAAGTTCTTGGATGTAGCCTCGGGGGCTACTCCCATCGGGAACGCTGTTCGCATGCCCGATGAAATTATAAAAAAGAAAGAAAGAATGAAAAGAAGAACGATAGAAGAGCAAGAGAGTATATTTCGAGTTATAAATAACTCTGCATATACTCCCATCAGGAGAGCAATATAAGTCATCTTTGACTCAATAAAATGTGCCATTCCAACAGCTGAATAAGCACTCGACAATATATTCTCAGAACGCCAAAGTTGCGATCAATTTCTGAATGCCGCAAAACTTTGCGAAGGTAAGACCCCAGATCCGTTCTGTGAGGCGTGGCGCCGTCTCCGACGTCGGTTTGCTACTTTTATCCGTATCAACAGATACGAAGAAAAATCCTAACGGACGCGTTAGGTACCCGATAAATATGACTGGGACTCGACAGAATGGTAAGACCTTAAGCGGCACCTGTCGAAGTTTACACCAGTATCCCAAGATCATGTCCGGGGACGTGATTTTGAAGTAGGTTTTTGCGGATTGCCACTAGAGCAGCTAACTAGTACCTGATCCGTCAGATGAACTAGCCCCAATTACCATTATCCCTGTACAATATAGAAATTTATGTGAATGAATATAGAAAAGTTTTAAATTGTCGAGTAAAATAAACAGTGGAGATTTTCCCTGACTCTACGATTCAAGCAAAATCTCGGGGGCTACTGACATAGGCATCCCCAATGGGCCTGCCGAAGATAGTACCCGGGGTTTACTAAAGGCCCACTACCCGAAGAGTAAGGAGACTCGGAAGCCCAAGATATTATTAAGGAAAGCTAGAGTTGTAATAGGAAGCATTATTTGTAATCTTGCGGGAGGAGTTAGAAATCTTCCCGGACTTTGTAACTTGTACAATACGAATCCCTCGGCTCCGCATCCTATATAAGGGGGAGTCGAGGGACAAAGAAAGCATCGAATCATTGTTTCTCAAACCCTAGTTTTCATATTCGTCGAGTACTTTTCGGCTGAAACCTTCGAGATCTACTTGCCCTCTACATCTAACTAAACCCTAGTCTACAATCCGTAGGCATTGACAAGTTAATACCTTGTCAGGATGCCCCTCATCCGCTCACCTACTTTGGCAAGCTCAGCACCAACAAAGGGCCCTAATGCAGGCCCGAGTTGGAGGCCACCCCAGCCCGCCCTCCATGTACGCCGGTGCAGCGCCCTTGGTCTTCTCCTGTGCCATCCACCAATCCACAACGAGCTCCATTTTTCTTTTTCTTTCATGATCCTACATACGAACAGTAGTGGTGCTACTATAGATCGACGATGGTGCTACTATAAGCTAACGGCGGTGTTAGATCGGTTGACAATGTTGCTACCATCTCTAGAAGAGGTGGTACAAACGGCAGACGACGATGTTGCAAACTGTAGTCGGGGTTCTAGAAATAGTGTTTGGTGTTGCTACAAGCGAGACCACGCTTTCAGGAATTTTTGCTGATTTGCTACATACTTATATTATTTTTGCTACAATAAATATGTGATTTTGCTACGATGGTACAAAATTATTGCTACGATATCTCCGACAAGCGTCTGACGAAGCCGGTTTTGCTACAGTAACACACTTTTTTTCTCCAACGAGGTCGTCGGTGATGTTTTTAACATGGTCATTTTTGTGAGTTCACCGTCGAGTTCTATGTTTTGTTTTATTTCGTGGGTGAGCCATTTTTTGCTACAAACGCGGTTAGTTTTGCTGCATTTGTGTTTTTATGGAAGCAAAAGTATGATTTTGTGATATTTTGCTCGGTACAGATTTTGTTACAAACAAAACATTTTTTGCTAGGTTGGTACGTTATGGAAACAAAAGCGAGAGAGGAGGGTCGAAGATCTGATCGGACAGCCAAAAACAACTGAAATCACCGGATCAAACGGCCGGGGACCGGGGATCTAGAATTTGATCCCCGGGGGATGTCCAGCATTTCCCTTTGTGAAATCAAAGTGATAAAATATGGGATGCACAAGCAACTATTTGCCAAATTACTTTCCAAGATACAAAACCACCTGTGAGCATATCACTTACTGGTATGTATCTTGTACTCCTACTAGGAGTAGCAGTTCAAAACTCGTCTGTTTTAGTGTTTTACTGATGTAAGAGCTTGAGTAGGATTGGGAGCCCGCACTTGGGCTGCAGCGTCAGGAAGTCGGCCGGCGCGTGCACATACTCCGGCGCGACCTCGAACTCGAACTGCCGTACGATCAGGGCGAGCGTGGCCTTGGCCTCCAGCATCGCGAAGTCCTGGCCGATGCACGACCGCGGACCGACGGAGAAGCCCAGCATCGCGCTCGGGTGCTTGGCCGCCCTACCCACGCCGTTCCGGAACCGGTCTGGGTTGAACGTGCCGGCGTCCGCGCCCCACACCTCCTCGTCGCGGTGCATCATCGCAATCGGTATCATTGTCATGGTGCCCTTGGGGATCTTCACGCCGCCGAGCTCTGTGTCTGCCACCGCCTTCCTCGCTATTATGGTCACCGCGCCGTACAGCCTCAACGTCTCGTACAGCACCATCGTCGCCTGCCATCACCGATTACAGTTCACAAGTGAAGTGAGTCGACCTCGTTTTTCATGGAGCACGGTAGCTGGATCAGAATGATAGGAGAGGCAGGTGCTTACGATTTTGAGCTTGTTGAGGGCGTCGCCATGTATGGGCGCCTTCGTGCCGCCGCACTCCCGGAGGACCTCCTCCCTGAGCTTTTGCTGCCACTCGGGATGCGTGCCGAGGAGGAAGACGGCCCAGGTGAGGAGGTGCGAGGTAGTGTCGTGCCCGGCGAAGAAGAAAGTCTTGCACTCGTCGATGATCTCGTCCATGCTCATGGCCGCCCTCTGCTCGCCGGCGTCAGCCAGCGCGTTGGCCTCGAGCATCAGGCCGAGAAGGTCGTTTCCGTATCCCCTGGCGTCCTTGGCAGCGGCCTGCCGGTCGCGGATGATCGCCATGAGAGTGCCGCGCACCTTTTTTGTCAGCTGCCAGCGCCGCACGTTGGTCTTGGTGGGGAGGTACTGGAGGCCCGGGACGCGGACCTTGTTGATGCTGGTGAATGCGATGTACTGCAGCTCCCCTTGCGCCACGAACACCTCCTTTCCCTCCCTGTAGCTGCTCCCGAACGCCGTGTGCGAGATCACGTCGGCGGTCAGCTCCACGAACTGCTGCCCGATGTTCTCCACCCGCGCGACACCACCGCTAGCCGCAGCTGCGCGCGCCTCCCAGGCCCCGACAACTTTGCCAGCACACTCCGCCATCGTTTTGGCCATCATCTTGAGCTTGTCCATGGTGAAGGCCGGGTGCACGACGTGGCGGTGGCGCGTCCAGAGGTCGCCGTCAGCGAAGACGAGGCCTTTGCCCAGCAGTGCCAGGATGTTCGGCCCCGGGTCCGGCTTGTTGTACAGGCCAGACTTGTTGGACAGGATCTGCTTCACCATGTCGTAGTCGCCGACGCAGAGCGCCGGCGTGTACCCCGTCCACGACAGGAACACCTTGCCGTACGACGCCGTCCAGGCCTGGTACTGCGGCAGCACGCGCGGGATGATGTCGTGAGAACGGATGTTCAGCACGTCGTTGGCCGTCGCCACACGCATGGCCTTGGACTCCTCGTTGTTGCCGACGAAAAACCGGTACGCCGGCCCGCGGATGCCCTGCCGGCGGAAGGATTTCGCGACGGCGTAGGGACGCCACACCAGGTGGTGCATCGCTGCTGTCCACAGCCAGGTTGCGACCACCACGACCAGAGCGACCAGGCCCAACACTGCACCAGACGCCATAGGTTGCAATTGAAGATGCTTGATAGGCTAGTGATTGCAGCAATGCCTACACCTAATATATACGATTATGATCAGTCGGAACATGTGTTTTGGGGGCTTGCATTTGTAGGTTTGGGCACCGGCCGGCGATATCTCAGAGGCACGGAACAAGGTTGTCGCCGATGACGAACCGATTGCTATGTGCAAGGCGACATGTTTGTCCCTTTACCAGGGGATCATTCCCAGGATTCTGTTTTTGCTGACGAACAGGTGCTGCTTGGTAGGGTCTTTTCATGGTTCCATGAGATCATCGATCATGTTAGTTCCTTTTAGGTGGAAAGCACCTTTCCATTAACTGGTGAGCAGCATAATCGCTGGCGGGACATCGTCCGGCCATACAGCTCGAGACCCATCGCCTGATTTCGCACCATACGTCGCCAAAGCGCGCGTCACATTGTATATCTCCCTCCGTGACAAAAGGTACTATATTATCGGGCTGCCCTAGTTGGCGCTCGATCGCCAGGAGTTAAGCGAGCGATCGGTTTCCGACATGATTAGAAGTAAACGCGTTTTCCCTTGCCGTACGTTTGTATGCATGTAAAAAGGAACAAATTTGAAAATTTAAAACGTTTTAACTTTTAAACAACAACTCCGATTTAAGATTCGCTTTCACCAATAAATTCATCTCGACGAGATCTTCAAAACTAGCACCCATGTTAATATGTTTCGACAAACTTTTTTTCTGACTAAAAGTTATCAAGCCTCTCTATTTGAATAATCAACCCGTTCGTACTTGAATGATCAACGGTAAATGTATAAAATTATCAACCTGGTGCAGGGTAATAAGGGAAAGTTCTGCATACAAGCACAAATAGACGAATCTGCTGATGTCAGCGGAATCTTTTCCAAATTTGAAAATTCAAAACGTTTTAACTTTCAAACGACAACTCCAAATTAAGATTCGCTTTCACCAATAAATTCGTCTCGACGAGATCTTCAAAACTAGCACCCATGTTGATATGTTTCGAGAAAACTTTTTTTCGGACTAAAAATTATCAACCATTTCTATTTGAATAATCAACCCTCCGTACTTAAGTGATCAACGGTAAATATATAAAATTATCAACTTTTGGTGCAGGCTATTGAGGGAAAGTTCTCCATGCATCAAAAAATAAACGAATCTGCTGATGTCAGCGGAATCTTTTCCAAATTTGAAAATTCAAAATGTTTTAACTTTCAAACGACAACTCTAAATTAAGATTCGCTTTCACCAATAAATCCGTCTCGACGAGATCTTCAAAACTAGCACCCATGTTGATATGTTTCGAGAAAAAAAAATTGGACTAAAAGTTATCAACCCTCTCTGTTTTGAATAATCAACCCTCCGTACTTGAGTGATCAATGGTAAAATGTATAAAATTATCAACCCCAAAGTTAATTTTATTTTAAACATTTTAGCGAATCTTTTTTAGTTTAGAAGCTATCAGCCCGGTGTCCTGATATTTATCAACAGTAAATATCGGGAGTGGCTGCGTCTCAGGCGACTGATTTTTGGTTATGTCTCAGTCGATCAGTTTGTGTCCACCGTGTAGCATCTAGCCACTGGGCTGGTTATGTTGTTTGTCATGTTTTTATTTCCCTTCCTACCGATTTGTTGTAGCGCACACAGTACTCGGCTGACACGGTCCTTGAAGAGTACGTCCACACTGTCAATCATTAGCGAAGTGAAATGAAACTGTACTTAGGTTGTTTCTCTTAAAAAAAAAATTATGCTTAGCTTGTACGTGTGAGTTTGGAAAAGAGAAAATTTCTTTAAAATCGGTTGCGTGGAGAAATGTGCAACTCATAGGAAAAACTCGGTCGGAGTTGCACATTACTTGAGAAATGTACAACTTGTTTAGTAAACGTTTACTAATTGCTTGAAAAGTGTAACTCATGTCGGAAACTATTTAGAGTTGTGCATGTCTTGATAAATAAGTGCAACTCGTATTAAAACCATGTTGCTACTTTACATATTTCTTGATAAAAGTGCAAGTAGTTTAAAATCAGTTGCACGTTTCCCGAGAAAAGTGTAACTCACAGCGAAACCGGTTGGAGTTGCACATATGTTGATAAAAAGTGTAACTCATATCAAAACCATGTTGCTACTTGCAATTTTTTTTTTTTGATAAAAGTGGAACTAGTTCAAGACGGGTTGCACGTTTTTCGAGAAAAATGCAACTCATAGCAAAAGCTGGTTGTAGTTGCACATATCTTGATGAAAAGCGCAACTCGTATGAAAACACTACTACCTGCATATTTCTTGATAAATGTGGGACTAATTCAAGACCAGTGGCATGTTTCTGGAGAAAAGTGCAACTCATAGCGGGAACCGGTTGAAGTTGCACATATCTTGATAAAAAGTGTAATTGGTATGAAAAATCCTTTGCTGCTTTCATCTTTCTTGATAAAAGTGCAACTAGTTCAAGACCGGTTGCACCTTTCTCAAGAAAAGTCCAACATAACGGAAACCAATTGGAGTTGCACATTTCTTATAAAAACTGCAACTCGTATCAAAAGCTAATATAGTTGCAACTTAAATTTACTTGTATCGGGAACTGTTTGGAGTTGCACATTTCTTGAGAATAGTGCAACTTGTATCGAAAACAAATAGAGTTGCACATATCTTGAGAAAAGTGCAACCCGTATCAAAAACCATCTTGCTACTTGAAACCTTTTTTATAAAAGTGCAACTTGTTTCGGAAAACAGTTGCTAATTGCACATTTCTTGAGAAAAAGTGCAACTTGTGTCAAAAATAATGAGGATGATAAAAACATACAAGTTGAACTAAACTCAGATGTATCAAAAAAATATTGTTACAAAACAAGAACAATATTATACATATAATAGACTGAAAAATAAATAAAGAATACAAAAAATAAAAGAAAACATGAAAATGGCAATAGATAAACTGTTTGATTGAACGCACTCGAAAATCAAACAAGAAGCATTAGCTATCATGGTGGTTGTGCATGGTCCGCTGAGCGGTCAGAAGGCCTTGTTCCTTTTAAGTCCCGCTCAGCCAAGCTCAATCTTGGAAGCAATCGAACGGTCCGGCAGGTCGACTGAGACTTCACAAATTCTCAGTCGCCTGAGGATTAGCAAGTCCCATATGAATAACTACCAACCTAAAAATCTAAATTCATTTCGAATATTTTGGCGATGATACGCCTCCGACGTATCGATAATTTCTTATGTTTCATGCCATATTATTGATGATACCTACATGTTTTATGCACACTTTATGTCATATTCGTGCATTTTCTGGAACTAACCTATTAACAAGATGCCGAAGTGCCAGTTCCTGTTTTCTGCTGTTTTTGGTTTCGAAATCCTAGTAACGAAATATTCTCGGAATTGGACGAAATCAAGTCCCGTGGTCCTATTTTGCCACGAACCTTCCGGAAGACCGAAAGGGATACGAAGTGGGGCCACGAGGGGCTGCCACCATAGGGCGGCGCGGCCCAGCCCTTGGCCGCGCCGACTCGTGGTGTGGGGCCCCCGTGTGGCCCCCACGTTGCCCTTCCGCCTACTTAAAGCCTCCGTCGCGAAACCCCCGATGCGGAAAAACCACGATACGGAAAACCTTCCGGAGACGCCGCCGCCGCCAATCCCATCTCGGGGATTCCGGAGATCTCCTCCGGCACCCTGCCGGAGAGGGGATTCATCTCCCGGAGGACTCTACACCGCCATGGTCGCCTCCGGAGTGATGAGTGAGTAGTTCACCCCTGGACTATGGGTCCATAGCAGTAGCTAGATGGTTGTCTTCTCCTTATTGTGCTTCATTGTTGGATCTTGTGAGCTGCCTAACATGATCAAGATCATCTATCTGTAATACTCTATGTTGTGTTTGTCGGGATCCGATGGATAGAGAATACCATGTTATGTTAATTATCAAGTTATTACATATGTGTTGTTTATGATCTTGCATGCTCTCCGTTATTAGTAGAGGCTTGATACGTCTCCGACGTATCGATAATTTCTTATGTTCCATGCCATATTATTGATGATACCTACATGTTTTATGCACACTTTATGTCATATTCGTGCATTTTCTGGAACTAATCTATTAACAAGATGCCGAAGAGCCGGTTCTCGTTTTCGCTGTTTTTGGTTTCGGAAATCCTAGTAACGAAATATTCTCGGAATTGGACGAAACGAAGACCCGGGTTCCTATTTTCACCGGAAGCATCCGGAACACCCGGAAGGACCGGAGGGGGGCACTGGGCCCCCGGACCATAGGCCGGCGCGGCCCGGGCCCCGGCCGCGCCGCCATATGGTGTGGCCACCCCTTCGACCCTCCTGCGCCGCCTCTTCGCCTATATAAAGCCTCCGTCGCGAAACCCCGATGCGAAGAACCACGATACGGAAAACCTTCCGGAGCCGCCGCCATCGCGAAGCCAAGATCCGGGGGACAGGAGTCTCGTTCCGGCACCCTGCCGGAGCGGGGAAGTGCCCCCGGAAGGCTTCTCCATCGACACCGCTGCCATCTCCACCGCCATCTTCATCACCGCTGCTGCTCCCATGAGGAGGGAGTAGTTCTCCATCGAGGCTCGGGGCTGTACCGGTAGCTATGTGGTTCATCTCTCTCCTATGTACTTCAATACAATAATCTCATGAGCTGCCTTACATGATTGAGATTCATATGATGATGCTTGTAATCTAGATGTCACTATGCTAGTCAAGTGAGTTTTACTTATGTGATCTCCGGAGACTCCTTGTCCCACGTGTGTAAAGGTGACAGTGTGTGCACCGTGTGGGTCTCTTAGGCTATATTTCACCGAATACTTATTCACTGTTGAATGGCATAGTGAGTTGCTTATTTATATCTCTTTATGATTGCAATGTGTTTGTATCACAATTTATCTATGTGCTACTCTAGCAATGTTATTAAAGTAGTTTTATTCCTCCCGCACGTGTGCAAAGGTGACAAGTGTGTGCACCGTGTTAGTACTTGGTTTATGCTATGATCATGATCTCTTGTAGATTGCGAAGTTAACTATTGCTATGATAATATTGATGTGATCTATTCCTCCTCCATATGCATGAAGGTGACGAGTGTGCATGCTCTGCTAGTACTTGGTTTAGTCTTTTGATCTATCTTACACTAAAGGTTACTAAAATATGAGCATTATTGTGGAGCTTGTTAACTCCGAGCATTGAGGGTTCGTGTAATCCTACGCAATGTGTTCATCATCCAACAAGAGTGTAGAGTATGCATTTATCTATTCCGTTATGTGATCAACGTTGAGAGTGTCCACTAGTGAAAGTCTAATCCCTAGGCCTTGTTCCTAAATATCGCTATCGCTGCTTGTTTACTCGTTTCTATCGCGTTACTACTACTTGCGTTACTACTGCTTGTTTACTCGTCCTGGGCAAAGCACTTTTCTCGGTGCCGTTGCTACTATTTATTCATACCACCTGTATTTCACTATCTCTTCGCCGAACTAGTGCACCTATTAGGTGTGTTGGGGACACAAGAGACTTCTTGCTTTGTGGTTGCAGGGTTGCATGAGAGGGATATCTTTGACCTCTTCCTCCCTGAGATCGATAAACCTTGGGTGATCCACTTAAGGGAAACTTGCTGCTGTTCTACAAACCTCTGCTCTTGGAGGCCCAACACTGTCTACAAGAATAGAAGCTCCCGTAGACATCAAGGCTCGGCCAAGTTTTTGCTCTTAACTCCAAGAGGGAGTATTTATGCTCGATAGTGGGTTCATGCCTGCATTGACACCTAGGACAGTGAAAGAAAGTTCTAAGGTTGTGTTGTGCTGTTGCCACTAGGGATAAAACATTGGCGCTATGTCCGAGGATGTAGTTGTTGATTACATTACGCACCATACTTAATGCAATTGTCTGTTGCTTTGCAACTTAATACTGGAAGTGGTTTGGATGATAACCTGAAGGTGGACTTTTTAGGCATAGATGCAGTTGGATGGCGGTCTATGTACTTTGTCGTAATGTCCAATTAAATCTCACTATACTTATCATGACATGTATGTGCATTGTTATGCTCTCTCTATTTGTCAATTGCCCGACTGTAATTTGTTCACCCAACATGCTTTTATCTTATGGGAGAGACACCTCTAGTGAACTGTGGACCCCGGTCCATTCTTTAATACTGAAATACAAATCTGCTGCAATACTTGTTTTTACTGTTTTCTCTGCAAACAATCATCTTCCACACAATACGGTTAATCCTTTGTTACAGCAAGCCGGTGAGATTGACAACCTAATTGTTTCGTTGGGGCAAAGTACTTTGGTTGTGTTGTGCAGGTTCCACGTTGGCACCGGAATCCCTGGTGTTGCGCCGCACTACATCCCGCCGCCATCAACCTTCAACGTGCTTCTTGGCTCCTCCTGGTTCGATAAACCTTGGTTTCTTTCTGAGGGAAAACTTGCTGATGTGCGCATCATACCTTCCTCTTGGGGTTCCCCAACGAACGTGTGAAATACACGCCATCAAGCATATTTTCTGGCGCCGTTGCCGGGGAGATCAAGACACGCTGCAAGGGGAGTCTCCACTTCCCAATCTCTTTACTTTGTTTTTGTCTTGCTTTATTTTATTTACTACTTTGTTTGCTGCATTATATCAAAACACAAAAAAATTAGTTGCTAGCTTTACTTTATTTATTGTCTTGTTCGCTATATCAAAAACACAGAAAAACTAGTTACTTGCATTTGCTTTACTTATTTCAACATGTTTCCTCTTAATTTTACTGTAAAAGATATACCTGTGGGACAAGGGTCTATAAGTGGAAGAGATAATATAGAAGAATTTTTCACCCATGTTAGTATGCATGAAGATCTTAAAGATATACCACTTGCAAAAGCTGTCCCTACTTATGAAGATGCCTCTGTCTGTTTGGTGCGCATGATGGAAGCTAGATTTATTAGTCTCAACCCCATGATACAACACATGTTTCTTACACTTTCTGATATGGAGCGGGGAGAGAAGAGAGATTTTGTTCTAAAAGTCTTAGTGCGAGAATTTGAAGATATAGCTATAGAAGCTAGAAAAGTTTTTATTAAGCATAAGAGGCTTGGCTTTTATACCGACTTTAAAAGAACACTTGAAAAAATGGATATGTATAGAATGAAATATACTAATAATGCTAATGATGGTGGGGAGATCAAAGCACCAATACCATGTAAACTCCTAGCTATGAATGATGCACTAGAACATAACTATGCTTGGCTTGTTCCTGAAAATTTGTTCGATGAGAGTAGCAAGCCCAAGACTAATGAGAAGGGAGACGCTGAAACTTATGTATCCAATATACTATGCATGGTTGAGAAAACTCCAAACCCCGCTGTAGATGCACCACCCTTTGATAACACTTGAGATACACTTTCGCGCCTAGCTGAAAGGCGTTAAAGAAAAGCGCTTATGGGAGACAACCCATGTTTTTACTACAGTATTTTTGTTTTATATTTGAGTCTTGGAAGTTGTTTACTACTGTAGCAACCTCTCCTTATCTTGGTTTTATGTTTTGTTGTGCCAAGTAAAGTCTTTGATAGTAAAGTAAGTACTAGATTTGGATTACTGCGCAGTTCCAGATTTCTTTGCTGTCACGAATCTGGGTCTACCTCCCTGTAGGTAGCTCAGAAAATTAAGCCAATTTACGTTCATGATCCTCAGATATGTACGAAACTTTCATTCAATTTGGGCATTTTCATTTGAGAAAGTCTGGTGGCCTAATAAAATCCATCTTTACGGACTGTTCTGTTTTGACAGATTCTGCCTTTTTATTTCGCATTGCCTCTTTTGCTATGTTGGATGAATTTCTTTGATCCATTAATGTCCAGTAGCTTTATGCAATGTCCAGAAGTATTAAGAATGATTGTGTCACCTCTGAACATGTTAATTTTTATTGTGCACTAACCCTCTAATGAGTTGTTTCGAGTTTGGTGTGGAGGAAGTTTTCAAGGATCAAGAGAGGAGTATGATGCAATATGATCAAGGAGAGTGAAAACTCTAAGCTTGGGGATGCCCCGGTGGTTCACCCCTGCATATTCTAAGAAGACTCAAGCGTCTAAGCTTGGGGATGCCCAAGGCATCCCCTTCTTCATCGACAACATTATCAGGTTCCTCCCCTGAAACTATATTTTTATTCCGTCACATCTTATGCACTTTGCTTGGAGCGTCGGTTTGTTTTTGTTTTTGTTTTGTTTGAATAAAATGGATCCTAGCATTCACTTTGTGGGAGAGAGACACGCTCCGCTGTAGCATATGGACAAGTATGTCCTTAGGCTCTACTCATAGTATTCATGGCGAAGTTTCTTCTTCGTTAAATTGTTATATGGTTGGAATTGGAAAATGCTACATGTAGTAATTCTAAAATGTCTTGGATAATTTGATACTTGGCAATTGTTGTGCTCATGTTTAAGCTCTTGCATCATATACTTTGCACCCATTAATGAAGAAACACTTAGAGCTTGCTAATTTGGTTTGCATATTTGGTTTCTCTAGAGTCTAGATAATATCTAGTATTGAGTTTTGAACAACAAGGAAGACGGTGTAGAGTCTTATAATGTTTACAATATGTATTTTATGTGAGCTTTGCTGCACCGTTCATCCTTGTGTTTGTTTCAAATAACCTTGCTAGCCTAAACCTTGTATCGAGAGGGAATACTTCTCATGCATCCAAAATACTTGAGCCAACCACTATGCCATTTGTGTCCACCATACCTACCTACTACATGGTATTTATCCGCCATTCCAAAGTAAATTGCTTGAGTGCTACCTTTAAAATTCCATCATTCACCTTGACAATATATAGCTCATGGGACAAATAGCTTAAAAACTATTGTGGTATTGAATATGTACTTATGCACTTTATCTCTTATTAAGTTGCTTGTTGTGCGATAACCATGCTTCTGGGACGCCATCAACTATTCTTTGTTGAATATCATGTGAGTTGCTATGCATGTCCGTCTTGTCTGAAGTAAGAGAGATCTACCACCTTAATGGTTGGAGCATGCATATTGTTAGAGAAGAACATTGGGCCGCTAACTAAAGCCATGATTCATGGTGGAAGTTTCAGTTTTGGACATCTATCCTCAATCTCATATGAGAATAATAATTGTTGCCACATGCTTATGCATTAAAGAGGATTCCATTATCTGTTGTCCATGTTGTCCCGGTATGGATGTCTAAGTTGAGAATAATCAAAAGCGAGAAATCCGAAATGCGAGCTTTCTCCTTAGACCTTTGTACAGGCGGCATGGAGGTACCCCATTGTGACACTTGGTTAAAACATGTGCATTGCAAAGATCCGGTAGTCCAAGCTAATTAGGACAAGGTGCGGGCACTATAAGTATACTATGCATGAGGCTTGCAACTTGTAAGATATAATTTACATAACTCATATGCTTTATTACTACCGTTGACAAAATTGTTTCATGTTTTCAAAATAAAAGCTCTAGCACAAATATAGCAATCGATGCTTTCCTCTTTGAAGGACCATTATTTTTACTTTTATGTTGAGTCAGTTCACCTATCTCTCTCCATCTCAAGAAGCAAACACTTGTGTGAACTATGCATTGATTCCTACATACTTGCATATTGTACTTGTTATATTACTCTATGTTGACAATTATCCATGAGATATACATGTTACAAGTTGAAAGCAACCGCTGAAACTTAATCTTCCTTTGTGTTGCTTCAATACCTTTACTTTGATTTATTGCTTTATGAGTTAACTCTTATGCAAGGCTTATTGATGCTTGTCTTGAAGTTCTATTCATGAAAAGTCTTTGCTTTATGATTCACTTGTTTACTCATGTCATTACCATTGTTTTGATCGCTGCATTCGTTACATATGTTTACAAATAGTATGATCAAGGTTATGATGGCATGTCACTTCAGAAATTATCTTTGTTATCGTTTTACCTGCTCGGGACGAGCAGAACTAAGCTTGGGGATGCTTGATACGCCTCCGACGTATCGATAATTTCTTATGTTCCATGCCATATTATTGATGATACCTACATGTTTTATGCACACTTTATGTCATATTTGTGCATTTTCTGGAACTAACCTATTAACAAGATGCCGAAGTGCCAGTTCCTGTTTTCTGCTGTTTTTGGTTTCAGAAATCCTAGTAACGAAATATTCTCGGAATTGGACGAAATCAAGTCCCAGGGTCCTATTTTGCCACGAACCTTCCAGAAGACCGAAAGGGATACGAAGTGGGGCCACGAGGGGCTGCCACCATAGGGCGGCGCGGCCCAGCCCTTGGCCGCGCCGACCTGTGGTGTGGGGCTCCCGTGTGGCCCCCCACGTTGCCCTTCCGCCTACTTAAAGCCTCCGTCGCGAAACCTCTGATGCGGAAAAACCACGATACGGAAAACCTTCCAGAGACGCCGCCACCGCCAATCCCATCTCGGGGGATTCTGGAGATCTCCTCCGGCACCCTGCCGGAGAGGGGATTCATCTCCCGGAGGACTCTACACCGCCATGGTCGCCTCCGGAGTGATGAGTGAGTAGTTCACCCCTGGACTATGGGTCCATAGCAGTAGCTAGATGGTTGTCTTCTCCTCATTGTGCTTCATTGTTGGATCTTGTGAGCTGCCTAACATGATCAAGATCATCTATCTCGTAATACTCTATGTTGTGTTTGTCGGGATCCGATGGATAGAGAATACCATGTTATGTTAATTATCAAGTTATTACATATGTGTTGTTTATGATCTTGCATGCTCTCCGTTATTAGTAGAGGCTCTGGCCAAGTTTTTGCTCTTAACTCCAAGAGGGAGTATTTATGCTCGATAGTGGGTTCATGCCTCAATTGACACCTGGGACAGTGACAGAAAGTTCTAAGGTTGTATTGTGCTGTTGCCACTAGGGATAAAACATTGGCGCTATGTCCGAGGATGTAGTTGTTGATTACATTACGCACCATACTTAATGCAATTGTCTGTTGCTTTGCAACTTAATACTGGAAGGGGTTCGGATGATAACCTGAAGGTGGACTTTTCAGGCATAGATGCAGTTGGATGGCGGTCTATGTACTTTGTCGTAGGATTGAGCTTCAGTGACTTTGTCAGCCCACAAAGTCACTGACTTTGTGTCACTTACAAGTGGGGCAATATGGGGCACACATAATGAAGGGTTCCACATTGCCCCACTTGTAAGTGACACAAAGTCAGTGACTTTGTGGGCTGGCAAAGTCACTGAAGCTCAATCCTTTGTCGTAATGCCCAATTAAATCTCACTATACTTATCATGACTTGTATGTGCATTGTTATGCTCTCTCTATTTGTCAATTGCCCGACTGTAATTTGTTCACCCAACATGCTTTTATCTTATGGGAGAGACACCTCTAGTGAACTGTGGACCCCGGTCCATTCTTTAATACTGAAATACAAATCTGCTCGCAATACTTGTTTTTACTCGTTTTCTCTGCAAACAATCATCTTCCACACAATACGGTTAATCCTTTGTTACAGCAAGCCGGTGAGATTGACAACCTCACTGTTTCGTTGGGGCAAAGTACTTTGGTTGTGTTGTGCAGGTTCCACGTTGGCGCCGGAATCCCTGGTGTTGCGCCGCACTACATCCCGCCGCCATCAACCTTCAATGTGCTTCTTGGCTCCTCCTGGTTCGATAAACCTTGGTTTCTTTCTGAGGGAAAACTTGCTGCTGTGCGCATCATACCTCCTCTTGGGGTTCCCCAACGAACGTGTGAAATACACGCCATCAGGCGACTCTTTTTAGTTTACAAGTTATCAACCCGAAGTCCCGTTATTTATCAATGGTAATTATAAATAACTACCAACTCTAAAAAGTATTTCATTTAGAATATTTTAGCGAACATTTTTTTATTTTACAAGCTATCAACCTGGTGCCTCGTTATTTATCAACTGTAAATATAAATAAATAATAACCCTAAAAATTATTTCATTTAGAATATTTTAGCGACTCTCTTTTAGTTTACGAGCTATCAACCCGGTGACCCGCTATTTATCAATGGTAAATATAAATAAATATCAACCATATAAATTTAATTTAATTTAAAATATGTAGCGACTCTTTTTTTGTTTACAAGTTATCAACCCGGTGCCCCGTTATTTATCAACGGTAAATATAAATACCTAGCAACCCTAAAAAGTAAATTTCATTTAGAATATTTTAGCAACTTTTGTTAGCTTACAACTTAAAACAATACTTAATTTGAGTAGCAAGTGGTAGTTCATTTGAGTTGCAAGTGGATCTTCCCACCCGTTATTTTCCCGCTTAAAAACCACTGGCCCGAAAAAGGGAATTGCAAAAGAACCCCTTTGAACATGAATTACCGTACGAAAAAAACCCAAAAGGGAATTGCAAAAAGAGAATTGAGAGTCTGTCTCGTGCTGAAGAAAAAGAGTGAGATGCTATGTGTATGCATGCAACAACTTACGAAAGCGTGTTGAAAAGTTGGCTCATTAAATGTAAATCCATGACATGATGCATGTGCATGCATGCAGTGTGAACACTCTTGGCTGCATGCAACTTGCAAAGTAGTAATACAAGCTGTTAGTGTGAACACATGTGAACGCAATTAAACACTAGGTGATGAAAAGGGAATTGATTCGCTGCGCGAGCGCTTCCGCGCCACGGAAAGTGATTGCTCGAGCGATCGATAGCCAGGGAGGGGATTCGTATATTATCTCTATCTCTATCTCTATCTCTACTATATAAAAAGGAGGAACTTCCTCCGTTTTCTGCCATCATCTTTCATCAACCATCGCTAATCCTATCGCTAATCCCGAATGGGATAATGGGCCGCATCGCTACATCCTAATCCTAACGAACCATTCCCGTGTCGTTAGCATACCGGACAGACAAAAAAAATCATATATAGTTCCTCTACACACGATAACCGCAGAAATCTCGCCATCGAGCTCTTTGCCGAGATCCCCATTTTCTTTTTGCCACCCCTTCCCGATTGCGCATCAACCTCAAATTGAGCAGCGCCGCCGTCTGAGGATGGCGTACAACCTGGCCGAACTGGTGGAGGACAAACTGCAAGAACTCGAGAGGAGTTTCCAAATCCTCAGATCGGTAGGCGCCAAAGTGGAGGAGGACAAACTCCAGATCATAGGTGGAGCGGAGGCGCGTAACCGAGCTTCTCGCCGCCGGCAGTGATAAACGAAGTCCTTTTCCCTGTCCTCTACTCATCGCCTAATTCGGGAAGAAGGGTCAGAGGAGATGGGAGATCGCGGCATCCGCCGACGGGGGGAGAGAGAGGCGCCTCAATGGCTCCAGCCGAAAGATCCGGCCTTGGAGATCTCGGATCCAAGCCGGATGGTGCTCGTGATACCGGTGAAGACGCCGGCGCCAGCCCTGCTGTAACCATCACGGTCCCGACCCCACGCGTGCACGTTCCACCCCCATCTGAGCCACTCCGCCGCCGGTCATCCAGTGGCGCGGCTGGTGGTCTCCTGCAAGGGGCTGCAGCTAGCATCGGCGGCCGTCGGAAGCTACGCAGGACATGGTAGTATTCATCGGCTTCACGGTGTGTAATCAATGGTGGAGCTTCTCAGGTGCTAGCTTCGCGGTGATCTGGTAGCATCCATGCATCCAGCCAAGATCCATCGATCCTCCATTTGCGTGCACTGGTTCTCAATGTATTGAAAATTGATTGTATTTCTTGGAGTTCTGCTAAGGGCCGGGCATGTCTCCCTGGAATAGGGAAAGAGCAGGTTTCGCCCAGTAGTGGTCTCGACGTATTTGAATTTTCCAAAGTTATGCTAATCAGTGTGATGGCTTTGCTGGTCAAACACTAGCAGGGAAGTGTTACAGGGTTTACTCTGAATCTGATTTCAGTATGATGGATTCCTGACGCCCTTTCCTGCAGATCGAGATAGTTTCAGTAAATTCAGTCAGATATATTGCTTAATGTGCAATGCAATTTTGGATCCTTCAGCAGGAAGGCAAAATAAGGAAACTCTCAGGGTGCGAGGTATTTTTGTTGGCTGCACCTACAGGCTGATCAAGTTCATGATTTAAGTTTGAGAGAGATTGATTGGTGGTTTCAGTGGATCATCCCGTATGAGCTCAGTCTGGATGTGTATATCATGTTATGCCTTTGAGAAGCCATCTACCATAGTTAGAAAGATGCAGATCATAAAGAGATCGACGGAATATCTCAATGATGGGTATCGTGGTTCAACTTTCTTTTTTCCGAATGTATTTACTTTCTAGGAAAGTATATGAGTACTGGACAGATCACTTCATAAATATAGTCCACCGGGAAACAATTTTTGGATACTAAGTCAGGAGAATTTCAGTAATTCCAATCAAGGGACATACATCAATTTTATCAATAATAAAACATGGAAAATTTGTTGTTAAAATAGGATACATGTCACTAGCGGATGCAGGCGAGGGAATTTTTCTTGAACAGAGCCTTATAATATGGTTATTGAAGTTTGATATTAACTGAATTTTGCCTACTTCATTGGAATTTATTTAGGTAACCATGGGGTAATTACTAATGGTTACTCAATTTGATGTTGGTTCAAGCTACAAATTTTGTGCACTGGTGATATTACCAAATTCTTATTAATTTAATGTTGCTTTTTGTGCCTAGATAGTATAACGAAAATAGGGTTGATTTAGACACACTTTTCTGTAAGTGATATTATGTCACTTGTTTACACTTAGCACTTGCAAATGGCATCCTTCTTCATACATCTTAAGCTAATCATACTGCGATTATTCTCCTCATGAAAAAAGCTACCACATGGTGAATCTCCATGACTAGCTTATGTTGGACGTTAGAGCAATTCCAATAGTGTAGCCAGCTGCGGGCTATAAGCCAAGTGTCATGTTATTTATAGCCAACTTAGAGCCAACATATACAATAGTGAGCTATAAAAATGTAGTACTTTATCAATGTATGACTCACCTTTCACTCTTACAAAGTGCCTAGGAGCACGTGCTAGAGCTGGCTCTTGCATAAGAGCACACTCTCCTTCTCTCTCTAACTTATTGTACTTGCTCTTAGGAAAAAACTCATTCATGCAATCTACATTATATATCCATAGTACTATATGTTCATGGTTTTGGCTTGGACGGATAACTAAGTCTCATAGCAAAGCAAAAGAGACCAACAAGAGGGCAACGAAACGATTAGGACGACCGGGACAAACGGATTTTTTTTGGCTGCGAGTTGCGTTTATATGACTTCGAATAGATCTGCTTCTTTTGTTCGTGCAGGTTCTCAATTTTTTCTGGATTGGTCATGCCCCTTGAGCTTTAGTGCTCCATATGTCATCCTGCTTTTTTCCAACACCTCTGGTCGATCACTTCATGATCTAGCATATGGCAGTTTAGAATTAGGGGAAAATGTGACATTTGTTGAAGATGACATAGAAGAAAAGTGTTATTTTGGATGATTCACTGAAGCGTTCGAATTTTTTCTCCCGGTGCAACGCACGGGCACTTTTGCTAGTATTACAGAATTGCTAAGTTTCAACTAGCTGAGACGTGCGCCACCATTGAATTTTGTTTCTACTTAAAGATTTGTGATTGCTGTTGTTTGCATTTTATTTAGGCCCGATGTAATTTGACTGAGACATAAGCGATTGAGAATTAGAGACACCCATTATATTATATATATAAGCCCTTGGGTAAACAATCAATCCAGAAACTGAAAAAGTTTAACCTAGCAAAGAACTTAATCTCACGAAATAGGGTGCCATTGGCAGAGAGATGGTGATCATTTCCTTACATTTTCACCTACATATTTGTCACTCTCCATGTATTTGTCATTACTAACTAGGACTTTCTTGTGCGGCCGGGAGTTAGCATCTCTAACAGATGCCCAAACACTGGACTAAAAAATCTGTCACATAGGGCAAAAAAGTGGCCCATCACATGCCTTAAGTCGAAAATATGGCCTACACTTTTTCGGGGGCTGCAAAGATACATCACAAACGCGTTCCCGCCTAAGGCGTGGTGCGAAGCTCAACTGGCACCTAAAATTTCCCCCGGACTAGTGCACCTTTCCCGCTGTGACTTGCCGCTGGCAAAATCCCGACACTGGATGACGACTCCAGCCCTCCCCATCCCCTCCAGGCCCTCCCCCGCTCTCCCCGTCCCTCTCGTGCAGCGGCGGACGCGTCTTCATCCCCATCTTGGAAGTGGTGGGGACGCTTGGTTTTCACAACAGACGTCACTGTTAGCTCGTCGAGGGCCATCTGGTGTGTAGAGGAAGGGGTTGGGGAACTAGACCCGCACGCTGTCGCCGGCCAAACCCGTGTCGGAGCCTACAAATCCTAGCTAGAACGAGAGGTGCACAAATCCCAGCGCCTGTGTCAAATTGAATAGCCTAGTGATTCGTCCGATGGAGATGGTAAATTATATAAACATTTAATGGTAAAGTGAAAGTATTAAAATTTGAGTAGTGATAGAATTTTGGTTTTGGCTAAGGTGGCAACATATGTGCATATTTTTTTGCCAGAGTAATGCCCATGTGGATGAACAACATTGAGTTAGTATCGTCAAAACTTTGATGAAAATATCAATAAATTAAGGAATATAGCAGTTGATTCAAAGCAGTAAACAATAGCATCAGATTTTCAGTTTTCACCGGAAGTAGTGATGTGTAACTTTTAGTGGCTAAAGACGTAGGCATGAGGTGATAGCGGGGTGTTGCATGAATGATATTGATCATATAATATAATCCTAATAACATGGCATTCATCTCTAGTTCAGTTGTGTGTAGGTGTGTGATTCAAATATAGTTATGCATACTAACCAAGAGAATTTGCATAACATCTATTTTCCTGCCTGCCCATTTCACCGAGGCCAACTTGGAACTACAAGAAATTAAGATATATCTTGTCGAATAGCCCGGAACAAAGAATTAACATTTCATGAACACACTATATCCTCAAACTATTGTATATTCACATTGTTTTACCTAAGTGCCACTTTAGGGTTCGCATGTTCAACACAATAATAGGCAATACACTTTGCAGATATATACCAAACTCATATATATGATGGGGCAATAGAATCAATACTGATATCATGTCACTTGGGTCCTACCAACAAGCATTAAACATATCAAAGATGTACCAACACTCATACAAGAATATCCTCAAGACAAATACCTCAAATCTCGATATATATGGATGATTACATGATCAATGTCATCCACTCCCTTTCCACCTCACATGCCTACATAGAACTACTCACACATGTTGATGGAGAGTGAGCACATGGTTGTTGGTGATGACGTCAGTGGCGATGATGGTGGAGAAGACCTCGAAACCCCCCTCTCTGGCGTGAAGAGCAGGACCAATCTGACCCCCGAAATGAAGATTGTGGATGTTGTGGCGCTCTGTTTTACGAAAGGGTATGTGATTTTGGATACCTAGTTTTTCCAGGTATATCTGGGGTACACCAAAGAAGAGGCCGAGATGATGCTCCAAGATAGAAAGGGTCTAGGTGGCGCGCCTAGTAGAGGGCACCTGTGCTCTTTGGGCATTGTGGCCCCCTCGTGTGATTCCAAAGCCCTAGGATCCTTGTTTTGGTGAAAAAACCTGCGTGGTATTTTTTCTCGCTTTTATTTCTGGAGAAAACAGACAGAAAGAAGACTTTTGCTAAAAATAGCGTCAGATACACCGTTTTATTCAGGTATGGTGAGATTCGAGAGAAAATCATCGAGCAAAATACTTGGAAAAGTAGATACATTTGAGATGTATTAGTCTAACAATTATTTTATACATGCTATGTTGTTCTATTTGACTACTAGAATGATTAAAGTTTGCAAGTGTAACAGTTGTTGTGCCATTCTATTTATGTGTAGGTACAACTGGTGTTAGCATAGCATCCGTTTATGACATACTTGGTAAGGAAGGCCTCTCAATTTCATCAGGTAATTAACTTGGTGAGGAACTCGTTGGGTAACTTGTAGCTAGTTTGGTTTCTTATTTCATTGTCCATTTCTAATGCAGATAATAGTTGACAAGTTGCGGAACTGATGTCATGGACATTCCCGGAATGGAGCTACGGGGTTATAGTTCATTTTTATTGAAATGTCCATGTTTGAAGCCTTGGGTTGTGCATGGAAAAGTTGACGTGAAATCTGTCATTTTGATACTTGTCTCTCATGTGCATGGACTATTGTTGATGTGTAATCTGTCATTTTAAAACATGTTTGTCATGTGCATGTTGGATTGATTGTGTGAAGTTTGTCATTTTGAAACTTGACTGGAAACTAGTCCTTCATTTTGAATATCCTTGTGAATTCTTAACTTTGTTAGCAAATGTCATGTGCATTTTTCTTTTGTAATTAGTGCTCCAGTTTTCAAATCAAGCTTTCTAAATATTTGCCATCGTTACATACTGTTAAAAATGGTTTGGTCCTAAATAACCAACGGTTAACCATTTAAACCTTTTTCACAAAATGGTTAACCATTTAAACCTTTTTCACAAAATGGTTAAATAGGTTCATATCCAAAAAAAAATGGTTAACCATGTCCCATTTATACTTATAGTCCTCTAGAAAAGGAAAACTCCAAGCAATCTAGACTTAAGAATTAACAGAGCATAGCCTTAGGTACTTTGATATGATGTTTGAATAAAAAAAATGTGCTACCTTGAACAAACAAGATTATCATAGCTGTCACTAAATAATTATAGCACATGCAATCACTTAATCCCTAGTGAGGTAACAAAAGATAGGTCAAAACCATAGTAGATCTCAAATTTCTTGTTACTATTCAATCACTACTACCACCATGTTACTCCAACTAATACACACGTTCCCCCACACATGTTCTATTATAAAAGTTGGATCAAAACAAACACTTAAGAACGGGTACATGATATGCATTTACTCATACATCTTACACATAATTGGGTTCCAATCTCCAATTTCAACTCATAGAATAATCCACAACATAGGAATTACATATATGACCATAATCATGTTGAGCAGCTCATCTGTTACTAGATCGATTAATGATATAACACGAGAGATATAGATCAAGCTACTGCCACAAACCCATAGTCTAGAGGTGGACTACTGATACATGCATTCTACATCATTAATATTGTGACTCATATGATTAGTTTTGAATGATATTTGCCATTATTCATCATTATTTATGCATTTTTAGTTGATTTACGGGACTTTCCTACAAAGTCCCTTTCTTTGGTATTAAATTTTTGGGGGTCAGAAAACCTCCTTTTTCATATTTTGCTATTTCAAGAACCTTCTAGAGACCTAAAAATTGAAGGAAAAATACCTGATCAGGTTTTCACTGGGAGAAGGACCGTGGGCCAAAGAAGCACGTGAGGGGAGTCACGAGGGCCAAACGAGCCTAGGTGGCACTCCCTACATCATTGGGCGCGCCCCCATGCCTGTTTGGGCCTCGAGCATGTCTCGACTCCCCCTTTTTACAGACGTCTCCGTCTCGCCAGAAAACCTAAGCCATATTTTTTCCGAGATTTATTGAGGCGGCGGCGGAGGCGAAAGTCCTCTCCTACTCACGGAGACGGCAGATCCTACCTCACCGGAGCCTCCAGTGAAGGGGAAATCGACGCCATTGTCATCACCACTCCTCCTTGATGTAGGGGGAGGCGTCTCCATCATCATCTCCATAAGCTCCATCATCACCACCATCACCTATTCGAGATCAATTCCATTCCCCCTCATAGTTTGTAATAGATTGAACCCTGGATATTGTTTTAAATGCTATTCCATGATGTGATAGGCATCTTGTCTTTATTTGGTGGAGAGATTACATTTTAAGATTGTGTTGTAATCATTATGCCTCTGGTCCACATCATGTTTGGCACATGTGAGTAGTTCCTTTGTTCATTAGGGCATAGGATGATCTGGCTATGATTCTATATGATGTGCAATGAGTATTTGGTCAAGTTTTTATCTTTTATGTTGTTCTATGATGGTTTTATGCAAACTTCGACTGCATGTTACTTCACCTATATGGACTCACAGGGCTGCACTTTAATGCAATGATGAGGGTTGGAAGGGATGGGATGATAGAAACCGTTTTCCAATACTTTGAGTTGCATTAGAGGTGTTCATGTCGGGGACCCATGAAATTATTGCTATGATGGGACATTTATGTCTTAGTGATTCCTACACTTTCTCAAGAAAATGGCTCTAAGACCCATCATAAGGGATGTATTTTCTCATATCTATGGCTGCACCTAATTTAGGCTCTTCCCCTAATGGAATGAAACTTGACAAGATATTCACCATGTTGTGTAGAAATCTAAATGCTAGTGAATCTGATGTAGCCCGACTGAAAGGACGAGATGTCGCCTAGAGGGGGGGTGAATAGGCGTTTAAAAACTCTTACGGATTTGGCTTGAAAGAATGCGGAATTAAACTAACATTTAGTTTACAAGCACAACCCCTAAATATGCTAGGTTCAACTAAGTGCAACAACAACAACTAGAGCTAAGCAAGATAGGCACAAGATATATGTAGCACAAGTGATAGCAAGATATATGTACTTCAAGCACGATGACTATCACAAGGAAAGAAAGCTCGGGTATAAAAATAACCGAGGCACGCGGAGACGAGGATGTATTCTCGTGTTTCCTTCCTTTGCAAGAAGGTACGTCACGTTTGGAGGAGTGGAGGTCCCACGAAGGATTCCTCAACTCCACGAAGGCTCACCCTATTCTCCGAGCCAAACCCACGAAGGATAATGGCCCTTTCCTTATGGTTAGCTTTTCCTCCACTCCGGAGATGGCAAGCTCTGATGTCTACGGGTGCTTCTATTCTTGTAGACAGTGTTGGGCCTCCAAGAGCAGAGGTTTGTAGAACAGCAGCAAGTTTCCCTTAAGTGGATCACCCAAGGTCTATCGAACTCAGGGAGGAAGAGGTCAAAGATATCCCTCTCATGCAACCCTGCAACCACAAAGCAAGAAGTCTCTTGTGTCCCCAACACACCTAATAGGTGCACTAGTTCGGCGAAGAGATAGTGAAATACAGGTGGTATGAATAAGTATGAGCAGTAGTAATGGCACCAGAAAAGTGCTTGCTGGCGTGTAGTTGATGGTGGTAATATTGCAGGAAGTACAGATGCAGTAAAACAGTAAACAAGCAGCGGTAGCAGTATTTAGGAACAAGGCCTAGGGATCATACTTTCACTAGTGGACACTCTCAACTTTGATCACATAACAGAATAAATAGATAGATGCTAGACTCTACACTCTCTTGTTGGATGATGAACACCACTAACTGTGTAGGATTACACGAACCCTCAATGCCGGAGTTAACAAGCTCCACAATATTCGATGTTCATATTTAAATAACCTTAGAGTGCACGACAGATCAACATAACCAAACCAAGTACTAACATAGCATGCACACTCGTCACCTTCACGCTACGAAAGGAGGCATAGATCACATCAATACCATCATAGCAATAGTTAACTTCATAATCTACAAGAGATCACAATCATAGCCTACGCCAAGTACTACACGATGCACACACTCGTCACCCTTACACCGTGCAGGAGGAATAAACTACTTTAATAACATCACTAGAGTAGCACACGGATAAATTGTGATACAAAACACATTGCAATCATAAAGAGATATAAATAAGCACTTCACTATGCCATTCATAACAGTGAATAAGTATTCCGTGAAATATAGCCTAAGAGACCCACACGGTGCACACACTCGTCACCTTTACACACGTGGGACAAGGAGTCTCCGGAGATCACATAAGTAAAACCCACTTGACTAGCATAATGACATCTAGATTACAAGCATCATCATATGAATCTCAATCATGTAAGGCAGCTCATGAGATTATTGTATTGAAGTACATAGGAGATAGATTAACCACATAGCTACCGGTACAGCCCCGAGCCTCGATGGAGAACTACTCCCTCCTCATGGGAGACAAGCAGCGTTGATGAAGATGGCGGTGGTGTCGATGGAGGAGCCTTCCGGGGGCACTTCCCCGTCCCGGCGGCGTGCCGGAACAGAGACTCCTGTCCCCCAGATTTGGCTTCGCGATGGCGGCGGCTCTGGAAGGTTTCTCGTACCGTGGCTTTTTCGTCTCGATGTTTTAGGTCAGGGACCTTTATATAGGCGAAAAGGCGGCGTCAGAAGGTCAACGAGGCGACGACACAACAGGGGGGCGCGGCCCCCCTTGGCCGCGCCGGCCTACTGTTTGGTGGGCATGTGGCCCCCCTCTGGCGGCTCTCGGGTGTTCTGGAAGCTTCATGCAATCCTAAGATGCTGGGCGTTGATTTCGTCCGATTCCGAGAATATTTCCTTACTAGGATTTCTGAAACCAAAAACAGCAGAAAACAACAACTGGCCCTTCGGCATCTCGTCAATAGGTTAGTTCCGGAAAACGCATAAATATGACATAAAGTGTGTATAAAACATGTAGATATCATCAATAATGTGGCATGGAACATAAGAAATTATCGATACGTCGGAGACGTATCAGCATCCCCAAGCTTAGTTTCTGCTCGTCCCGAGCAGGTAAACGATAACAAAGATAATTTCTGGAGTGACATGCCATCATAACCTTGATCATACTATTGTTAGCATATGAGATGAATGTAGCGATTCGAAGCAATGATGAAGATAATGAGTAAACAAATGAATCATGTAGCAAAGACTTTTCATGAATAGTACTTTCAAGACAAGCATCAATAAGACTTGCATAATAGTTACTCATAAAGCAATAAATTCAAAGTAAAGGCATTGAAGCAACACAAAGGAAGATATAAGTTTCAGCGGTTGCTTTCAACTTCAACATATTTATCTCATGGATAATTGTCAACACAAAGTAATATAACAAGTGCAATAGGTAAACATGTAAGAATCAATGCACACAGTTGACACAAGTGTTTGCTTCTGAGATAGAAAGAATGGGTAAACTGACTCAACAATAAAGTAGAAGATAGGCCCTTCGCAGAGGGAATCAGGGATTAAATCATGTGCTAGAGCTTTGGTTTTGAAAACATAAAGAGAGCATAAAAGTAAAATTTTGAGAGGTGTTTGTTGTTGTCAACGAATGGTAGTGGGCACTCTAACCCCCTTGCCAGACAAACCTTCAAAGAGCGGCTCCCATGAATTATTTTTATTTTTGGGTGACACTCCTTCCAACCTTTCTTTCACAAACCATGGCTAACCGAATCCTCGGGTGCCTGCCAACAATCTCATACCATGAAGGAGTGCCTTTTTATTTTAGTTTTATTATGATGACACTCCTCCCCACCTTTGCTTTCTCAAGCCATGGCTAACCGAATCCTTCGGGTGCCGTCCAACAATCACATACCATGGAGGAGTGTCTATTTAGGTTAATTAATTTGGGACCGGGAATCCCATTGCCAGCTCTTTTTGCAAAATTATTGGATAAGCGGATGAAGCCACTAGTCCATTGGTGAAAGTTGCCCAACAAGAATGAAAGATAAACACCACATACTTCCTCATGAGCTATAAAACATTGACACAAATCAGAGGTGATAGATTTTGAATTATTTAAAGGTAGCACTCAAGCAATTTACTTTGGAATGGCGGAGAAATACCATGTAGTAGGTAGGTATGGTGGACACAAATGGCATAGTGGTTGGCTCAAGGATTTTGGATGCATGAGAAGTATTCCCTCTCGATACAAGGCTTAGGCTAGCAAGGTTATTTGAAACAAACACAAGGATGAACCGGTGCAGCAAAACTCACATAAAATACATATTGTAAACATTATAAGACTCTACACCGTCTTCCTTGTTGTTCAAACTCTTTACTAGAAATTATCTAGACCTTAGAGAGACCAATTATGCAAACCAAATTTTAGCAAGCTCTATGTATTTCTTCATTAATGGGTGCAAAGTATATGATGCAAGAGCTTAAACATGAGCACAACAATTGCCAAGTATCAAATTATCCAAGACATTTTATCAATTACCACATGTAGCATTTCCCGTTTCCAACCATATAACAATTAATGAAGCAGTTTCAACCTTCGCCATGAACATTATGAGCTAAGAACACATGTGTTCATATGCAACAGCGGAGCGTGTCTCTCTCCCACACAAGCATGTATTTATTCAGAGAATGAAAATAAAAAAACAAAAATAAAAGCACACAGACGCTCCAAGTAAAGTACATAAGATGTGACCGAATAAAAATATAGTTTCAAGAGAAGAAACCTGATAAGTTGTCGATGAAGAAGGGGATGCCTTGGGCATCCCCAAGCTTAGACGCTTGAGTCTTCTTGAAATATGCAGGGGTGAACCACCGGGGCATCGGGGCATCCCCAAGCTTAGAGCTTTCACTCTTCTTGGTCATAGTATATCATCCTCCTCTCTTGACCCTTGAAAACTTCCTCCACACCAAACTCAAAACAACTCATTAGAGGGTTAGTGCTCAATTAAAATTTACATGTTCAGAGGTGACATAATCATTCTTAACACTTCTGGACATTGCACAAAGCTACTGAAAGTCAATGGAATAGAAAAATCCATCAAGCATATCAAAACAGGCAATGCGAAATAAAAGGCAGACTCTGTCAAAACAGAACAGTTCGTAAAGACGAATTTTATTGAGGCACCAGACTTGCTCAAATGAAAATGCTCAAATTGAATGAAAGTTTCGTACATATCTGAGGATCACTCACGTAAATAGGCATAATTTTCTGAGTTACCTACAGAGAATTCAGCCCAGATTCGTGACAGACAGAAATCTATTTCTGCGCAGTAATCCAAATCTAGTATCAACCTTTCTATCAAAGACTTTACTTGGCACAACAATGCAATAAAATAAGATAAGGAGAGGTTGCTACAGTAGTAACAACTTCCAAGACTCAAATACAAAATAAAAGTACTGTAACAAAATAAACACATGGGTTATCTCCCAAGAAGTTCTTTCTTTATAGCCATTAAGATGGGCTCAACAGTTTTAATGATGCACTCGCAAGAAATAGTATTTGAAGCAAAAGAGAGCATCAAGAGGCAAATTCAAAAAAAATTTAAGCCTAACATGCTTCCTATGAAAAGGAATCTTGTACACAAATGAATTCATGAAGAACAAAGTGACAAGCATAAGAGGATAAAACACGAGTAACTTCAAGATTCTCAACATAAAGAGGAGAAACTTAATATTATTAAGATGCATATACCCATGTTTCCCTCTCTCATAATAACTTTCAGTAGTATCATGAGCAAACTCAACAATATAACCATCACATAAAGAATTCTTATCATGAGTCTCATGCATAAAATTATTACTCTCCACATAGGCATAGTCAATTTTATTAGTAATAGTGGGAGCAAATTCGACAAAGTAGCTATCATTATTATTCTCATCATCAAATATAGGAGTCATATTGTAATCATAATCAAATTTATCCTCCATAATAGGCGGTACTAAAAGACTACTATCATTAGAATCATCATAAATAGGAGGCAAAGTATCATCAAAGTAAATTTTCTCCTCAATGCTTGGGGGACTAAAAAGATCATGCTCATCAAAACCAGCTTCCCCAAGCTTAGAACTTTCTATATCATTAGCAACAATGGTATTCAAAGTGTTCATACTAATATGTTCCATGGGTTTTTTAATTTTCGCATCAAACCATCCATGTCTTAAATCAGGAAATAGAATAAGAAGCTCATTGTTGTCCATTATGCCAAACTAGTGTAAACAAGAAACAAAAAGATGAAATTGCATGATCTAAAGGAAATATCTTCGAGTACTTACAACGGTGCCGGAAAAGTGCTTAGTAGCCGAGATCCGGAGTGTGAGTACCTTTTACCTTTCCTCCCCGGCAACGGCGCCAGAAAAGTGCTTGAGGTCTACGGGTGCTTCTATTCTTGTAGACAGTGTTGGGCCTTGATGGCGTGTAACTCACACGTTCGTTGGGAACCCCAAGAGGAAGGTATGATGCGCACAGCAGCAAGTTTTCCCTCAGAAAGAAACCAAGGTTTATCGAACCAGGAGGAGCCAAGAAGCACGTTGAAGGTTGATGGCGGCGGGATGTAGTGCGGCGTAACACCAGAGATTCCGGCGCCAACGTGGAACCTGCACAACACAACCATAGTACTTTGCCCCAACGAAACAGTGAGGTTGTCAATCTCACCGGCTTGCTGTAACAAAGGGTTAACCGTATTGTGTGGAAGATGATTGTTTGCAGAGAAAACAGTAAAAAACAAGTATTGCAGCAGATTTGTATTTCGAGTATAAAAGAATGGACCGGGGTCCACAGTTCACTAGAGGTGTCTCTCTCATAAGATAAAAGCATGTTGGGTGAACAAATTACAGTCGGGCAATTGACAAATAGAGAGGGCATAACAATGCACATACATGTCATGATAAGTACAGTGAGATTTAATTGGGCATTACGACAAAGTACATAGACCGCCATCCAACCGCATCTATGCCTAAAAAGTCCACCTTCGAGGTTATCATCCGAACCCCTCCAGTATTAAGTTGCAAACAACGAGACAATTGCATTAAGTATTGCGCGTAATGTAATCAATAACTACATCCTCGGACATAGCATCAATGTTTTATCCCTAGTGGCAACAAGCACATCCATAACCTTAGGGGTTTCGTCACTCCCCGCATTCACGGAGACATGAACCCACTATCGAGCATAAATACTCCCTCTTGGAGTTACTAGCATCAACTTGGCCGGAGCCTCTACTAATAACGGAGAGCATGCAAGATCATAAACAACACATAGGTAATAACTTGATAATTAACATAACATGGTATTCTCTATCCATCGGATCCCGACAAACACAACATAGAGTATTACGGATAGATGATCTTGATCATGTTAGGCAGCTCACAAGATCCAACAATGAAGCACAATGAGGAGAAGACAACCATCTAGCTACTGCTATGGACCCATAGTCCAGGGGTGAACTACTCACTCATCACTCCGGAGGCGACCATGGCGGTGAAGAGTCCTCCGGGAGATGAATCCCCTCTCCGGCAGGGTGCCGGAGGAGATCTCAGAATCCCCCGAGATGGGATTGGCGGCGGCGGCGTCTCTGGAAGGTTTTCCGTATCGTGGTTCTTCGTATCAGGGGTTTCGCGACGGAGGCTTTAAGTAGGCGGAAGGGCAACGTGGGGGGCCACACAAGGGCCCCACACCACAGGTCGTCGCGGCCAAGACCTGGGCCGCGCCGCCCTATGGTGGCGGCCCCTCGTGGCCCCACTTCGACTCCTCTTCGGTCTTCCGGAAGCTTCGTGGCAAAATAGGACCCTGGGTCTTGATTTCGTCCAATTCCGAGAATATTTCGTTACTAGGATTTCTGAAACCAAAAACAGCGAGAAAACAGAATCGGCTCTTCGGCATCTTGTTAATAGGTTAGTTCCGGAAAATGCACGAATATGACATAAAGTGTGCATAAAACATGTAGGTATCATCAATAATATGGCATGGAACATAAGAAATTATCGATACGTCGGAGACGTATCAGCATCCCCAAGCTTAGTTCTGCTCGTCCCGAGCAGGTAAAACGATAACAAAGATAATTTCTGAAGTGACATGCCATCATAACCTTGATCATACTATTTGTAAACATATGTAATGAATGCAGCGATCAAAATAATGGTAATGACATGAGTAAACAAGTGAATCATAAAGCAAAGACTTTTCATGAATAGTACTTCAAGACAAGCATCAATCAGTCTTGCATAAGAGTTAACTCATAAAGCAATAAATCAAAGTAAAGGTATTGAAGCAACACAAAGGAAGATTAAGTTTCAGCGGTTGCTTTCAACTTATAACATGTATATCTCAATGATAGTTTGTCAACATAGAGTAATATAACAAGTGCAATATGCAAGTATGTAGGAATCAATGCACAGTTCACACAAGTGTTTGCTTCTTTAGGTGGAGAGAGATAGGTGAACTGACTCAACATAAAAGTAAAAAAGAATGGTCCTTCAAAGAGGAAAGCATCGATTGCTATATTTGTGCTAGAGCTTTTATTTTGAAAACATGAAACAATTTTGTCAACGGTAGTAATAAAGCATATGAGTTATGAAAATTATATCTTACAAGTTGCAAGCCTCATGCATAGTATACCAATAGTGCCCGCACCTTGTCCTAATTAGCTTGGACTACCGGATCTTTGCAATACACATGTTTTAACCAAGTGTCACAATGGGGTACCTCCATGCCGCCTGTACAAAGGTCTAAGGAGAAAGCTCGCATTTTGGATTTCTCGCTTTTGATTATTCTCAACTTAGACATCCATACCGGGACAACATGGACAATAGATAATGGACTCCTCTTTAATGCATAAGCATGTGGCAATAATTATTATTCTCATATGAGATTGAGGATATATGTCCAAAACTGAAACTTCCACCATGAATCATGGCTTTAGTTAGCGGCCCAATGTTCTTCTCTAACAATATGTATGCTCCAACCATAAAGGTGGTAGATCTCTCTTACTTCGGACAAGACGGACATGCATAGCAACTCACATGATATTCAACAAAGAATAGTTGATGGCGTCCCCGTAAACATGGTTATCGCACAACAAGCAACTTAATAAGAGATAAAGTGCATAAGTACATATTCAATACCACAATAGTTTTTAAGCTATTTGTCCCATGAGCTATATATTGCAAAGGTGAATGATGGAATTTTAAAGGTAGCACTCAAGCAATTTACTTTGGAATGGCGGAGAAATACCATGTAGTAGGTAGGTATGGTGGACACAAATGGCATAGTGGTTGGCTCAAGGATTTTGGATGCATGAGAAGTATTCCCTCTCGATACAAGGTTTAGGCTAGCAAGGTTATTTGAAACAAACACAAGGATGAACGGTACAGACAAAACTCACATAAAAGACATATTGTAAACATTATAAGACTCTACACCGTCTTCCTTGTTGTTCAAAACTCAATACTAGATGTTATCTAGACTCTAGAGAAACCAAATATGCAAACCAAATTAGCAAGCTCCAAGTGTTTCTTCATTAATGGTTGCAAAGTATATGATGCAAGAGCTTAAACATGAGCACAACAATTGCCAAGTATCAAATTATCCAAGACATTTTAGAGTTACTACATGTAGCATTTTCCAATTCCAACCATATAACAATTTAACGAAGAAGAAATTTCGCCATGAATACTATGAGTAAAGCCTAAGGACATACTTGTCCATATGCAACAGCGGAGCGTGTCTCTCTCCCACACAATGAATGCTAGGATCAATTTTATTCAAACAAAACAAAAAACAAAAACAAACCGACGCTCCAAGCAAAGTGCATAAGATGTGACGGAATAAAAATATAGTTTCAGGGGAGGAACCTGATAATATTGTCGATGAAGAAGGGGATGCCTTGGGCATCCCCAAGCTTAGACGCTTGAGACTTCTTAGAATATGCAGGGGTGAACCACCGGGGCATCCCCAAGCTTAGAACTTTCACTCTCCTTGATCATATTGTATCATCCTCCTCTCTTGATCCTTGAAAACTTCCTCCACACCAAACTCGAAACAACTCATTAGAGGGTTAGTGCACAATAAAAATTAACATGTTCAGAGGTGACACAATCATTCTTAACACTTCTGGACATTGCATAAAGCTACTGGACATTAATGGATCAAAGAAATTCATCCAACATAGCAAAAGAGGCAATGCGAAATAAAAGGCAGAATCTGTCAAAACAGAACAGTCCGTAAATATGGATTTTATTAGGGCACCAGACTTGCTCAAATGAAAATACCCAAATTTAATGAAAGTTGCGTACATATCTGAGAATCACTCACGTAAATTGGCTTAATTTTCTGAGTTACCTACAGAGAATTAGACCCAGATTCGTGACAGCAAAGAAATATATTTCTGCGCAGTAATCCAAATCTAGTATTTACTTTACTATCAAAGATTTTACTTGGCACAACAAAACATAAAACTAAGATAAGGAGAGGTTGCTACAGTAGTAAACAACTTCCAAGACTCAAATATAAAACAAAAATACTGTAGTAAAAACATGGGTTGTCTCCCATAAGCGCTTTTCTTTAACGCCTTTCAGCTAGGCGCAGAAAGTGTATATCAAGTAACATCAAGAGATGAAGCATCAACATCATAATTTGTTCTAACAATAGAATCATAAGGTAACTTCATTCTCTTTCTAGGGAAGTGTTCCATACCTTTCTTGAGAGGAAATTGATATTTAATATTACCTTCCTTCATATCAATAGTAGCACCAACGGTTCGAAGAAAAGGTCTTCCCAATATAATGGGGCAAGATGCATTGCATTCAATATCCAAGACAACAAAATCAACGGGGACAAGGTTATTGTTAACCATAATATGAACATTATCAACTTTCCCCAAAGGTTTCTTTTTAGCATTATCAGCGAGATTAACATCCAAATAACAGTTTTTCAATGGTGGCAAGTCAAGCATATCATAAACTTTCTTAGGCATAACAGAAATACTTGCACCAAGATCACATAAAGCATTACAATCAAAATCTTTGACCCTCATTTTAATGATGGGCTCCCAACCATCCTCTAGCTTTCTAGGAATAGAAGTTTCAAGTTTTAGTTTCTCTTCTCTAGCTTTTATGAGAGCATTTGTAATATGTTTTGTGAAAGCCAAGTTTACAGCGCTAGCATTGGGACTCTTAGCAAGTTTTTGTAAGAACTTTATAACTTCAGAGATGTGGAAATCATCAAAATCTAAATCATTACAATCTAAAGCAATGGGATTATCATCCCCAAGGTTGGAAAAAATTTCAGCAGTTTTATCACAGGCAGTTTCAGCGAGTTTTAGCAGTTTCGGGTAATTTTGCGCGCTTTGCACTAGGAGTAGAAACATTGCCAACACCAATTATTTTATTATTGATAGTAGGAGGTGCAGCAACATGTGAATCATTAGCATTGCTAGTGGTGGTAATAGTCCAAACTTTAGCTACATTTTTCTCTTTAGCTAGTTTTTCATTTTCTTCTCTATCCCACCTAGCACGCAGTTCAGCCATTAATCTTATATTCTCATTAATTCTAACTTGGATGGCATTTGCTGTAGCAACAATTTTATTTTCAATATCCCTATTAGGCATAACTTTCGATTTCAAAAGATCAACATCAGAGGCAAGACTATCAACCTTAGAAGCGAGAATATCAATTTTATTGAGCTTTTCCTCAACAGATTTGTTAAAGGCGGTTTGTGTACTAATAAATTGTTTAAGCATAGCTTCAAGTCCAGGGGTGTATTCCTATTATTGTTGTAAGAATTCCCATAAGAATTAGCATAACCATTACCATTATTATAAGGATATGGCCTATAGTTATTACTAGAATTGTTCCGATAAGCATTGTTGTTGAAATTATTATTTTTAATGAAGTTTACATCAACATGTTCTTCTTGGGCAACCAATGAAGCTAACGGAACATTATTAGGATCAACATTAGTCCTATCATTCACAAGCATAGACATAATAGCATCAATCTTATCATTCAAGGAAGAGGATTCTTCAACAGAATTTACCTTCATACCTTGTGGAGCTCTTTCCGTGTGCCATTCAGAGTAATTAACCATCATATTATCAAGAAGCTTTGTTGCTTCACCAAGAGTGATGGACATAAAGGTACCTCTAGCAGCTGAATCCAATAAATTCCGCGAAGAAAAATTTAGGTCTGCATAGAAGGTTTGGATGATCATCCAAGTAGTCAGTCCATGGGTTGGGCAATTTTTAACCAAAGATTTCATTCTTTCCCAAGCTTGAGCAACATGTTCATTATCCAATTGTTTAAAATTCATTATGCTACTCCTCAAAGATATAATTTTAGCAGGGGGATAATATCTACCAATAAAAGCATCCTTGCATTTAGTCCAGGAATCAATACTATTCTTAGGCAGAGATAGCAACCAATCTTTAGCCCTTCCTCTTAATGAGAAAGGAAACAATTTTAATTTTATAATGTCACCATCTACATCTTTATACTTTTGCATTTCACATAGTTCAACAAAATTATTGAGATGGGCAGCAGCATCATCGGAACTAACACTGGAAAATTGCTCTCGCATAACAAGATTCGAGTAAAGCAGGTTTAATTTCAAAGAATTCTGCTGTAGTAGCAGGTGGAGCAATAGGTGTGCATAAGAAATCATTATTATTTGTGCTAGTGAAGTCACACAACTTAGTATTTTCAGGGGTGGCCATTTTAGCAGTAGTAAATAAAGCAAACTAGATAAAATAAATGCAAGTAACTAATTTTTTTGTGTTTTTGATATAGCAAACAAGACAGTAAATAAGGTAAAGCTAGCAACTAATTTTTTTGTGTTTTGATATAATGCAGCAAACAAAGTAGTAAATAAAAAAAGCAAGACAAAAACAAAGTAAAGAGATTGAGAAGTGGAGACTCCCCTTGCAGCGTGTCTTGATCTCCCCGGCAACGGCGCCAGAAAATATGCTTGATGGCGTGTAACTCACACGTTCGTTGGGAACCCCAAGAGGAAGGTATGATGCGCACAGCAGCAAGTTTTCCCTCGAAAGAAACCAAGGTTTATCGAACCAGGAGGAGCCAAGAAGCACGTTGAAGGTTGATGGCGGCGGGATGTAGTGCGGCGCAACACCGGAGATTCCGGCGCCAACGTGGAACCTGCACAACACAACCAAAGTACTTTGCCCCAACGAAACAGTGAGGTTGTCAATCTCACCGGCTTGCTGTAACAAAGGGTTAACCGTATTGTGTGGAAGATGATTGTTTGCAGAGAAAACAGTAAAAAACAAGTATTGCAGCAGATTTGTATTTCAGTATAAAAGAATGGACCGGGGTCCACAGTTCACTAGAGGTGTCTCTCTCATAAGATAAAAGCATGTTGGGTGAACAAATTACAGTCGGGCAATTGACAAATAGAGAGGGCATAACAATGCACATACATGTCATGATAAGTACGAGTGAGATTTAATTGGGCATTATGACAAAGTACATAGACCGCCATCCAACTGCATCTATGCCTAAAAAGTCCACCTTCGAGGTTATCATCCGAACCCCCTCCAGTATTAAGTTGCAAACAACGAGACAATTGCATTAAGTATTGCGCGTAATGTAATCAATAACTACATCCTCGGACATAGCATCAATGTTTTATCCCTAGTGGCAACAACGACATCCATAACCTTAGGGGTTTCGTCACTCCCCGCATTCACGGAGACATGAACCCACTATCGAGCATAAATACTCCTTCTTGGAGTTACTAGCATCAACTTGGCCGAGCCTCTACTAATAACGGAGAGCATGCAAGATCATAAACAACACATAGGTAATAACTTGATAATTAACATAACATGGTATTCTCTATCCATCGGATCCCGACAAACACAACATAGAGTATTACGGATAGATGATCTTGATCATGTTAGGCAGCTCACAAGATCCAACAATGAAGCACAATGAGGAGAAGACAACCATCTAGCTACTGCTATGGACCCATAGTCCAGGGGTGAACTACTCACTCATCACTCCGGAGGCGACCATGGCGGTGAAGAGTCCTCCGGGAGATGAATCCCCTCTCCGGCAGGGTGCCGGAGGAGATCTCCAGAATCCCCCGAGATGGGATTGGCGGCGGCGGCGTCTCTGGAAGGTTTTCCGTATCGTGGTTCTTCGTATCAGGGGTTTCGCGACGGAGGCTTTAAGTAGGCGGAAGGGCAACGTGGGGGGCCACACGAGGGCCCCACACCACAGGTCGGCGCGGCCAAGACCTGGGCCGCGCCGCCCTATGGTGGCGGCCCCTCGTGGCCCCACTTCGACTCCTCTTCGGTCTTCCGGAAGCTTCGTGGCAAAATAGGACCCTGGGTCTTGATTTCGTCCAATTCCGAGAATATTTCGTTACTAGGATTTCTGAAACCAAAAACAGCGAGAAAACAACGAATCGGCTCTTCGGCATCTTGTTAATAGGTTAGTTCCAGAAAATGCACGAATATGACATAAAGTGTGCATAAAACATGTAGGTATCATCAATAATATGGCATGGAACATAAGAAATTATCGATACGTCGGAGACGTATCAGGCCTCCAAGAGCAGAGGTTTGTAGAACAGCAGCAAGTTTCCCTTAAGTGGATCACCCAAGGTTTATCGAACTCAGGGACGAAGAGGTCAAAGATATCTCTCTCATGCAACCCTGCAACCACAAAGCAAGAAGTCTCTTGTGTCCCCAACACACCTAATAGGTGCACTAGTTCGGCGAAGAGATAGTGAAATACAGGTGGTATGAATAAGTATGAGCAGTAGTAACGGCACCGTGAAAAGTGCTTGCCGGCGTGTGGTTGATGGTGGTAATATTGCAGGAGGTACGGATGCGATAAAACAAGTAAACAAGCAGCGGTAGCAATATTTAGGAACAAGGCCTAGGGATCATACTTTCACTAGTGGACACTCTCAACTTTGATCACATAACAGAATAAATAGATAGATGCTAGACTCTACACTCTCTTGTTGGATGATGAACACCACTAACCGTGTAGGATTACACGAACCCTCAATGTCGGAGTTAACAAGCTCCACAATATTCGATGTTCATATTTAAATAACCTTAGAGTGCACGACAGATCAACATAACCAAACCAAGTACTAACATAGCATGCACACTCGTCACCTTCACGCTACGAAAGGAGGCATAGATCACATCAATACCATCATAGCAATAGTTAACTTCATAATCTACAAGAGATCACAATCATAGCCTACGCCAAGTACTACACGATGCACACACTGTCACCATTACACCGTGCAGGAGGAATAAACTACTTTAATAACATCACTAGAGTAGCACACAGATAAATTGTGATACAAAACACATTGCAATCATAAAGAGATATAAATAAGCACTTCACTATGCCATTCATAACAGTGAATAAGTATTCTGTGAAATATAGCCTAAGAGACCCACACGGTGCACACACTCGTCACCTTTACACACGTGGGACAAGGAGTCTCCGGAGATCACATAAGTAAAACCCACTTGACTAGCATAATGACATCTAGATTACAAGCATCATCATATGAATCTCAATCATGTAAGGCAGCTCATGAGATTATTGTATTGAAGTACATAGGAGAGAGATTAACCACATAGCTACCGGTACAGCCCCGAGCCTCGATGGAGAACTACTCCCTCCTCATGGGAGACAGCAGCGTTGATGAAGATGGCGGTGGTGTCGATGGAGGAGCCTTCCGGGGCACTTCCCCGTCCCGGCGGCGTGCCGGAACGGAGACTCCTGTCCCCCGCATCTTGGCTTCGCGATGGCGGCGGCTCTGGAAGGTTTCTCGTACCGTGGCTTTTTCGTCTCGATGTTTTAGGTCAGGGACCTTTATATAGGCGAAAAGGCGGCGTCAGAAGGTCAACGAGGCGACGACACAACAGGGGGGCGCGGGCCCCCCTTGGCCGCGCCGGCCTACTGTTTGGTGGGCCTGTAGCCCTCCTCTGGCGGCTCTCGGGTGTTCTGGAAGCTTCATGCAATCCTAAGATGCTGGGCGTTGATTTCGTTCGATTCCGAGAATATTTCCTTACTAGGATTTCTGAAACCAAAAACAGCAGAAAACAGCAACTGGCCCTTCGGCATCTCGTCAATAGGTTAGTTCCGAAAAACGCATAAATATGACATAAAGTGTATATAAAACATGTAGATATCATCAATAATGTGGCATGGAACATAAGAAATTATCGATACGTCGGAGACGTATCAAGCTCCACAACCACTTCACAAGCTCTACGAAGGAGAAACCCGTGCCTCTTCACAATCTTCCTTGAAGAGATCACCGGAGCACCAACCGCCAAGCCAACTAGGAGGTCTCCCTCCAAGAGTAACAAGCTCACGGTGTCTCACTCGAACTAATCGTGGTGGAGAGCTTAACACTATGCAATGATGCAAAGCAAGAACACTAGAGGTGTTCAAATTCTTCACACTCAAATCTCACCAAAGCAACAAATGCTAGGATGATATTAGAGAGGAAGAACAAAGAGGAAATCAACAAATGACTCCAAAATCTAGATCTAAAGAGTTCCCCTCACTTAGAGGAGAGATGGATTGGTGGGGACTGTAGATCTAGATCTCCTCTCTTAGATCCCTCCAGAATGAGCAAGAATCATGGGGGGAATTAAGAGAGAGGGCAAGTTCTTCAAAGTCAACAATGGAGGAGAGAGAGTGGAAGAACTTATGAAGCCCAAGGTGGAAGAAGGCCTATTTATAGTCTAGGGAGAAATATAGCCGTTGGGTGAGTTTCAGCTCAGCACACTCGAGGAGGTCGATCAACCGGGCCTGGGGCCGGGCCGTCCGGTCTAGGTGCCAGTCAGACCGGGCCACAGGCCGGACCCAGTCGGTCCAAACCGGGCCTATGACCGGGACATGACCGTGACACTTCTGTGTCTTACAGTACATGGCCCGGTTGGCACCAGTCCACGGGCCGGTTTGAACCGGGCCAGCCGGTGGGACGGCCGGTCACGCTGGGCGAGAAACCGGGCCAGCAGGAAAACATGTTATACAAAAACTATGATAACTTTTGTGTCCGGACCCCGATTGACATGAAACCAATTTTGTTGGAAAGATAACGACGAATAGAACCCCACAGGATATTTTTAGATGTTTTTAGAGAGGGAGTCTCCCACCGTCAAGAAACGGTGAAGACGTCCAAACTCGAAAACGCAATAGAAGATGCATGCGGATTCCGTTTTCGATGAACTTGGGCTTGTTGTAAAGCTAGCAACAAGCTCAAGAACCTCTCACAGAGAAACACCAAAAAGCAATATGGATATGAAAAGTATGCAAAGGATTGAGCTCCCTAAGACGATGTGATCAAGTTACCCAACCAAAAGCCCCTCTTGATAGTGTGGCTATCTATCCTATAATCCGGTCTTCCATCAATCACCTTGAGACCGGTAAAAGGAAAACCTATCAAGGCCATACATTTGCCTTGCGCACCCCGCTTGATCTTGATGATAACTCTTCAAGCTCCACTCAAGCCGGAATGCCTCACTTGATCATTGTTGCTTCGTGAAGACTCACAAATGCTCCCCCATACACCATGATGGGAAAGCTCCATTGATGCACATCTTCACATGTCCATTATCACCAAATGGACGGCAAGCTTCAAGCATATGATCCTCTTGAGATGCTCAACTTGAACTTGCCCAACTCAATCTTGATGACGATCACCACTTGACGTCATCCTCTCATGGGCTATATGAGATCTCACTTTTGATGCATGCCCATGGAAAGATACCTAACCCACATAGACAACACAAGGGAGCATATATGATAGGTTAGTTCATAAAGCATGATTGACACGGCTTACCATACCACGTGACTTCTCGTGGCACATTCTTCATGCTTCATGTGTTGACCAATCTTGAATCTATTCTTCACTCTTTGTATTGGTCAACCTTGTATCTTCTCATGCTCTATCATACTATCTTGAGGTGTATAAAGAATTTTTCACTTGGAATCAAGCACTCAAGATCTTGATCATTCGTTGCTTATCACATAAGCTAGAGCATGGCTAATATTGAGTTCCACATAAGAACTATATCTTCATTTCTTCTTCTTGATCATATCACATATATATCTTCAAATCGATGATCTTGATGCCAATATACAAGGTATATCTTTATCTTTATGGCATCCATAATTGAATCCAACACATGGAATACAAGTAGTACCTATGAAATATTCCTTCATATAAACTCAATGAAAACATTAGTCCATAGGGGTTGTCATTAATTACCAAAACCACACATAGGGGCAATATACACTTACACCGACCTTTGGTCTTCACCACATCATGCGCGTCACCGCCGACACGTCACGTAAATGTGAATATTCTCCTTTATGTGTGCCTAAATTTTTCTATGTGGAATGGTATGCTACTTCATACTTCATCTTAGGTCTATCATAGGGACACATCGACAAGTGTAGAGGGAAGGGAGGATGCCAGAAGACTCAAGGCCGAGGTTACGGAAGCATGGAAGAGGATACGGAAGCATGGAAGAGGATACGGAAGAAGACCTTGTCAAACCGGCGCACAAACCGGCGCCGCCGCCCCCCCACGCCAACCCAACCGGCGCACAAACCGGCACGCCGAAACGCTCGCCGAACCAGATCGGCGCCAAGGCCAGCACCGTCGGTCTTATCGCTAGAATGCCCTGAAGGTGCTACTTTATCCCTTTTGTCTTGTACCTAAACTGCCCCTCCTTAGTGGCTCCCTATATATATGCCCCCCTCCCCACCTAGGAACCATAGAGTTGATTGATATGAAACTTGGCTTAGGCCTCCACCATCCCTAGTGGATTAGGCAAACCCCCTCCTCTCTTAGACACAAATCTATGAGTTGTATCAAGGCCCTCTTTATGTGATTGATATCTCACTTATGTGATTCTACTTCGGTCTCTCATATGACTGATTCCATCAATTGCATACCGATCTCTTTCTCGTGCATTCTACCTCGTGTCTTTCCTCGAGAGATTCTATCAGAATGGTGGTTCGGGCCATTGAGAGCAAACCAGATTGTATCGGGTTATTTGTGTGTGCGTTCATTGTGTTCTTGTTTGTTCTTTGTGTTCTTCCCTCTCCCCCTCTTGTTCTAGGTCAAGTTGTGAGATTGGGCCACACATCGAAGGCTTAGCCCTTTTCAGAATCCATTTCGCCCTCGGGAACACTTGTCTCATATAAGTTCGCACACACACTTGAGCTTCTCCTCTTGCTGCATAGAGGATTGTGCTTTCTCTCATTGAGAGCATTTACTTATTGCTATTTACTTTTAGTACTTTATTTCATTACAAACTATACACTCAAAACACTAAAAGTATTGCATACTTTTTATTGTTTACTTGTCAAATCTGCTAACCAATACCTTCAACATTTTTTTGATAGTGTAACCATAGGGAAGCCCCTATGGTGTGATTTTTTTATTTATATTGATATGCACGTAGGTAAAAACAAACAGAATTTTACATCAAGGGGGGTAGAAATGGCCAATACCTTCAGCTCCTTGTGGGTTAAACAACCTTTCTTATTGAAAAGCACTACAATTGATCTCCTGCACTTGGGAGCCATCAAATACTCCCTCTTCATCATAGTGATGATGGTGGAGATGCTGTAAAAGGTAGACATCCCTCCGACGGAGTTTCCCCCTCTAATCTTCGCTGGTCGTGTCTCTGTTTTGGTGTTTTGGTGTTTCTGCGGCTCTCTCCTCCCGAGATGCGCATGGGACCCTTTTATATGCGTTTTTCCTAGAGACGAAGACGAACGGCTAGCAATGCTGGAGGGGGGAAGCGGGCAGGTGGCACGGTCCCCTCTTGGGCCGCGCCACCGGGGTTCTATCGGGCCTTAGGCCCCCTGTCACGAGGATCCAGTGCTCTAGGTCCTTCTCTTCACGAAACATTAAGCCTCGTAAAATCGTAGGTCAATTTAACTTTGTTTAGGTCCCTCAAAGTTAAAAATACACAAAACAAGATTTTCTGTTCTACAGGGGATAATTGGTAAATCCCCATAAATTAATATAAAATATGGTTATAACATTATACAAGATACAATTATGTGGGAATATGTATGAATAAACTAAAAATTTCATGTATGAATTTTACATGCATCAATGCTCGAGGGGGCAAAGAGCATGGGTGCCGCGGTCCCCCTCCTGGGTAGCGCCACCTATCCTACTTTATGCCTCCGAGCCCCGCTCGTGAGGTTCCAGTGCTACGGGTCATCATCTTCGTGAAATATTAACCCTCGAAAAATCTCATGTCAATTTGAATTTGTTTAGATCCCCAAAAGATAAAAATACACAAAATAGAGAATTCCTGGTCTGCGGAGTTATTCCAAAATAAGGGGGATCATTTGCAAATTCCCAAAAGTCAATACAAAACATGGATATAACATTATACAAGATGAAAATATGTGAGAATGTGCATCAATATACTACAAACTTCATGCACAATTCACCTTGAAGAAGTATTCATACTATATTTGGGCTTAGACCGGAATGGAACGAAGTAATCAAACATGGTTTCCCTTCCTTTTACAAAATACCTCCAATTACATTTAGGCATCGGTCCGAATGACACCAATCAAAAATTAGTTTCCATTTCTGTTAAAACAGACCAACTTTAATTAACTTCACATTACATACATATACAATGCCTAATAAAATTGTGAATAACTATACTAAACGTACTCCTTGTTAACGGTAAAGACATTGATGACATCTACGCCATTTCTGGTGTCTAATGCTTTGGCATCACCGACGGCTACGCGCTCTTTGGAGACTGATTCCTCAACATCGTAGGCGAACTTGCCACTAGAGCCTGATGCCTCTGCTCGGTCATCCGCAGCTCCGCAAGCTTGTCGGCGGGAAACTGCGGAACACTCATTGTGCGACTGGCCTTCTTAGCTTTCTTCTTGGTGCGCGACCATGCATGCAGACATTCCTCGTGGAGAGTCTCAAAGGAGGCCTCTACTATGCGATGCTCAACTTCTTGATCATGGCGCGCTGACGCGATGGACTCCTCCATCACTATATGCTCCTCCAAGTCCTCCTCCTGCAACTCGGCCATATCCTACTCCTCTGGAGCGCGTTCCTCCTGCTCTGGAGCTTGCTCCTCTTCCGAGTCAGGCCTCGTGAGGTTGATGATGCTTCCCCCAACACTGTTGTGTTGTGATGAATGCTCCTTCTCCTCATCTAACGGCGTGAGATTGATGCAAACTAGAGGATTTGCAGGGAGGCATGGTACAAATGTGGAGAGGCGGACGAGGTGAAGAGTGAGCAATGCATTTTATGGGTGAGGATGTAAACGGCGTGAATCTTTCGAGTTTGCATTTTGAATAAAAACGGTGAACTTGTGTGAATATTTCATGACCAAAATATTTACAAACGTTTTTCTATAGACTCAATGTTTGTGATACTTATCATTGCATATGGTTCCATATAAGAAAGCGTGTGATCTTCGTGACTTCATCGTCCTCCTAATTCCTTTCCAGGAATAGCAAAATGGGTAAGAAAAATATTAGGCTTTTATTGTTACCTCCCTTTTTTGGTGAAGTGATCAACCTAATAAAAAATTATCAACTGACCAAATGGAACATCATTTGTCAATCTAAGGATCAAATGCTTCTAGGGGTTGAGTATTAAACATAAAGAGCAAATGTTTACTGAAGCTAATGGCTTTTAAATTTTTTAATGAGGAGGGGTGTAACAAGAGTTTCTGCATAATAAATACCTAAGAAATAAAACCTTATCCCAGATTCAAACGAAAAAAAGTACAGATTGTCAGATTCACACATTACAACGCGGGCACACATCAATGGCATACCCACATGGTTCTGTATTAGCAATAGGTTTTACATGAAGAATTTGCACAAATCCTTTTCTAATTAGTGTTAGAAAAAACCCAGCTCCAGCACCCCCCACCCCTCATGCTAGGCAGCTACACTTAAACCAGTAGAATTACCCATCTCAGTTGTATTTTCGGTCCCCTTCCCACCCTGCTTGCACCTGCAATTGCAAGTACTAACAGAATGACGGCAATGGCCAGTTCATCGTCTTGGAGGCATGGGTGATTCGCTCGGTCTTGAGCTGAATACGGACCTCATGGGGTATGAATCGTTCACCACATCCTGCAAAATTTGCAACAGATTACTGTGGTGCCTGTCAAATTAGTTAAGATGTGGTGGGATGACGAAAGCTTACGGCGGCGCGTGACGCTGTGACGTTGCTATGGTACGCCGAGCTGTACATGCCTCCGCCGCCACCTCCCCGGATGGTGCCGCAAAACTCCATGTTGTCCTCGCCGAGAGCGCGCAGGCGGTCGAGCTCAGGGAGCACGACGTTGCCGAGGTCGGGCCGGTCCTTGCGCCGGAGCTCGCAGCACCGGATCGCCATCTCCGCGAGGCACTGCGCCTCCTCCACCGGCCAGTCCGTCACGGCCGGGTCGAGCAGGTCTGCCAGAGAGCCCCGCTCCAGCGCGCGCCCGACGTGGTGCGACAGCCCCATGGGCGGCTTCGCCGTGATGATCTGCAACAGCATCACCCCCAGCGAGTACACGTCCGATTTGGTTCCCAGCATCCCTGTCTGCTGGTACTCCGGGTCGATGTAGCAGAATGTCCCCGCCGTCGATGTCATCCGGTACTGTGTCACGCTGTCCGCCACGTTCGACGGCACCAGCCGCGCCAGCCCGACGTCGCTGATCTTGCTCACGTAGTTCCTGTCGAGCAGGATGTTCCCGGGCTTGAGGTCACGGTGCACAAGCGGCTCCGGCTTCTTCTGGTGCAGGAACAGGAGTCCCGTTGCGATCTCCGCGCAGATGCGGAACCGGTGCTGCCACGGGATGACAGGCCCGCCGGTGGCGCCGCCGCGACGGAAGAGACAGTCGTCCAGGCTTCCGTTCGCCATGTATTCGTACACAAGGCAGCCGTACTCCGGGCAGGCGCCGAGAAGGAGCACCATGTTCGGGTGCCGGATGCAGCTCAGCACCTCCACCTCCTGCTGGAACTGCGACCTCCCCTGCGCCGCGTCGGGCCGGAGCACCTTGATGGCGACCTGCGTGTGGTCGAGATGGCCCCGGTACACGGGACCGTAGCCCCCCTCACCTATCTTGCGCGCGTCGTCGAAGTTCCCCGTCGCGTGCTCAATCTCCTCGATGGTGTACCGGCGGTACCGGATCTCGCCGCCGCCGCCATTGCCGCGGTGCTTGCGGTCCTCGGCTTCCTTGAGCAATTTCTTCTCCGCGCTGATCCGCTTCTGCACCTCCATCTCGGCGATCCGCTGCGACGCCTCGGCCGCCTCCATGGCCGCCTTCGCCTTGGCTTTCTCCCGCTCGATCATCTGAATCGCAGACTCCTCCGTGATGTTCTGGTCCTGCCTCTTCTGCTCCTCCTCCGCCTTCCACCGCTGCAGCTCCGTGGCCTTCTGCTTCGCGTTCAGCGCCTCCTTGCACGCGGTGCTGTACATGTCCATGGTCTGCTTCAGCTCCAGCCGCAGCCGCTTCATCTCGGACTCCACGTCGTCCATGCCGATGGAGGAGAAGGAGGAGGTGCTGGTCTGCGAGAAGGACAATAGGTCGTTGGCGCCACCGCCGGGGAAGGAGTCGCCCCATTTGCTCGGCGTCCGCATTTCGAAGCTGTGGTCGTAGCAGTCGATGGACGAACCGTTGGACATCCGCGGCGCCGACTGCTGGTAATGGTCGACGCTCCGGCGGCCACCGCCACCGCCGCTGCTGCTAATGAAGGATATATCCGACGAGTCTACCGTGCTTCGGCGCCCATTGCTGACGAAGGAAATGTCCGCCGAGTCCGGCATCGGCATGTGGCTCAGGTCGGCGTACGACTTCCTTGTTGGCCCCATGGACCCGCGCGCGAACGGCGAACGGATGTAGCTGTCTACCTTGGGCGTCTCCCCGTGGTCGCTGCCCCTGGACGACGTCGACCACCTCTGGTTCGCTGGCACCGGCAACGCTGGCTCCGGCGGCTTCGCGGCCGCCGCGTTACTGAGGTTCTGGATCTGCGACCGGAGCGGGGACACGCGCGGCGCCTGGCGGATGGAGTTGCGCTGCGACGAGACCTTGTTGCCCTTGTTGATCACGTACACGGTGCAGAAGTCCGGCGCGCCCTTGCAGATGGTGGTCGGGATGTCGGCCTTGAACCGGACGAAGCCGCCGCGCGTGCAGGCGCCGACGACGAGCTTCTCGATGGCGCCGTGGGCGGAGAACTCGATGATGGACTTGGCGACGTCATTGTCGTCGAGCACCACGTCCTTGCACTGGATGTCTTTGCGGGTGCAGAAGCATCGGAACGGGAGGAAGAGCTCCTTGAGGTGAGGGTCGGTGGGCTGCTTGAACCCGGCGGCGTCCTCCACGCCGCCGGAGACGCCCTTGGTGTTGACGTGGACGAGCACGATGGTCTGGCCCTTCCCCACGATGGTGTCGATGGCCCACTTGAGCGCGTTCTGGCTGTTCTTGTCCTTGTCGATGCACACCGCCACCAGCGGGTAACCCAGCTGCGTGTCCGCCGCCTCCTTCCCGCCGTCGTACCTCCCCATCGATCCTCCTCGATCCTAATACCTCCTCCGCCTGATGATTGTGTAGCTCCCCTAGCTAATGTTATGAATGTCTATTTCGCCATCGTCGTCGTCGCGACGACCGTCTACAGGGGAGCCCGGCGAGGAGGGCAACGAGACCGAGGGTTGCCGTGAGCCGAGGCTCTTTAATTTTGGAGATCTCTTAATTCTGCTTCTCTTCCTCGTCATCTCTATTATTAAGCACTGTCTTTTTTTGAAGTGGTGGCTGTTGTTTGAATTGAGCCATGTGTGTTCTGGAGGTCCTCAAGCTCTTTCATCGGGTAACCATTGGATCTTCAATGATGCACGTGCTAAACTAGAAAACATATATGTACATGTACTGTATAAGACTATGTATATGAACATTGAACATCAGAAACTCCCCTTGCAGGCTCAGCTACATGTAACCTTTTTATTTTGAACTTTTCAAAAGTCCGAACAAAATTTTAAAAAATCCTGGGAGCAGAAAATAATATATACTCCGTCCCAACATTCTCACGCCACCGCTTCCTCTGATCCGCTCACGCCGCCATCACCGTACCTCTAACCTATGTGCTCTGCCTCCACCTTGCTCCCACAAGTCGTTGCCGCCGTCATGGAGGTTGTGTCGGTCGAGGCCGATGAAGGGACCTCTTCCGGAGATTATGTTGCCGAGGAGCGACTTGGCTTCCTCCTCGGCGTGCCTCCCTCGCGGTCGAGATCAAAGGCAACGCAGGGAGGAGGGCAACGCGCCGATTTGTCACCGGAATGGGAAGGTGATGTGGGGCCGGCCTTCTGACGGCGATGGTGGGAAGGTGCGGGGGAAGAACAAGGATAAGCAGAGGAAGGGGAAGCTTCTCGCCGGCGACGCACATCGACAGAAGGAGATATCTCCATGATATTCTTCCTTCTAACCTAAGTATTTTTCCTTCGTGATGAATTTGTGAACGATATTGGTAGTTTTTAGAAGAGATGTGAGGAGAATCTGTGATGCATTTTAGAATCGTGTGCACCGGATGAAATCTGAGGATGATGTGTGATGAATTTTAGGAGAAATCTGAGGAGAATATGTGATGAATTTAGTACTCCCATTATAGGACGAAATCTGAGGAAATTCTTGCATAATGTTGTGCATTGGTGGGTCTCCAGCCGGTCGCGGGTACCCATCACGGGGTGGGTAAGGTGGCGTTCTTGACCCGCCGACGGTATGGAGGCGGGTGGCGGTGGCGGGGAGAGGTGGGCGGGGCGGGTATGGAGGAGGCGAACCCGCATCCATACCCGGCGGGTGCCATCCGGACTTGAGGGCATCCAAGCCTAGACATTCTGCACCCCGGTGCATACCACCATTTATTTAAAATGCATTTTAAATGTGTGTAGAAATGTTAAACAGATATAAATATAAATGTCGTGTATATCTTGATATTTTACATGCTCACAAAGTTCAATTCCCATTGGTGGAAGCAGCATTTTGACTCTTTTTTCCGGCTAGACGGTCCACTCAACTCTCTTTTGCATGTGATATGTGATTCCTCGGGCTAACATTTAGTTGGTCGCTTCGGTTAACACTAACTTACCATGCATTATCATGATTTTGAATCATGCCATCCGAGAGGGTCCAGAGAATTTCTATCCCGTCGGAGGGGCAAAATCCTCTCAGTTATTCATATCACGCAGCTTGATTTTCACGTGACCGAACTCTCCTTTATAACTATCCGGCAATGAAACATTGTTAGACATAATCTAAGTTCGCCGATCCACAACTTAGACCATGCAATCACCGCATATCTAAGGATTTCATTGATTGAGATATACAAATAACGACTTTCTCGTTGTATCTCAATATGGTCTTGTGTTTAGTATCATAGATGAGTACGTCATAGAGGGTACCTCACAACATAAAGATAGACAATACGTTGAACCTAGTGAACGTGACTGTAAGACATACGGTTTACCCAGGTTCAAAATCAACGATAGTGGTGGATATCTACTCCTGATATAATTCACTACTGTGGAACAATGACTCGAGTTACAATGAAGATGTGTTATGTCCTAAAAGTCCTTAGGCTCTGGGTTCCTATCTGGTTCCGTTATGGGCTAAGCCTAGCCGGCCTGGTTTTTCCTCCATGGGCTTCATGTCGACGAGTAATTTTAGTGGGCTTCTGTGATCCTCCCTCCATGTGAGCCACCTAGGTCCACTAATACCCATAAAATATATCCACAACAGTTAATATGACTTGCTAAACACTTTATTCGAGTCTGTGTAAATCAGATTGGCATCACCATGTCCATGATAAGTGGAACCGAGTATTCAGCCGAGTTGCATATTAGTCTTAGTCGTGTTTTCAACATAACCGCAACAACTAAGGAAAGTTTAGTATAAACAACATTAATACATAGTTGCATAACCAAACCATATATTCCATGGTACACATAAAATGCTAATACATGGATGACTTAATGTTAATGAATTCAATAGGAAATACATCATCGATGATTGTTTCTAGGGCATATTTCCAATAGTTATATCTTTAGATTATGTTGTAACCATTATGCCACTAATAATATCCATGTTTCAATGTTGTGAGTAGCCCCCATGTTTCTGATGACATAGACGACTTAGCCATGATTTTGTATACAATATGTTCTGGGTATTTGGTGATGTTTTCTACTTTGTTATGGTTCTATGATGGTAATATGTGAACATCGACTGTCGCTCACATATACGGCATCATATGAGTGCACATTAGGGCGAGGGAAAGATAAGGAATAGTTGGAGATGACATAAATTGTATCCCAATTCTTAGACTTGCAATAGGTTTTTTCTAATCTAGGATCGTAAAGTATAAAGCGGTGATTGAACTTTTATCTTAATAAATCTTATGATTGCTCACAATTTTTACCGTAGAATCAATCACTAGTGGTGTGCTTACTCATATGTATGGTTGCACCTACTTCGGGCTCCATCCATTAGGAATAAAACTTCACAATGTATTCACAATGTTCCCTCTAGACATATATGTGCTTCAAATCCATGACATTCGTTTGACTCACATAAGAGCACGCCAAGCTTATATATTCTCCTAATGCGTAAAGTATTGGGTTTTCTCTAAAAATATTTATTTACTTCATTATTTGCATTTTACCTTTCACGTGTTTTACCTTTCAGTAACTTATACACCAAAACTCCAAAACCTATGCATTTTTTTATTGTTTACTATTGTCAAACTAATGAACTAGTTCCTCAGCTCATTTTGGGTTCAACACTCATTACTTATCGAGAGTTACTACACTAATCCCTACACTTGTGAGTTATCAAAACATTTTTCTAATGCTGTTGCTGGAGAGCAGTGCGCTTTTGGTAAGGTTACGAAGCTCTTTTTACTGCTTTCAGTTTTGTTTTATTCGTTTACGTTGATACGCTTCTAGTAGCTCAAACGGAAAAGTAGTCTTCAGAACACAACTTTGATAGTTACGGACTAACACTAGCACTAGTGGACACAGGCCTTCGGTCCCGGCCCATAACAGGCACTGGTTCTAGTTGACCAACCGGGACTATACAGGTGAGACTAAGGGCATCTCCAACTCGGCGATCCATTCCGCGCCCGCGTGTTCGGATGGGTCTAGCCGGACAAAAACGTGACCTAATGCAGCGACGCACCGTAAATGCGGATGGCCACGGCGTCTGGAACGACACACACCCGGCCTAAATCTGGGCCAGGTTTGCGTGGCCGTGGATGTCACGCGCCGTCCGGACGCGTCCGGCTGCTGGGCTGCTCGTCTCCCTTGGGCCCACCTGTCGGGGACCGGGAGGCTTATTAAATGTGGACTGGAGGGATCTGTCCCTCCAGTCCACTCCCCTTTCCACTGTCCACTCCCCGAGCGCAACCGCCGCCATGGCCCCGAAGCGACGGTTCGCTCCCGGAGCCAACGACGAGGAGGCCAGCAGCAGAAGCCGTCCTCCACCGGCGCTGCGGGCCGGAGGAAACCGCGGCGGCCTCCACATCGGAGAGGCCGCCCGCGGCAGCGCGGGATTGGCGCAACCGGCGCCGCTGCTGCTCCAGCCCAAGCCGGAGTCCTCGGAGGAGGACCCCGACCTTCGCGCCGCGCTGCTCATCTCGGCGGCGGAGGAGGAAGCGAAATGGCCGCAACTCCAAGCGGCCATTCGCACCTCCGCGATGGAGGAGGAGGCCCGGCAGGCGGTGGAGGATGCCGAGGCCTGGGAGTTGTTCGCCCAGGCCCGCGCGGCGCGACGACAGGAGGAGGAAGCGGCGCGGCGGCAGGAGGCCAGGCGCCGCGCGGAGGAGGAGCGGCGTGAGGAGCAGATGCGGCAGGATGCCAGGCGCCGCGCGGAGGAGGAGCGGCGCCTCACCTTGCAGGAGAGGGAGACGTAGCTCAGTGCTGACGCGGCGCCGCTTCCGCGGGCGGCTCCGGACCCCCATTCCGCCTGGGAGGAGGTCCTGTGGTCTCCGTGGCCGGAGTCCCCGGCGCGGTCGAGCCACAACAGTGCCTCGCCGCCCGGAGACGTCCTCAACGCCGACGCCGACGACGCCCACAGGGACTAGGCGGCACACCGACGGCCACCGCGTCATCGACCAAACCCTAGCTTAGGGTTTTTTAATTTCTTTTAAATTTTAAGCCCATATAGAGGGCTTCTTTTGTTAGTTATTTGCCCAAAATAGGGTTATGTACAAATTTGCCCAAAATAGGGCATATGCTTAATCAAATATCATTTAAATTTACATTTTAAATTTCTTTTTTATTTTATTCAAATATGCGCTGCGTCCGCGTGTTGGGCGCAGCGTGCGACCCAAACGGACACGCGAACGCGAGCCGCTGTCCGGGTGTCCGCGCGGCCACCCAAACGGTCCAAAACGGACGGCACATCGCGTCTGTTTGGGTCGCATGGTTGGAGATGCCCTAAAGCCTCGGTCCGGTTATCAGCTGGGATAAATGGCACTCCACGTGACCGCGATATAGAGTTTGGGCATGAGAACCTTTATCAAATAATACATGCATATTATGGTCAAATAATTAATATCTTTAAATCGCAATTGGACAAATAATATATGCTATATTATTAGAAAAATGTGAGGAATTTGAATAGGAAATAATTATGTTTTTATTCATTATTATTATTATCAAATAATATATGCATTATTCATATAATATGGCCAAATAATTAATATCTTTAAATTTGTAAATCGCAATTGGACAAATAATATATGATTTATTATTAGAAAAATGTGAGAAATTGAATAAGAAATAATTATGTTTTATTTATTTATTATTATTATCAAATAATATATGCATTATTCATATAATATGGCCAAATAATTAATATCTTTAAATCTGTAAATCGCAAGACAAATAATATATGTTTTATTATTAGATAAATGTGAGGAATTTGAATATAAAATAATTATTTTTATTCATTTTTTATTATTAATATCAAATAATATATGCATTATTTATATAATATGGTCAAATAATTAATATCTTTAAATCTGTAAAGCACAATTAGACTAATATGCTTTATTATTAGAAAAATGTGAGGAATATGGATATGAAATAATTATGTTTTTATTCATTTATTATTATTATTATCAAATAATATATGCATTATTCATTTAATATGCACAAATAATTAATATCTTCAAATATGTAAATTGCAATTAGACAAATAATATATGCTTTATTATTATAAAATGTGCGGAATTTGAATATGAAATAATTATGTTTTTATTCATTTATTATTATTATTATCAAATAATATATGCATTATTCATTTAATATGGAAAAATAATTAATATCTTGAAATCTGTAAATTGCAATTGGACAAATAATATATGCTTTATTATTATAAAAAAGTGAGGATTTTGAATATGAAATAATTATGTTTTTATTCATTCATTCATTCATTCATTATTATCAAATAATATATGCATTATTCATATAATATGGCCAAATAATTAATATATTTTAATCTATAAATCGCAATTGGATAAATAATATATGATTTATTATTAGTAAAATGTGAGGAATTTGAATATGTAATTATGTTTTTATTCATTTATTATTATTATTATTATCAAATCATATATGCCTATAGGTGGAGTGCCGGGTGCAGCCGTCGGTCCTGGGCGCTGGTAGATACTAGACTGATCGCGGAGGAGGAGGGATGGTCGGTGCAGCTAAGGGCTGCTGCATCCAAGGGCATCGCGAGTTACTTGCAGCATGTGAAAATGATACACGCGGCCACTAGGTTGGCAATGGACCGGTATGCGCATATTAGTCGTGTGCCTATATGTGGGAACACTGTGGATATGTTCTGGACACAAGTACAGACGGGTCCTACCTATTAGTCGCGTGCGATACGCTCCGGTGCGCTACCAATGAGGATCCCCTATAGCGTTTTCCCTACTAGTATGTCGAGTGCGCTCCCAAGTTATCTCCATATTCATTTTTTAGATTATGGCCACAATGTCATAACATGGAGTAAAGCATAAACATGCTATCACATGTCACATTTCATACAAATATAGAAGACGATTCATAGAAAGACACAGATTTCATACACATAGTTTGATATATTGAAGATGATTTATAGAAAGACACATAGTTTATACACATAGTTCTTTAAATGTTGAGACGATCAACATGGCTATTGTAGGGAACCAGCTCCCAATAACTCCTAACCATCTCGAAGCCCAGACGAGCGTCCAGAGCGACATAGCACACTTGCTCGTAGCTCAATGGAACATTAGCCCTCCCAAATATCAGTTCATCTTATTTTTCTTCCGCGGCGTCCTTCTTCTTGTACTTCTTCCTCTTCTTCTTCTCAAGATTTGTCCCAATAATAGAATTCGCCAGATCATATAGACTCGGACTGGGATTTTTGGCTCATGAGTATCTTCTGGAGGTACGCAGAAGTAATATGAATAGTGTAGGGACTCAACATTTCCACATCTTTATCGATAGCCGCGCCGCAGGATCTGATGGTATTGTCCTACAAGAACTCCTTGAGAACTTTTGGCACTTCATCAACCTAATAAATCTGGAATACCAAATTCTCGGACGCCACCGAGAGTTGAAAGACGGCGGCACGCTGATCACCCTTGCGAGGGTTGGTGAACTCGTAGTCCAAGCCGACACACTTGATTGGTGCGTTGTCGAGATAGTCCCTCTTGATGGCGCGGATCCACTTGTCCACCCTTCTTGCACGGAGAGCGACCGTGATCTTGAAATACATCCCTTCGGCCATGAGGTGGTATATCCGAGATGGAGGAGCCGGGTCGCGCGCGAGGTGCTCCATTGTGGCCAAAACATCGATGGAGCACTACTAGGAAAAGGCTTAGCCGTAAGACTGCCAGCAGTGGCGCACCATGACTTCCGTGCGCCACTACTACTTAGCAGTGGCGCACCACAAAACGGTGGGCCACTGTTACAAAAGTAGTAGTGGCGCACCTTGATTGTGGTGCGCCATAAGTAAGTGGTGACAGGAGGCCAGCTCCTCCCCCAACCTAGTAGTGGCGCACGTCACAGGGGTGCGCCACTGCTACATTCCTTACCTATGGCGCACGTTGGTGAGGTGCGCCACTGCTAGGAGGTGTCCAGAGCCCGTTTAGAGATGATAGGCTTAGCAATGGCGCACTTCGTCGGTGCGCCACTGCTACATAGGTTACCTATGGCGCATGTCGGTCGGTGCGCCACTGCTAGGGGGTGGCCAGAGCCCATTTAGAGATGAGAGGCTTAGCAGTGGCGCACCACTTAGCAGTGCGCCATTGCTAAGTCACCCTAGCAGTGGCGCACGGCTAGGTGGTGCGCCACTACTAACCTGGGACCATTTCCTGCTTTTAACCCCTCCACTCACACATGTGCCACCCACTTTCCCCAAACACTCTTCCACCACCACCTCGCACCAAATCTGGATCTGGTCGTGTTGCCCCTCCTTCCCACCTCATTTTCACCTCTTCATTCACCAAAATTAAGTTGGTAAACTTAATTTTCTTCATAGGTAAGTAATGGTGAAGCTTTCTTAGCTCAATACCCTACTCAATCTCAATTTTTTACCTCATCCAACACTCTAGGTCTCGCCGTATCGGTAACTTTGTTGGTTTTATGCTTTGTGTGTGACCGGTTCCATCGTCTTGCACACACGTCACGTACACGTGTATGTGCACATATGTTATATGCGAAGCTCGATGATCATGTGTTGTGCGCATGCGCGAAAAGCGTCACGTGCATGTGTGTTGTATGCGAAGCCTCCGGATCCACATGTGTTGCATATGCGAAGCCTCCACACATGTGTTGCATGTGTTTTTGTTTGCAGGGATTTGAAATGCGATGGAGTTGCCAATATTTTGCCGAAACGTTGATTCATTTCCGTTTCGGCGAATGTTGGGCATACTACGCATATACATGTCCTATTTTTAGGGAAGGTCATGCCAAAATTTTCTTTTGGTATGCTAAGATATCCATTTTCTCTATATCCGCGAGCGACCATGGTCCGCATGATGAGCGAAGGCGTTGTGGCTAGGTTTTTGAAAGCCGCGACAGCCGAGATGATTAGAAATAACCAAAAGGAGATAAGATGTCCGTGTCGAAGATGCAAGCTGACGAGCCTTATGGATCCTAAAGCCGATATGGTGCGGGACCATCTTCTCATGCGTGGTTTCATGGATGGCTATCGGTGGGAAGGCGACGAAGATGATTATGAATTTGTCCATGCGAATTCAACAAGAAATAAGGAAGATCCCGGGCATGATCAGGATGTAGAAGATCCCGGAGATGATCATGATCAAAATGTAGGAGATCCTGGACCTGATGATGAGGAAGATCAAGATGGAGGTCATCATGACGATCATGAAGATGAAGACGATGGACCATCGTCGATGGACTGGGTGCAGGACCCTTATCTTCAAGAGCTGCTTCTCAAGCGGACGAGTAACGCAAGAGCTGCCGCCCGAGAGAAAGCCAAGATGGATCAACCGGAGGTAGACGCGGTTACTCCATTGTATGAAGGATGCAGGCCGGAGGATACCCGCCTGAAAGTAACGCTCATGGCTCGGAGATGAAGGTAAAGCACAAAATGACCGACACATCCTTCAACGACAACATGTCATTCGCGCAGGAACGTCTTCCCAAAGGTAACACGTGTCCGACTAGTATCGAGGAGGCCAAGAAAATCGTGTGTCCTCCGGATTTACCGCATGTGAAATACCATGTGTGCTTGAACGATTGCATCATTTATCGGAACGAGCACGCAGAGTGTACCATATGTCCGGAGTGCGGCGTCGGTCGGTACAAGAAGGGGAAGAAAGCTCCTCGGAAGGTGGTGTGGTACTTTCCGATCACTCCTCGTCTGCAGCGGTATTTCGCGGATCCTAAGCAAGCAAAGCTAATGCGCCGGCACGCGGAGATGAGGAAGGGAGAAGATGATGCGAGATGATCCGAAGAAAAAGAAAAAGGACAGGATGTTGAGACACCCTTCGGATGCTAGCCAGTGGAATGCGTTGAACCTCGAGTACCCAGAATTTGGGGACGATCCTAGGAACATAAGGCTGGGCGCGAGCACCGATGGAGTCAATCCGTTTGGCAGCCGAGCAGCACGCATAGCACCTGGCCCGTGTTTGTGTGGATGTACAACCTCCCCCTGGTTGTGCATGAAGAGGAAGTACATTCAAATGAGTATGCTAATTGAAGGGCCGAAACAACCAAGGAACGACATCAATGCTGTATATGGGGCTTCGAAAGAAGAGCTAGCCACGCTATGGGACACGCCCGCCAATACGTGGGACGCCGCCGCGGAAGAATATTTCCCTATGAGAGCCGCACTTGCTCACGACGGTGCACGACTTTCTCGGTTACGGATATGTCGCGGGGCAGGTGGTCCACGGATTCAATGCATGCGTAAGGTGCATGGACGACACAACGTACCGCCGGCTAGATAGAGATCCCGGGTCCTCGAAAACGGTGTTCATGGGACATCGAAGGTGGCTTCGCGAGGACGACGCATGGAGGAAACGCAAGGATCTGTTCGATGGTCAAGACGAACCCCGAAGACGGCCACGTACGAGAAGCGGCGAGCAAATAGACGAGCTATTGAAAAATTGGAAAGAGTGCCCACTGCCGGGAAAGAAGCGAAAGGCGCCGGAGCCGCTGCTTAAGGTATGGAAGACGAGGTCCGTTTTCCGGGACTTGCCATACTTGGAAGATCCTCCGTGTGCCTCACAGCCTTGATGTCATGCACATCACGAAGAACGTGTGCGAGAGTCTGCTTGGTACCCTCCTCAACATGCCAGAGAAGACCAAAGATGGGCCGAAAGCAAGGTACGACTTGCAATCAATTGGGATCAGGGAGGAGCTTCACGCGGGACGCCCTAATGATGATGATGATGACGATGACGATGATGAGGCGGAGGACACGCAAAGTCGTCGCAAGGGCAAAAATGCCAAAAAGATTGAATATTACTACCCCCCGCGTGCTTCACTCTAAGTCAGAAGGAGATCGAGCAGTTTTTCGACTGTCTCCTAGGAGTAAAACTTCCTTACGGTTACGCGGGGAAGATAAGCAGATACCTAGACAAAGCGAAGCAGAGGTTCAGCGGGATGAAGTCTCACGACCGTCACGTGCTGATGACGCAGATACTTCCGGTTGCAATCCGTGGGATCATGGACGCGCACGTCCGTGAAACGCTTTTTGGCCTATGCAACTTTTTCGACGTCATCTCTCGGAAGTCTGTTGGCGTGAGGTGATGACCCACAAGTATAGGGGATCGCAACAGTCTTCGAGGGAAGTAAAACCCAAATTTATTGATTCGACACAAGGGGAGGTAAAGAATACTTATAAGCCTTAACAACTGAGTTGTCAATTCAGATGCACCTGGAAAAGCACTAGTAACAGGGGTGATGTGAAAGTAGCAGTGATATGAGAGCAGTAGTAAAAGTAACACAACAGCAGTAATAGTAACACAGAAGCAATGGCACCAGAAGATAGTTGATACTACTTCCAATGACATGTAGAACGAGTATATAATGATGAAAGATGGACCGGGGTTCCCAGCTATCTACACTAGTGGCAACTCTCCAATAACAAGTGTTGGGTGAACAAATTACGGTCGGGCAATTGATAGGATTGAAATAGCATTAAGACAGAATATCAAGATCATTAATCATGTAGGCATGTTTTCCAATAATAGTCGTACGTGCTCGCAATGAGAAACTTGCACAACATCTTTTGTCCTACCAGCCGGTGGCAGCCGGGCCTCAAGGGAAACTACTTGGATATTAAGGTACTCCTTTTAATAGAGTACCGAGCAAAGCATTAACACTCCGTGAAAACATGTGTCCCTCACATCACCGCCATCCCCTCCGGTTGTCCCGATTTCGTCACTTCGGGGCCTTCGGTTCCGGACGAGTGACATGTGCATACAACTTGTAGATACAATCTAAGCAATAAGTATAGAGCTCAAATCTAAGATCATGCCACTCGGGCCCTAGTGACAAGCATTAAGCATAACAAGATTGCAGCAACAATAACTTCATAAACTTTGTAGATAGACAATCATAATGTAACAATCCATCGGATCCCGACAAACACAACACCAATTACATCAGATGAATCTCAATCATGTAAGGCAGCTCATGAGATCATTGTATTGAAGTACATGGGGGAGAGAATACCAACTAGCTACAGCTAGAACCCGTAGTCCATGGGGGAACTACTCACGAAGCATGATGGAGGCGATGGCGTTGATGGAGATGGCTTCCGGGGCACTTCCCCGTCCCGGCGGAGTGCCGGGACAGAGACTTCGTCCCCCGAGTTGGAGTTTCGCGATGGTGGCGGCGCCCCGGAGTCTTTCCGGAGTTTCGTCAAGAGTTACGGTGTTTTTAGGTCGAAAGGGATTTTATAGGCGAAGAGGCGGCGCGAGGGGGCACACTGGGGCTCCCCACCACGGGCCGGCGCGGGCCCGGGCCGGGCCGCGCCGCCTTATGGTGTGGTGGCCCTCGGCCCCTCTCCGACTCTTCTTCGGTGTTCGGATGCTTCGGGAAAAATAGGAGGTTTGGTCTTCGTTTCGTCGAATTCGAGAATATTGCCCGAACAGCCTTTACGGAACCAAAAACGACGAAAACGAGAACTGGCACTGTGGCATCTTCTTAATAGGTTAGTTCCGAAAAACGCATAAAAACATTATAAAGTGCAAGCAAAACATGTAAGTATTGTCACAAAACAAGCATGGAACGACAGAAATTATGGATACGTCGGGGACGTATCAGCATCCCCAAGCTTAGTTCCTGCTCGTCCCGAGCAGGTAAACGATAAAAGAATAATTTCTGTAGTGACATGCTACTTACATAACCTTGATCATACTATTACAAAGCATATGAAATGAATGAAGTGACTCAAGGCAATGATCTATAGTTGCTAACAAATAGATAACATATAGCAAAACTTTTCATGAATAATACCTTCAAGACTAGTATCAAAAGTCTTGCATAAGAGTTAACTCATAAAGCAATAAGTTCAAAGTAAAGGCATCGAAGCAACGCAAAGGAAGATATAAGTTTCAGCGGTTGCTTTCAACTTGTAACATGCATATCTCATGGATAATTGTCAACATAAAGTAATATGATGAATGCAAATAAGCAAGTATGTAAGAATCAATGCACAGTTGACACAAGTGTTTGCTTCTAAGATGGAAGGAAATAGGTAAAGCTGACTCAACATAAAGTAAAAGAATGGCCCTTCAAAGAGGAAAGCATCGATTGCTATATTTGTGCTAGAGCTTTGGTTTTGAAAACATAAAGAGAGCATAAAAGTAAAGTTTTGAGAGGTGTTTGTTGTTGTCAACGAATGGTAGTGGGCACTCTAACCCCCTTGCCAGACAAACCTTCAAAGAGCGGCTCCCATGGATTATTTTTATTTTTGGGTGGCACTCCTTCCAACCTTTCTTTCACAAACCATGGCTAACCGAATCCTCGGGTGCCTGCCAACAATCTCATACCATGAAGGAGTGCCCTTTTATTTTAGTTTTATTATGATGACACTCCTCCCCACCTTTGCTTACACAAGCCATGGCTAACCGAATCCTTCGGGTTCCGTCCAACAATCACATACCATGGAGGAGTGTCTATTTTTGTTAATTAATTTGGGACTGGGAATCCCATTGCCAGCTCTTTTTGCAAAATTATTGGATAAGCGGATGAAGCCACTAGTCCATTGGTGAAAGTTGCCCAACAAGATTGAAAGATAAACACCACATACTTCCTCATGAGCTATTAAACATTGACACAAATCAGAGGTGATAAATTTTGAATTGTTTAAAGGTAGCACTCAAGCAATTTACTTTGGAATGGCAGGAAATACCACATAGTAGGTAGGTATGGTGGACACAAATGGCATAGTGGTTGGCTCAAGTATTTTGGATGCATGAGAAGTATTCCCTCTCGATACAAGGCTTAGGCTAGCAAGGCTATTTGAAGCAAACACAAGTATGAACTGGTACAGACAAAACTTACATAAGAACATATTGCAAGCATTATAATACTCTACACTGTCTTCCTTGTTGCTCAAACACTTTTACCGAGAAAATATCTAGACCTTAAGAGAGATCAATTATGCAAACCAATTTCAACAAGCTCTACAGTAGTTCTCCACTAATAGGCTTAGACTACATGAAAAAACTTAATCATGATCTACTTGAGAGCTCAAAACAATTGCCAAGTGTCAAATTATCCAAGACATGATGAGGCATTTTCTGTTTTCAACCAAATATAAATAAGTGCAATAGCTTCCAACTTTTATCATTGAACATTAAAAGTAAAACGAAGAACACAAGTGTTCATATGAAAAAGCGGAGCGTGTATCTCTCCCACACAAGGATTGCTAGGATCCGAATTTATTCAAACATAAACAAAATGAAAATAAACACACAGACGCTCCAAGTAAAGCACATAAGATGTGACCAAATAAAAATATAGTTTCAGGGGAGGAACCTGATAAGTTGATGAAGAAGGGGATGCCTTGGGCATCCCCAAGCTTAGACGCTTGAGTCTTCTTGAAATATGCAGGGATGAACCACGGGGGCATCCCCAAGCTTAGACTTTTCACTCTTCTTGATCATATATCATCCTCCTCTCTTGACCCTTGAAAACTTCCTTCACACCAAACTTCTCATAAACTTCATTAGAGGGGTTAGTACTCAAAAAATTTGAATCCACCTTGGTCCTGTAGTGGCACATTGCAAGAACTCAATAAAACATTAGCTACAGCTCTCTACGTCTAGAAAACCTCGCTTAAAGTCCACAAGAGACAATGCAAAAAACAGAGACAGAATCTGCCAAAATAGAACAGCCAGTAAAGACGAATTTTAAATAAATACTTCCGTTGCTCAAATCATAAAACTCAAAACTAATGAAAGCTGTGTACATATCTGAGGAACACGCACGTAAATTGGCATATTTTTCTGAGTTACCTACAGAGAGAACAGCCCAGATTCGTGACAGATAGAAATCTGTTTCTGCGCAGAAATCCAAATCTAGTATCAACCTTCGATTAGAGGCTTCACTTGGCACAACAAAACACAAAACTAAGATAAGGAGAGGTTGCTACAGTAGTAAACAACTTCCAAGACACAAATATAAAACAAAGTACTGTAGCAAAATAACACATGGGTTATCTCCCAAGAAGTTCTTTCTTTACGGCCATTAAGATGGGCTCCGCAGTTTTAATGATGCACTCGCAAGAAATAGTATTCGAAGCAAAAGAGGGCATCAAGAGGCAAATCCAAAACACATTTAAGTCTAACATGCTTCCTATGCAAAGGGATCTTGTACACAAATAAATTCATGAAGAACAAAGTGACAAGCATAAGAAGATAAAACAAGAGTAACTTCAAAATTTTAAGCATATAGAGAGGTGTTTTAGCACCATGAAAATTTCTACAACCATATTTTCCTCTCTCATAATAATTTTCAGTAGCTTCATGAACAAACTCAACAATATAGCTATCACATGCAGCATACTTTTCATGATTTCCAAACACATAATTTTTATCAAGTTCAAGAACAGTGGAATTAAAACTTTCAAACTTACTTTTATTAATAATATAACAAGGTAGGTGATCAATCTCAATAGATATGGGACTCATGGAATAAGTCAAGAACTCTCCAATCCCATTTTCATTAGTAGTACAATTAATATTATCAAGTAACATAGGACCATCATCTAGAGCTTTATCATAGACATTTGCCAAACAAAATTCTTTAGTACCATGCATTTCGACATCAGGCACAAACAAAGCATTATCATAAGATTTATCAAAGTAGCATGGATTATCATATGTAATAGTAGCATAATTATTCTCACAAGTATTACTCATAGGTACTATTTCAAGAGAATCCACAGGAACATAACATTCAACCTCTTCCGGTAAGCATGGAGGACAATCAAATAGTGTAAGAGATAAAGAGTTACTCTCATTAGAAGGTTGACATGGGTAGCTAATCCATTCTTCCTCCTTTTGTTCGTCGCTCTCCTCTTCTTTTTCATCCAATGAGCTTTCAAGTTCATCAATTTCCTCCTCTTTTTCATCCAATGAGCTTTCAGGTTCATCAATTTCTTCTTCCACCGGTTCCTGCAAATTGTGAGTGCATTCTTGTGCATTAATGTGTCTCTCTTTATAATCAAGGATATAAGGATTCCTACTGTAGCATTCTATGCAAGAATTAAGGATAGTGAGACATAATCTTTAAGGCCCTTACAAACAACACAAGTTTCATAATTCTCAACCATGAAGGATTCTATCTCGGAGGCTCCCATAAATAAGACAAATTGTTCTACCTCTTCGAACCCATAATGAATATAGCAATTCCGATTATAGTTCTTAATTAAAAATTCCTCACTAAAGCCACATTGAAATTTAAGATGTTTAGTATCCTGTTGAGAGCAACAGTTTATATTATGGCGTTCAAGCAAGATTTCAGCAATTGTATTCAATTTTTCTATCATAGCACTCATTATTTTACCAGTTCTTGATTCTCTATAATTATTATAACATTCTATAAGCTCCAAGTAGGTTGTAGGTTCTCCCATAACAGCAGTTTTTAATTTTTTGGTTTTTCAAATTTTTATGGATTTTTGGATATATAGGAAAAGTAAAACAAGACAAAAATAAACTAGACAAAAGTAAACTAAGCAAACTAATACTAGATGGAAATAAACTAAGCACAAATAAACTAGACAAAATTAAACTAAGCAAAACAAAATAAAATAAAACAGAGAGAGAGGTAGAGTGTACTCCCCAGGTGAACTTATGAGTAGAGCTATGCCTCCCGGCAACGGCGCCGTGAAAATAGTCTTGATGACCCACAAGTATAGGGGATCGCAACAGTCTTCGAGGGAAGTAAAACCCAAATTTATTGATTCGACACAAGGGGAGGTAAAGAATACTTATAAGCCTTAACAACTGAGTTGTCAATTCAGCTGCACCTGGAAAAGCACTAGTAACAGGGGTGATGTGAAAGTAGAAGTGATATGAGAGCAGTAGTAAAAGTAACACAGCAGCAGTAATAGTAACACAGAAGCAATGGCACCAGAAGATAGTTGATACTACTTCCAATGACATGTAGAACGAGTATATAATGATGAAAGATGGACCGGGGTTCCCAGCTATCTACACTAGTGGCAACTCTCCAATAACAAGTGTTGGGTGAACAAATTACAGTCGGGCAATTGATAGGATTGAAATAGCATTAAGACAGAATATCAAGATCATTAATCATGTAGGCATGTTTTCCAATAATAGTCGTACGTGCTCGCAATGAGAAACTTGCACAACATCTTTTGTCCTACCAGCCGGTGGCAGCCGGGCCTCAAGGGAAACTACTTGGATATTAAGGTACTCCTTTTAATAGAGTACCGGAGCAAAGCATTAACACTCCGTGAAAACATGTGTCCCTCACATCACCGCCATCCCCTCCGGTTGTCCCGATTTACGTCACTTCGGGGCCTTCGGTTCCGGACAGTGACATGTGCATACAACTTGTAGATACAATCTAAGCAATAAGTATAGAGCTCAAATCTAAGATCATGCCACTCGGGCCCTAGTGACAAGCATTAAGCATAACAAGATTGCAGCAACAATAACTTCATAAACTTTGTAGATAGACAATCATAATGTAACAATCCATCGGATCCCGACAAACACAACACCAATTACATCAGATGAATCTAAATCATGTAAGGCAGCTCATGAGATCATTGTATTGAAGTACATGGGGGAGAGAATACCAACTAGCTACAGCTAGAACCCGTAGTCCATGGGGGAACTACTCACGGAGCATGATGGAGGCGATGGCGTTGATGGAGATGGCTTCCGGGGCACTTCCCCGTCCCGGCAGGTGCCGGGACGAGACTTCTGTCCCCGAATTGGAGTTTCGCGATGGTGGCGGCGCCCCGGAGTCTTTCTGGAGTTTCGTCAAGAGTTACGGTGTTTTTAGGTCGAAAGGGATTTTATAAGCGAAGAGGCGGCGCAGGGGGGCACCTGGGGGCTCCCCACCACAGGCCGGCGCGGGCCCAGGCCAGGCCGCGCCGCCTTATGGTGTGGTGGCCCTCTGGCCCCTCTCCGACTCTTCTTCGGTGTTCTGGATGCTTCCGGGAAAAATAGGAGGTTTGGTCTTCGTTTCATCGAATTCCGAGAATATTGCCCGAACAGCCTTTCTGGAACCAAAAACAGCAGAAAACAGGAACTGGCACTGTGGCATCTTGTTAATAGGTTAGTTCCGGAAAACGCATAAAAACATTATAAAGTGCAAGCAAAACATGTAAGTATTGTCACAAAACAAGCATGGAACGACAGAAATTATGGATACGTCGGGGACGTATCATGAGGCAACTTAGAAGGCTACAGGAAGAGATCGTGGTGATACTGTGCGAGCTTGAGATGTACTTCCCGCCCGCATTCTTCGACGTTATGGTGCATCTATTGGTACATATCGTGGAGGATATCATCCAACTGGGGCCGACGTTCCTGCACAGCATGATGCCGTTCGAAAGGATGAATGGTGTCATCAAAGGGTACGTTCGCAACAGGGCATGTCCAGACGGAAGCATAGCCAAGGGCTTTTTGACCGAAGAGTGCATCTCCTTCTGCACGAGTTATCTAGAAATCGAGAACCCCGTTGGCCTGCCCGTAAACAGGCATCTCGGGAAGCTCGCTGGATGGGGTCACCGCGACGGTAGCCGCGAAATGCATGTCGACTTCAAGGGTCGAATCACCGACTTTGAAAGAGCAAACCTAGTCGCGCTACAACACATAGACGTGGTCGATCCTTGGGTGGTAGAGCACAAAACCTTCATCGCAAAGACGTACAGTGATCAGAGCCAACAGAGGACGGACGGAGATATAATCAAAGAGCACAACTCAACCTTCACGCGGTGGTTCAAGGACAAGATGCTGACGTACTCTATAGACGAGGATTCTTCTGCGGAAGAAAAACTCATATTCGCCTTGTCACAGGGCGCCGAACACAACCTGATGACATTTCAGGCGTACGATATCAACGGCTACACATTCTACACCGAGGAAAAGGACACGAAGAGCGATTATCAGAACTCCGGGGTAACGATGGAGTCCTACACCGGTGACGTCAAGCAGAGATACTACGGAAAGATCGAGGAGATCTGGGAGCTGAGCTACGCCGGAGAGAATGTGCCGATGTTCCGTGTCAGGTGGGCCAAGAACGTCGTAAAAGAAGACCGGCATTTCACCACCATGGTTATACCCGAAGCCAAATGCAAGACAGCGGGCGCAAAGGTCACCGCGAAATATGAGCCATGGGTACTAGCTTCCCAAGTGGACCAATGCTTCTTCATTACTGACCCGCAAAAGCCCAGCCGTGTTGTCGTGAGGAGAGGCAAAAGGAGCATCATCGGAATGGATGGAGCCGCCAACGAGCTAGACTTTGACCAGTACGACGATCCGAAGATGGAAGATGACGACGACGATGATGAAGAACCATACACAACAAGAAGAAGCAGGACCACCCTACCTAAAGGCCGTCCATTCAAGAGAAGAAGTCTAGGAGTTCCGGGGCTAAATTATTCAACCGCGAGAAAGAAGGGCAAGAAGATTGTGAAAAGATAATTATGTATCATTTTCTTGTATGAATAATGGATGTCATATTGTTAATCTACACATTGTACCGATCAAAATAGACATATAATTTATATTTTTGGATATTTTCTAGATTCTCTAGTATTTTTAATATTCTACATAATTCTAATTATTTATGCCTTTTATTTTGGTGTATTATGCTATTTTGGATGTTTATTATAGTGTTAAATCAATTTAAAAAGAAAAGGAAAAAAATGGGGCCGCCAGGGTTCGAACCTGGCCGGCAGGGGTTTGGCACAAACCAACCAAGCGACAGAGCCAGTGCGGTACTAAGCGGGATATGTCAATCCCCCCCGCGTTATTGTTTTGACCCAGACATAAAGTGGCAGTGGCGCACCTCTAGAGGTGCGCCATTGTTAAGCCTCATAGTGGCGCACCACTAGAGGTGCGCTATTGCTAAGTGTGTCTGGGGACTTCGCCAAAATTCCCCTTCTCTTCCCCGTCCCGACCAGATCCTCTTCTTCGCCCATTCACTCCTGCGCCCTCCTCTCCGCCGGCGACGCCCTGCGCCCATTCACCACTGCGGCCTCCTCTCCGACGCCACCTCACCGGCGACACGAGCGACGCCCTCCTCTCCTCGCCACCCCGGCGACGCCCTCCACTCCTCGCCACCCCGGCGACGCCCTCCTCTGCATCTCGTCACCGACGACCCCTCGATCTTGATCTCCGACGTCGCGCAGGTACGTCCCCCTCGACGGCGGCCGCCTCCCCCTCGATTCACCTCGATCCCCACCCGCCTCACGTTCTCTCCCCCGCGGAGCAGATCCTCTCAAGCTCGCCGCGGAGCAGATCCTCTCAAGCTCGCCGCGGAGCAGATCCTCTTCGAACTCCGCCCCATCGAGCTGCTGGCCAACCCCGTGCTCACCTGCGCCACCGCGACCGACGCCGGCTACCCCAGCAACTTCGTCGCCAACCTGTTCCTCTACGTGCAGGTGAGCCACCTCCTCCTTCTGTCATTATGCTTCTGCATCAAATGCCTCTCCTTCATAGTTTAGATGAAACAATATAGCTTACTAAATTGACTAGGCAAGATGCTCTGTATATTTTTGAGAGAAAAACACAAACATTTGAGTTTAGCTTAGTTTTCTTTATATGACTTGAGCACTGGCATTCATTGATGCAGTTAGTTAGTGTAATGCACATCTATTTTGCTATGGTGTAACTGAACCCGAAAGTAATTAACATAATTACATCCTGCTACTAATTCTGAAAGTGAAAAATTAAGAGGCAAAAATTAGTCTGAAACATTAACAACAAACTTATAAACATCGGCTAGTTAGTGGCATTCTGAGTACACTGGCATTCGGCTAGTTAGTGGAACAAGAGGATCATGAAAAGCTTTCTGCTTACCTGGAGAGATCAGGTAGGTCTGCACAAACCTCTTCCGCTCATCGAAATCTGTTGACAGCAGGAGCAGTAAGCAACGGTGAATAGACAGTGTAGCCTAATCAACATATCTAAAGATAAAAATTAACAGTGCACAGAAAGCAGTAGCTTTGACAAACAACAGCCATGCAAAATACCTGGATATTTTGTGTAGTCCAGTAGATGAGGCTCTTCTGAATTGTAGTCCGCAGCCATCTCGCAGAAATGGTTTGCGATATCATAGGCAACTGGGTTAAAGCTTGAATACTCGTAGTCCTGTAGATGCACAGAGATAAGCCCGGGAGATGTATTTTCCAGTTAGCAATGACTCAAACATACACCAGTTAGCAATAACTTACAATGATGGTCAGTTCTTTGGTCTCTTCATCAATCATGATGTTGCCATACTGGAGATCATTGTGGCAAAATCCTATGCACTGGTCTTCCCCTGAAAATTCACTCTCCAATGCAGTGATCTCCTTCTCCAAGCTATCCAAACGGAACTCTTTCGCTTCGTCAGAGGGGCACACACCCTTGGCAGTTTTGAGCCAGTTTCTATGAAAGATAAAGATGTGTATTGTCCAGTTAGAACTTAACTTTGATGGTATGTTTAGTTTTAGGAAAAGTGTAATACAAAGATAAGTATGTGAGTTAAGAAAAATAATTGAGTAACTGAAGATTCAGCAGTACCTCAATCTATCCCACAGGATTTTTGCGAATAGTAAAGCAAGGTCATTCTGAGTACACTGCCATGTAAACATTAACAACAAACTTATAAACATCGGCTAGTTAGTGCTTAGCCTTAATGTGGTTGCTTTCTGCTTGCAGTTTGGATATATGCCAAATATTAGCAGTATTAGTTATACTGAAGCAAAATAATGAGGCTCTGTTCTGGAACATTTGATCTCTTTGGATGAATGTTGCTGTTCTGGATGAATGCCTCATATTCTGTGCACTAGATCATAAAGCATTATGTTCTGCTTATGTGTAGCCCTGTAGCCATTTGCCTGACATAAAAATGACAGCACACAAGACAAAGTTTAATTAGCATCAGGTTTCCTTTTGATTTTCTCTATTTGAACTCCACAATACCATGAACAAGCTTACTGAATTTTTATTTTTATGTTTTTCAAGGCAGAGTTGAGCACCTGACCGCCGCCCTCGCATCTTCCTCGACCCGGAGCAACAACTCACCTCTCGGAGACTCCACGCGACTCACGGTGAGCTTGATGCTGCTAGCTACTGCCGCTAGCTGCTAACTGCTACTGCCGCTAGCTGCTAACTGCTGCTGCTTGCTAGCTGCTTGCTGCTGCTGCTAGCTAGCTGCTGCTGCTAGCTGCTGCTGCTAGCTAGCTGCTACTGCTTGCTAGCTGCTTGCTGTTGCTGCTAGCTGCTGCTTGCTGCTGCTGCTTGCTAGCTGCTGCTGCTTGCTAGCTGCTGCTGCTGCTGCTTGCTGCTTGCTAGCTGCTTGCTGCTGCTGCTAGTTGCTGCTTGCTACTTGTTGCTGCTTGCTGCTTGATGTATGCCCATGGTTAGCTGATGCATATAGCTAGCTGATGCATGCTGTTGAGTGCTCAGCTGGTGGAGGATCAATTGTATATGTGCCATGGTGTATATGGAGGAACAATTGTATATGTGCCATGGTGCTCAGCTGGTGGATAGTTTTCCTGGTGTATTTGTGTCATTTTCTTGTGCGGGGATCGACGAGTTGCCCATTATCGCCGAAATGTTGATTCATTTCCGTTTCGGCGAAAATGGGGCACTCATATGTCCATAAATTAGCATAGGTCATGCCCAATTTTTCCGTGAAATCTTGCGCTAACTTTATGCATTTTTTCCTACTTAGTTCGAACATGGCCAACAACGAAGAGGCCGGCGGCAGCGGTAGCAAGCCATTCTGGATGCTAACCGATGAAAGGGAGGTGATGGAGTCACAACCTCGCCGCGACGACAGCGAGGATGATGGCACCGATCCAGAGTACCGAGCGGACGATGCCGCCGAGGATGACATCACTGATGGTGCCGGCGAGGATGACACCACGGATGGTGCCGGCGAGGATGACACCGGCGCACCGAAGAAGCTACGGAGGGAGCGTCGCCCGAATGTGCTCAGCACCGTGAAGCAGGCATTCACCGAAGTGAACGCCACTGGGCTTCCAATGGCGCCCCCTGATTTAGTCAAAGGTTACGCTGCCCAACTCGGGTGCATCCTCCGGAGAACGGTCTCGATCAACACCGAGAACCTCAGGCATCCTGACCGAGCGAATTTGCGCACCCTCCTCTTCAAGAAGCTGCACGAACGATACGAGTTCCCGGTGGACTGCTCAGAAAAGAGGTCTCATGCGGAACAAAGTGCACAATGCCGCCCTCACGAAGATGAGCACCGCCCTCGCTAGTTGGAGGAACCGAGTGAAGAAAATGATTAATAGTGGTGAGAGTTACGAGAAGATCAAGGAGTCAAATCCCTCGATCACCGAGCAAGACTACGCTGATTTCAAGATCAAGTGCGAGAGCGAGTCAACGTCGGATTCTAGTCAGTGGGGGAAGGACATGCGAAAACTGAACTTAGGCACCCACAAACTTGGTCCTGGCGGTTTTAGGGTGGCGCAACCGAAATGGGACGCCGCGGATAAGGAGCGTGTGAAGAACGGCCTCGAGCCCCTCTTGCCGCAATACAAAAACAAGCAAACCAGGAACTTTCTCCTGGCCCGGTACCGTATTGACCCGGAAACAAAGGAGCTCACCACCACTCCGGATGTGAAGGAGTTTGAGGCTCTTCTGGTAAGGAATGCACCCGCTTAATTAGCTCCTTTATGGTTGCATTCTTATTGATGAATCCAAATTTCTAAATGGTTCATGCATGTTCCTCCCGTAGGCTAAGGAGGTTGCTGCGGAAAGTGAAAAGGAAGCTAGTAGCGGCGCGGGGTCCACGAGCTCCTCGCAGTGTGCTCCTTGGGACAACCCTTTAAATAGGGCGTTGAATGCCCACAAGAAGAGGGATCCATTGAGTAAGCCGACGTCGGCTGGTCGTGTGGTCGGCGAAGGATGCTCTATGAAATGGTCAGAATACTATAAGTCGGGAAAAAAGGAGAAAAAGGCCACCATCGATGAGAAGGAGGTCGCACAGCTCAAGGCACAAGTTGCGCAGATCCCGACATTGGTCCAGGAGCAAGTGCGGCAACAAGTGCAACATATCGTGGAGACCCAACAGAGGACGCAACGACAACAAGTGGAGGACCAAGTGGGCACGACGCTTAGCTCCATCATCCCTACCTTGGTTGCCGGTCTGGACGCGTGGTATAGGGGAGGAAAAAAGGGGCCTCCCCCGGTTCCCAGTTTCACGGGCAGCAACTCCCACAACGTGGAGCCATCGGTGAGTCCGCAGGCGGGAACAATGGTGTCTCCGGCGGCGCCAACATTGGTGGCTCCCGCAGCGCCAACCTTGGTGGCTCCCGCGGCGCCAACCTTGGTGGCTCCCGCGGCGCCAACCTTGGTGTCTCCCGCGGCGCCATTACTTCAGCTCAATGCACCCGTCGCTGCGGATAATACGCCGCCCGGCACCGCGCCAACAAGCAGCCACTCCATCAGTGGCACGCCCGCCTCCGGCGGTGCCTCGACCTTAGCCGAGCTGGACGCCATCACGGTAACCAACCCTCGTCTCCGATGACTTCCATATCCTTGCCTTTGACTACGCTAGCCATCCCTAACGCCCTACATGTTTTCCGCAGGGTGCCGCCGCCGACGTCCCATGCACTCTCCTGCATTTTGTGAACGGCGAGTTGATCGATGTTGCCAAGGCCAAAATCGTTCAACCGAGCAACCGCCAGTTACACGGTGTAACCATGGCACCCGACGTGTATAGGATTCAACTGGTTCGGGTGCTTAGTGGCCACGACGATGTGGTACCTCCCTTTCAACCCCATGGCGCCGACGCAGATGAGGTCCTTACCCTCCACCAATGCTTCAATTGGTCCATGGTTTGGCCAAAGAGCCAGATTCGTTTGGGGGCGAGCGACACCACCCCACGGACAGCACCCCAAGCCGTGCCGGCGCCAAGCCATGGCAAGACCACCCCAACGGTGCCGCCATCAGCCGACGAGGACATGCATATGGCACAGGATCCGAACGATGGTCCGGACGAGGACAGTACGATCGCCAACCTGGACTGCAAGTTCGATTTTGGGGTGATGGACTACGATCTCAGTAGCCAACCCTCTCAAGCTGCCGCCGAGGGGAAAACCTATTGCAACAAGCGGCGCATATTCTGTTCTCAGGAGACGCCTCCAGCTGCCGACTTCACCGAGACTCAGCCGATAGCCGAGGTGAGAAGTGTTATCAGTCCTAACACACCGAAGAAGGCTTGCGAAGAGGAGAATGCAGTCCCGGTAAATATAAAGCCGAAGGGACGGAAAAGAAAGAAGAAGGACGACAAGTCCGCCAGCCAGCCGGCACCTATCCGTGCTCGGGACGGGCCACCAGTGCCCAAGAATATCGAGGCGAGGGTGCATGTGTCGGGTGACCGGATGCTAATTCAAAGATTGTACGATGCTGCACCCGGTCCTATGCGATCTCTGGTTGACGGTATTCAGTTTATGGAGGAGCGGCGTCTCAGGGAGAAAGATAATGGATACCCAGTGTATATTGCCAAGGTGCCCTCGGGCCATGGCTTTGTCGATAGTGGCTTCGCGGAGAAGATCTTCCTGCGGTATGATGACATCTTCGCCATGCTGAACAGTTATCCGCTGCACTACACCTTCATTCGCCTATACTCGCTCAGCAAGGCGATGCGGATCATTAGACACAACATCCCGGACATCGCGATAGCCGACCCCTTCTACATGCGTGCCGTCCACTTGGCCACCGCCGGAGACCGGGCAGTCGCGAGTGGATACCTCAAAGACTTCTTTCTAGCGAACCAGAAGAAGTGTAACATCCTCCTGCATGTATTTCCCGAGTAAGTCACCCCCTCATCGTACCGGTCTTAACTCATGATTTTTTTAGATTTCAATCGTCATGTTCTTAAACATTATGTGTTCTACGCAGAGACAAAACCTGCACACTCATCTCCATAACCCCGAAACATTCCGTGGCCACATACCTCGATGCGGACGGTAAGTCAACCACGGACTACACGAATGTCAAGGGCGTACTTGATGATGCTCTCAATGCCTACGTCAAAGCGAAAAGCAACATGCAGAGGCCAAATGTTAGGTACGGGAAGCATGTGTTCAAGCACCAAACAAAGTTTCCCTGCGTCAAGAAGCCGCCTTCTAGTAACAAGGATGCCTACTACACCCTCTATCACATGGATAAGTTCATACGGGACCAGCAGCAGCTTACGCTACCTGAGCATCTCAAAGACTGGGCCAACAAATTGTCGCGGGTCCCTGACGACGGCATCAAGCAAGACTTCTTCCGCATCCAAGTAGAGTTTTGTGAAATCATCCATCAAGATGTCGTTAGAAACGCGGGGGAGTTCTTCGCCGGCTATCAGCCGTCAAACAGTGACATAGACACAATGCTCCAAATGCAGGGTGACGACTACCGCTCATGGATGTGCTTGAAGAAAGGCGGCGGTTTTATCCACGCTCCGAGAAAGTCTTGATGTGCGAGCCTAGTTATGTAGTTGTGAACTAATGACGAGCTTGTGTTGTAATAAACTTTATCCAGCACTTTACTTGCATGTCTGTTTAATTACTAGTTCGGCTATGTTTGTGAACTTATATATATGGCTCTGTCGTTTTCCGCACTTGATTTGGTCCTTAATTTTGTTTGCATATGCCGATGATTAGAATGGTTGGTCACTTGTACACTCGGGGGTGGAGCAAGCGAGCCTGGTGTGATGGCACAAATATCCATGTCTTGTGCATCCTACCCGGCCTCGCTTACTCCATCCCGGAATGTTAAAATTTGTTTTGACCAACAATGTATGAGGCCCTCGTCATTCCATTTGCTTTGGTTTTTCAGAATGCCGATGATTAGAATGGTTGGTCACCTGTACACTCCGTGAAGGCATCAGCGAGCCTGGTGTGATGACACAAATATCAATCTCTTGTGCATCCTACCTGGTCTCGCTGACTCCGTCACGGAATGTTAATATTTGTTTTGACCAACAATGTATGAGGCATATGCTCTTTCTTCCATTTTAGTGCCGATGATTAGAATGTTCGGTCAACTGTACACTCCGGGGTGTCGCCAGTGAGCCTGGTGTGATGGCACAAATATCAATCTCTTGTGCATCCTACCTGGCCCACTGACGCCATCCCGGGATGTTCATATTTGTTTTGACCGACAAAGTATGAGGCCCTTGTCATTCTTCCATTTGCTTTCGTATTTCAAAATGCCGATGATTAGAATGTTTGGTCACCTATACACTTGGGGGAGGGGTCAGTGAACCTGGTGCAATGACACAAGTATCAATCTCTTGTGCATCCTACTTGGTTTCGCTGACCCCTTCCCTAAATGTTAATATTTGTTCCGACCAACAATGTATGAGGCATATGCTCTTTCTTCCATTTTAGTGCCGATGATTAGAATGTTTGGTCAACTGTACACTCCGGGGTGTCGCCGGTGAGCCTGGTGTGATGGCACAAATATCAATCTCTTGTCCATCCTACCTGGCCTCACTGACGCCATCCCGGGATGTTCATATTTGTTTCGACCAACAATGTATGAGGCCCTTGTCATTCCATTTTGCTTTGGTATCTCAAAATGCCGATGATTAGAATGTTGGTCACCTATACACTTGGGGGAGGGGTCAGTGAACCTGGTGCGATGACACAAGTATCAATCTCTTGTGCATCCTACTTGGTTTCACTGACTCTGTCCCTAAATGTTAGTATTTGTTCCGACCAACAATGTATGAGGCATGCCTTTTAGTTCATACTACTTGGATCGTTTTTGAGTTTGCTCTTATTCGTTGCAAACATCTATGAGCGTGCACTAATGTTTCTTTGGCTTGTGCATATGTACGCAGATATGACGTGGTATGTCGTGTACAAGGGCAAGGTTCCCGGAGTCTACAACGACTGGGAGGAGTGTCGGAGACAGGTTCACCATTTTAGCGGTAACAGCTACAAAGGGTACACCACTAGAGCGGAGGCCGAAGACAGATACGCACGCTATTTGGCGGGAGAGAGGAGGGAGCGGAGGAGGAACCGGATGAAGACCACTTTCATCGGGACGGTGCTAGTAGTGACTCTAGCTCTCTTCTATGTGATTGTACTTTAGATGATCGATCTTGTGTAACCACTAGCTCATTTGCGACTTTGTAACCCCGTAACTTGCATTGTAACCTCGTAACTTCTCTAATGTGAAATCTTGTGAATCATGTGGGGCTAATGTGAAGAACTATGTATGGATAAGTTGTGCTGTTGTTTATATGTGTTATATATCCTGTTTATATGTGCTCATGTGTTATATATCCTGTGTTATATAGTACCTGCCAGGATAAAAAAAATCGAAATCGTAGCAGTGGCGCACTAGTGGCCCATCAGTGGCGCACGTCCACTAAGTAGTAGTGGCGCACTATGCTGGATCCAGTGGCGCACTGCCCTGTGATCCCCTCCGAGACTAGAGTGGCGCACCAGGAACCTCAGCAGTGGCGCATGTCCTGGAGACAGCAGTGGCGCACGTCCACACGCAGCAGTGGCGCACCACCTGGCTGAAACAGTGGCGCACGCAAAACGGTAGCAGTGGCGCACCTCGTCTAGACAGTTGTGGCGCACGCCGCGACCAACGGTGGCGCAGCACTTTGGAGTAATAGTGGCGCACTGCTGGACATGTCAATGGCGCACCATGCGGTGCGCCACGCGGTATCCAGGCTAGTAGTGGCGCACCCCTAGTGCGCCACTACTAGGAGTTAGCAGTGGCGTGATAGCAGTGGCGCACCACCAGTGCGCCACTGAAGGCTATATGTGGTGCGCCACTGATTGCCTTTTTCCTAGTAGTGGAGAGAGAGCTTTTTGGTAGAGGAGATGATGGAGATGTGAAGAATGTGTGTGGCAATGGTGGAGAAGATGTGAGGCATATAAAGGAAATGAAGATGAAGATGAATAGGCCAGCCACTGGGTGATCAATTCCCGTGGCTGGCTACCAGCACCGGTGGCCCATATTCCCGTGGCGACGCTCGATTTCGACACCAGTAATGGCGATGCGACGATTAGCGTCCACATGGGGAACAAACCATTTGACTTTAAGTCCATGCTCGTCTCACAAGCCGGGTCTAAAGGGTGTACCGCAGGAGCAGCGGGCCGCAAAACCCTTTAGCCCCGGTTTGGGATACAAACCGGGACAAATGTGTCTTCACAAACCGGGACCAATGGGTGCCGTATATGTGGCCAGGTCTTTATTCCCGACCCAGGACACGGCTGGGACCAAAGAGGCCTGACGAAATGCCTGTTTTCTACTAGTGTCACTTTCATGTGAATATTGCGATACAAAATTTTATTACTCCGATCCAAATTAATTTTCTGTAATATAGATATATTATTTTAGTTCTAAAAACTGTAAATGTATTGTTTTGATTTAACCTATATGGCCATAAACTATGTAAGGTACGTCGTGGATGTCAGAGCACCCCCACCGGCGACCCCTAATTACTAGCCAACATCACACATGTCAGCTCCGCATTGGGGTTGCCGGCACAAAACGCCGGTCAAAAGAATTAGAGTGTCCACACCGGTTATCCCTCATAGCATATGTGCCGATAGTAACGGCATTGTAGAGATAGTATTTGAATGGTAGGTGGGGAATTAAAATGGGAGAGAGGGGTAGGTGGGGGGAGAGAGAGGTTGATCGTGGGCTGGCGGGAATCTTCCACGTGGAGTTGTCGTGGAGTTGCTTTCGGCGCGCTAGATAGCCTCCATTTCTGCTGGGATCCTTTGGGGTTTTCCAGCGTTTTTATTGAGCTCGAGCTGGCGTGGATTTTCTATTGAGAGCATGGCGTGAGCTTTTTTTTTTTTTTTGCCCCAGTAACCGTTTGGGGGTTGCGGGTGGGGGCGTTATTGGAGTCAGTGGTGGAGGTGCTCTCAATTGTATATTATGCACGGTTCATGGTCAACAGTCAACAGATGAGTTGTCTTATCAGCTATTGTGGGATATGTTTATTTGCAGGACTTGTATGAAACATAATGAAGTTCACAGATTCCTTCCACGGGCAGTAGACCGTCTCGCGGTGGCCTGATGTGGTTTTCCTTCTGGCCTGAAGCCAAGGTCGCCAACTTAGCCATCATGCTTACCCTGAGACTGCTATGGATGGAACGGAATTGCTCGGTGTTTAACGACACCCGACTTTTGCCTCTAGAGTTCTGTTATCACCAGAATTTGACTGGATTAGAGGTGGGCCGCGATTAAGATGGACTTGAAGAATACACGTGCAAGAAATACATGAATCGGCCTTGTTACAAAGTTTGGGCTAGTTTGCCCGTGTATCTGTAAATATAGTAGGATATGTGTCGGTTAGATAGAATTTGGCTCGTACACGGTTGGGATTATTCCCACGTTAGAAAGTCTACGGACTATAAATATGTATCTAGGGTTACTGAAATAAACAACAATCGACGTTCACCACAAACCAATCTAGGCGAATCGCCAACTCCCTTGTCTCGAGGGTTTCTTCCGGGTAGGCATCATGCTGCCTAGATCGCATCTTGCGATCTAGGCAGTACACGTTTATTCGCTGTTCATGCGTTGCTCGTGCTGAAGCCTTGTTGATGGCGAGCAACGTGGTTATCATAGATGTGTTAGGGTTAGCATTGTTTCATCGTATCATATGCTTTCGTCCGTGCAACCCTTAGACGTCTAGCCGCCCTTACACCTATCTTAGGTGTAAGGGCGGCACCCCGCTTGATCATTATTTAGTAGATCCGATCCGTTATGATTGCTCCTTGTTCTTCAAGAATTAGTTTAATATCTGCATAGTTAGGCCTTACAAACGGGTTGAAGGATCCAGTGGCACGTAGGGTGTAGTTTGCTAGCCCTAGACAGGATGTTCCGGGGATCAACTTCATGTTGGTTTTTAGGCCTTGTCTAGGGTCGGTTTATGATCACCGTGCGTGGCCGCCAGGCTCAATCACGCGTAGGATGTTCCGATTATGTGGTGAAAACCCTAAATCGTAGTAGGTCGTTTTAGCTTTATTTCGATCAAGCAGGATGATACGTCTCCGACGTATCGATAATTTCTTATGTTCCATGCCACATTATTGATGATATCTACATGTTTTATGCACACTTTATGTCATATTCGTGCATTTTCTGGAACTAACCTATTAACAAGATGCCGAAGAGCCAGTTGCTGTTTTCTGCTGTTTTTGGTTTCAGAAATCCTAGTAACAAAATATTCTCGGCATTGGACGAAATCAACGCAGGGTCCTATTTTGCCACGAAGCTTCCGGAAGACCGAAGAGGAGTCGAAGTGGGGCCACGAGGCGCCGCCACCATAGGGCGGCGCGGCCCAGGCCCTGGCCGCGCCGACCTGTGGTGTGGGGCCCTCGTGTGGGCCCCCACGTTGCCCTTCCGCCTACTTAAAGCCTCTGTCGCGAAACCCCCAGTACGAAGAACCACGATACGGAAAACCTTCCAGAGACGCCGCCGCCGCCAATCCCATCTCGGGGGATTCTGGAGATCTCCTCCGGCACCCTGCCGGAGAGGGGATTCATCTCCCGGAGGACTCTTCACCGCCATGGTCGCCTCCGGAGTGATGAGTGAGTAGTTCACCCCTGGACTATGGGTCCATAGCAGTAGCTAGATGGTTGTCTTCTCCTCATTGTGCTTCATTGTTGGATCTTGTGAGCTGCCTAACATGATCAAGATCATCTATCCGTAATGCTATATGTTGTGTTTGTCGGGATCCGATGGATAGAGAATACCATGTTATGTTAATTATCAAGTTATTACCTATGTGTTGTTTATGATCTTGCATGCTCTCCGTTATTAGTAGAGGCTCGGCCAAGTTGATGCTAGTAACTCCAAGAGGGAGTATTTATGCTCGATAGTGGGTTCATGCCTCCATTGATATCCGGGGAGTGACGAAACCCCTAAGGTTGTGTTGTGCTTGTTGCCACTAGGGATAAAACATTGATGCTATGTCTAAGGATGTAGTTGTTGATTAGATTATGCACCATACTTAATGCAATTGTACTGTTGCTTTGCAACTTAATGCTGGAGGGGTTCGGATGATAACTCTGAAAGTGGACTTTTTAGGCATAGATGCGGTTGGATGGCGGTCTATGTACTTTGTCGTAATGCCCAATTAAATCTCACTTGTACTTATCATGACATGTATGTGCATTGTTATGCCCTCTCTATTTGTCAATTGCACGACTGTAATTTGTTCACCCAACATGCTTTTATCTTATGGGAGAGACACCTCTAGTGAGCTGTGGACCCCGGTCCATTCTTTTATACTTGAAATACAAATCTGCTGCAATACTTGTTCTTTACTTGTTTTCTTGCAAACAATCATCTTCCACACAATACGGTTAACCCTTTGTTACAGCAAGCCGGTGAGATTGACAACCTCACTTGTTTCGTTGGGGCAAAGTACTTTGGTTGGGTTGTGCAGGTTCCACGTTGGCGCCGGAATCTCCGGTGTTGCGCCGCACTACATCCCGCCGCCATCAACCTTCAACGTGCTTCTTGACTCCTACTGGTTCGATTAAACCTTGGTTTCTAACCGAGGGAAACTTGCCGCTGTGCGCATCACAGCTTCCTCTTGGGGTTCCCAACGGACGTGTCAATTACACGCATCAAGCAAATTTACGGCGCCGTTGCCGGGAGATCAAGACACGCTGCAAGGGGAGTCTCCACTTCCCAATCTCTTTACTTTGTTTTTGTCTTGCTTTATTTTATTTACTACTTTGTTTGCTGCATTATATCAAAACACAAAAAAAATTAGTTGCTAGCTTTACTTTATTTACTGTCTTGCACGCTATATCAAAAACACAAAAAAATTAGTTACTCGCATTTACTTTATTATCATGTCTAGTCCCGTAGTTGTTACTCTATCACCTGAGGAATCAATCTTCACTTTTAAACAAGGAGGTGAAGAGAATTTTAAAGAAGCATGGTCTAGAATTTTTGATTCTTATAGTAAAACTGAACCTAAAATGACCTTAAGCTTGCTCCTTAGTAATTTCTATTTTGGACTTATTCTTCGTTATAGATATGCCTTAGATGCTGTAGTGGGAGGAGATTTCCTTCATTGTGATGGGGATCAAGCTTTTAATGCTATAAGGAAATTGATTACATCATTTAGCTCGATAATAATTTTGATCCATCTCATGCTAGTATGCATAATAGATTAAACACTATTGAAACAAATATATCTTTTTTAAAAGAAGTGTATAACCGAATTCGCGAATACTATGATTATGTTCCATTAAGCTTCGAACCTTCAATGTGGGTGCCTACCATTAAAGCTACTATTGGTGGTGAAATTTTTCTGCTCGTTGTGATATTATGTCTGAGTTTTGCCTTATGCCTGAAAATATTTATAAATCTTTGACACTTTGGGAACTTACTGAAGGAGGAGAGGAAATAACTCTTACGGATAACTCTATTGTAATTCCTAAGGGTATAGCTGAAGGTGTTTTCACAACCTTTCTTGGAAGGACGGTATCCACTGATTATCTCGTTATTGAATGTGTGGGAACGGGACAAATCACGTTTGGAAGATCCCTGCTGAAACTCATGGGAGCAGTCATAGATGTTGGGAAAGGCACTCTAAATTTTACCTCTACACCCGGATGCGGTCATGTATTCCCTAGACCAAAGAGTAAGAATAAGAGTAAGAAAGGTAAGAGCAACACCCCTGGTAAGGATGCCGATGCACCACCCTTTGATAATACTTGATATACACTTTCTGCGCCTAGCTGAAAGGCGTTAAAGAAAAGCGCTTATGGGAGACAACCCATGTTTTTACTACAGTATTTTTGTTTTATATTTGAGTCTTGGAAGTTTTTTACTACTGTAGCAACCTCTCCTTATCTTAGTTTTATGTTTTGTTGTGCCAAGTAAAGTCTTTGATAGTAAAGTAAATACTAGATTTGGATTACTGCGCAGAAACAGATTTCTTTGTCTGTCACGAATCTGGGTCTAATTCTCTGTAGGTAACTCAGAAAATTAAGCCAATTTACGTGAGTGATCCCCAGATATGTACGCAACTTTCATTCAGTTTGGGCATTTTCATTTGAGCAAGTCTGGTGCCCTAATAAAATCCATCTTTACGGACTGTTCTGTTTTGACAGATTCTACCTTTTATTTCGCATTGTCTCTTTTGCTATGTTGGATGAATTTCTTTGATCCATTAATGTCCAGTAGCTTTATGCAATGTCCAGTAGTGTTAAGAATGATTGTGTCACCTCTGAACATGTTAATTTTTATTGTGCACTAACCCTCTAATGAGTTGTTTCGAGTTTGGTGTGGAGGAAGTTTTCAAGGATCAAGAGAGGAGTATGATACAATATGATCAAGGAGAGTGAAAGCTCTAAGCTTGGGGATGCCCCGGTGGTTCACCCCTGCATATTCTAAGAAGACTCAAGCGTCTAAGCTTGGGGATGCCCAAGGCATCCCCTTCTTCATCGACAACATTATCAGGTTCCTCCCGTGAAACTATATTTTTATTCCGTCACATCTTATGCACTTTGCTTGGAGCGTCGGTTTGTTTTTGTTTTTTGTTTTGTTTGAATAAAATGGATCCTAGCATTCACTTTGTGGGAGAGAGACACGCTCCGCTGTAGCATATGGAAAAGTATGTCCTTAGGCTCTACTCATAGTATTCATGGCGAAGTTTCTTCTTCGTTAAATTGTTATATGGTTGGAATTGGAAAATGTTACATGTAGTAACTCTAAAATGCCTTGGATAATTTGATACTTGGCAATTGTTGTGCTCATGTTTAAGCTCTTGCATCATATACTTTGCACCCATTAATGAAGAAACACTTAGAGCTTGCTAATTTGGTTTGCATATTTGGTTTCTCTAGAGTCTAGATAATATCTAGTATTGAGTTTTGAACAACAAGGAAGATAGTGTAGAGTCTTATAATGTTTACAATATGTCTTTTATGTGAGTTTTGCTGCACCGTTCATCCTTGTGTTTGTTTCAAATAATCTTGCTAGCCTAAACCTTGTATCGAGAGGGAATACTTCTCATGCATCCAAAATCCTTGAGCCAACCACTATGCCATTTGTGTCCACCATACCTACCTACTACATGGTATTTATCCACCATTCCAAAGTAAATTGCTTGAGTGCTACCTTTAAAATTCCATCATTCACCTTTGCAATATATAGCTCATGGGACAAATAGCTTAAAAACTATTGTGGTATTGAATATGTACTTATGCACTTTATCTCTTATTAAGTTGCTTGTTGTGCGATAACCATGCTTCTGGGGACGCCATCAACTACTCTTTGTTGAATATCATGTGAGTAGCTATGCATGTCCGTCTTGTCTGAAGTAAGAGAGATCTACCACCTTTATGGTTGGAGCATGCATATTGTTAGAGAAGAACATTGGGCCGCTAACTAAAGCCATGATTCATGGTGGAAGTTTCAGTTTTGGACATATATCCTCAATCTCATATGAGAATAATAATTGTTGCCACATGCTTATGCATTAAAGAGGATTCCATTATCTGTTGTCCATGTTGTCCCGGTATGGATGTCTAAGTTGAGAATAATCAAAAGCGAGAAATCCAAAATGCGAGCTTTCTCCTTAGACCTTTGTACAGGCGGCATGGAGGTACCCCATTGTGACACTTGGTTAAAACATGTGTATTGCGATGATCCGGTAGTCCAAGCTAATTAGGACAAGGTGCGGGCACTATTAGTATACTATGCATGAGGCTTGCAACTTGTAAGATATAATTTTCATAACTCATATGCTTTATTACTACCGTTGACAAAATTGTTTCATGTTTTCAAAATAAAAGCTCTAGCACAAATATAGCAATCGATGCTTTCCTCTTTGAAGGACCATTCTTTTTACATTTATGTTGAGTCAGTTCACCTATCTCTCTCCACCTCAAGAAGCAAACACTTGTGTGAACTGTGCATTGATTCCTACATACTTGCATATTGCACTTGTTATATTACTCTATGTTGACAATTATCCATGAGATATACATGTTACAAGTTGAAAGCAACCGCTGAAACTTAATCTTCCTTTGTGTTGCTTCAATACCTTTACTTTGATTTATTGCTTTATGAGTTAACTCTTATGCAAGACTTATTGATGCTTGTCTTGAAGTACTATTCATGAAAAGTCTTTGCTTTATGATTCACTTGTTTACTCATGTCATTACCATTGTTTTGATCGCTGCATTCATTACATATGTTTACAAATAGTATGATCAAGGTTATGATGGCATGTCACTTCAGAAATTATCTTTGTTATCGTTTTACCCGCTCGGGACGAGCGAGAACTAAGCTTGGGATGCTGATACGTCTCCGACGTATCGATAATTTCTTATGTTCCATGCCACATTATTGATGATATCTACATGTTTTATGCACACTTTATGTCATATTCGTGCATTTTCTGGAACTAACCTATTAACAAGATGCCGAAGAGCTAGTTGTTGTTTTCTGCTGTTTTTGGTTTCAGAAATCCTAGTAACGAAATATTCTCGGAATTGGACGAAATCAACGCCCAGGGTCCTATTTTTCCACGAAGCTTCCGGAAGACCGAAGAGGAGTCGAAGTGGGGCCACGAGGCGCCGCCACCATAGGGCGGCGCGGCCCGGGCCCTGGCCGCGCCGACCTGTGGTGTGGGGCCCTCGTGTGGCCCCCCACGTTGCCCTTCCGCCTACTTAAAGCCTCCGTCGCGAAACCCCCAGTACGAAGAACCACGATACGGAAAACCTTCCAGAGATGCCGCCGCCGCCAATCCCATCTCGGGGGATTCTGGAGATCTCCTCCGGCACCCTGCCGGAGAGGGGATTCATCTCCCGGAGGACTCTTCACCGCCATGGTCGCCTCCGGAGTGATGAGTGAGTAGTTCACCCCTGGACTATGGGTCCATAGCAGTAGCTAGATGGTTGTCTTCTCCTCATTGTGCTTCATTGTTGGATCTTGTGAGCTGCCTAACATGATCAATATCATCTATCTGTAATGCTATATGTTGTGTTTGTCGGGATCCGATGGATAGAGAATACCATGTTATGTTAATTATCAAGTTATTACCTATGTGTTGTTTATGATCTTGCATGCTCTCCGTTATTAGTAGAGGCTCGGCCAAGTTGATGCTAGTAACTCCAAGAGGGAGTATTTATGCTCGATAGTGGGTTCATGTCTCCGTGAATCGGAGGAGTGACAAGAACCTCTAAGGTTATGGATGTGCTGTTGCCACTAGGGATAAAACATTGATGCTATGTCCGAGGATGTAGTTATTGATTACATTACGCGCAATACTTAATGCAATTGTCTGTTGTTAGCAACTTAATACTGGAGGGGGTTCGGATGATAACCTGAAAGTGGACTTTTTAGGCATAGATGCAGTTGGATGGCGGTCTATGTACTTTGTCGTAATGCCCAATTAAATCTCACTGTACTTATCATGACATGTATGTGCATTGTTATGCCCTCTCTATTTGTCAATTGCCCGACTGTAATTTGTTCACCCAACATGCTTTTATCTTATGGGAGAGACACCTCTAGTGAACTGTGGACCCCGGTCCATTCTTTTATACTCGAAATACAAATCTGCTGCAATACTTGTTCTTTACTCGTTTTCTTGTAAACAATCATCTTCCACACAATACGGTTAACCCTTTGTTACAGCAAGCCGGTGAGATTGACAACCTCACCTGTTTCGTTGGGGCAAAGTACTTTGGTTGTGTTGTGCAGGTTCCACGTTGGCGCCGGAATCTCCGGTGTTGCGCCGCACTACATCCCGCCGCCATCAACCTTCAACGTGCTTCTTGACTCCTACTGGTTCGATTAAACCTTGGTTTCTAACTGAGGGAAACTTGCCGCTGTGCGCATCACACCTTCCTCTTGGGGTTCCCAACGGACGTGTCAATTACACGCATCACAGGACCACCATATGATCGTACACCTCGTACGAATCATGGGTGGATCGGCTCTTTGAGCCGATCCACAGGACAACCTGAGAGCCGATCGAGGCTCGTATTTAATGTTTACGTGTATGCCATGCAGGAAACTAAGCGAGGCAAATCCATCACCTTCCTGACCAGGTATAGGTCAGGTGGCACGCCCTTGCACCAGCATCGGACGTGCGTGCCGAAGTCTTTGCGGGCCGTCGCTCGAGGGACCAGGGCCAGCCGCAGTCCTGGGAGCCTCTCGGCTCTACTGTGTTGCCCGTCGCTGCTCGCCGGTGGGTTTCTGACCGCAACACATTCTGGCACGCCCGGTGGGACAGTCTTCGACATCAACCGCATCGCCATCTACATCTGAGATGGCGGAAGGCACTCCGGTCACGTACGAGGATCTGACCGAGGAGCTCAAGAAGAAGTATGACGAGGTCAAAGCGATCCTCGAAGCCGACCTCATCGGCTCTTTCCGGAGAACCCGCTCACACGGCATCGGGTGGAAAGGGTTCTCACCTGAAGGCGCGCTCGATGGAGTGTACCTGTCCGCCCCGTCGGAAGAACGCACCGGGTCTCGCGTCAGGAGATTAATTTCATGGTAGCTCATTCGCTGCACCGCCATTCTGAGAGCCTGGTGAACACTTTGGAGCGTGTCGCTCTTCGGGTGATCCAGGAAATCATGAGGCATCAGTACTCTCCGACAGGACCAGCTCTAGGGATTCACCAAGGAGAGATGCCACTCCAGTCCCGACCACCGCTGCCATTCGCGTTGGCAGCACCAGAAGTGCCGAGTTCACCGGCATACGTCAACTACAAGATCGGTGGTGACCCTAGTGATTACCAGTTCTTGCATGAGGCGCCTAAGGAGATCCCTCACGGATACACGTGCACATACGTGCCGGACTGCAGTAACTGGGCACTCACAAACCAGGACCGCAACGAGCAGGGACTTCGGAACGGCAGGAGGAACTTCGGGAACAGATCTTGAGAAGCGGACGTGGCTAGCTAAGTATGCCACTCCGATAAACCTCCGAGCCCAACTCCTGCAGTTGGCTCGGAGCTTGAGAAGCAAGCATGGCTGGCTAAGTATGCCACTCCGGCAAATCTTCGGAGTTCGACTCCTGCAGCCGGCACCGCGGATCAGATCAGTACAATCTTGAGAGACCAGTTCGGCATGGTGCCGAAAAGGAGGGCAATCGGCTATTCCAAGCCGTACCCCAACGAGTACGAGTTGATCCCACTACCACCCAAATGTCGGCTCCCTGAATTCTCCAAATTTAGCGGATCAGATGGTTCCAGCTCAATCGAGCATGTGAGCCGATATTTGGCACAGCTGGGCACGATCTCAGCATCGGATGAGCTGCGTGTGAGGTTCTTCGCACGGTCCCTCACGGGATCGGCTTTCGGGTGGTACACATCGCTGCCACCGGACTCAATCCGGACTTGGAAGCAGTTGGAGGAGCAGTTCCACATGCGGTATCACTCGGAGGCTTCCGAGGCCGGCATTGCCGATCTAGCACAAGTACGACGAAGCGCGGAGAAACGAGTGTCGGAATACATCCGGCGCTTCAGGACTATTAGGAACCGATGCTATTCGGCTCGTGTGACCGAAAAAGAAGCGATCGAGTTGGCGGTGGTGGGTCTCGCATCACCGATCAAGGACGTGGCCTCCCAAGCAGACTACCCTTCACTGGCGCACATGGTGCAGAAGCTGTCATTATATGAACAGCGCCACCCAGATGTATACCAGGATAAATTCAAGCGTGCGGTGGTCCTGGTTGAGGCAGATGAAGATGAAGGCTCCGTGGGAGATCAAGAGGTAGCAGTGGCTGAATGGACTCGGGGGGTAAGCCCCGTGTCCTGCAAGTGGGTTAAGCCACAAGGTCCTCCAAGAGGGTTTGACTTCGACGTGACCAAGGCTGAGCAAATTTTTGACCTCTTACTTAAGGAGAAGCAGCTAAAGGTACCCGAAGGCCACAAGATCCCCACGGCGCAGGAGCTGAATGGAAAGCCATACTGCAAGTGGCATAACACGTTCACCCATGCCACCAACGACTGCAGGGTGTGGCGTCAGCAGATCCAAATGGCGATAGAAGAAGGGCGTCTAATTTTCAGCCAGTACGCCATGAAAGTCGACACACACCCCTTCCCCGCCGTTAACATGGTGGAGTACACTTACCCTGGGAGGTGCCAGCCAAGTTTCTCGTTCAACATCAACATGGTAGGACCTGGGCACCACTCTGGTAAGGACAGAGACGAGGGCAGCTGCTCTCATAACGAGGACAAGGAGGAAGCCGTTCCACGCGATCGGCTCCGGCACGATGGCAAGCGCTACGTCACGGAGGGAGAAGTGGAGAATGTGAGATATCAGCGACCTCTCTCTGATCACCTCCTCAACAAATACGTGAGTCAATACGACCAACGCCGACGATACGACAACGATGACGAAAGAGATCGTCTGGCTAGGGACGCCAGGAGACATCGTCGGCATGATCGCGACGAGGAGAGATATGAGCGCCACGCCAAGGAAAAGTCAAGAGAGCAAGACGACGTGGATAGGCACTGGGACTGTCCCTTCTTCAGACACTGCTGGGATTCAGGAATGAGCCGATTGCCTACAATCGGCAACTGCCCAGAATGTAGACAGAAGAAGAAGGATGCAGCTAACGTGTCCGTGTTCAAACGTCTAGGGCCTCTCCCGCCTCGGAACAGGCACGCTGAGTCCTCTCGGGTGGAAGATCTCGAGGAACTAGAGGACGATGATGAAGAAGAAGAAGATAAGTACCACCGGCCAAGGTGGTGCCCTGATGGACTCAGCCGTTCCCAAAAGCGTAGGGTTCAGCGACTACGTGGTTTGGAGGAAGCCGAAAGGTTATACCTGCACACGTTAAGGAAGGCGCGGCCGAATCTGGCCGCGAAAATTCAGCGAACTCTGGACGAAGAAGGACGGCCACAAAAGAAAGAGTGGCGCCCCGGACAAAAGAAAGCCGATGATGAGACATCGGCTGGCACAAACATGGTGTTCATCCTTCCGACGGAGTTTAGTGCTCCGAGATTAGACGAAGCACCTGTGGCACAACTTGACTGCGGCCCACGGCCAGTTATCTTTGAGAAGCCACGAGAAAGAAGCTACATACATCTGAAGGCCCTGTACTTGCGAGGTTATATCAATGGGCAGCCTGTCAACAAGATGCTGGTGGACACTGGAGCGGCAGTCAACATTATGACATACTCCATGCTACGTCGGTTGGGACGCTCTAGCTCGGATCTGATCAAGACCAACGTTACACTGAGCGATTTCAACGGCCAAGCATCTGATGCACAAGGTGTTCTGAACGTGGATCTGACCGTAGGAAGGAAAACCATCCCTACGACGTTCTTTATTGTCGATAGCAAGAGCACCTATGCTGTCCTGCTAGGGAGAGATTGGATCCACGCCAACTGTTGCATTCCATCCACGATGCACCAATGCTTAATACGATGGGATGGAGATGAAGTAGAGGTCGTCCACACGGATGACTCAGCCGAGATTTCAACGGCTGGCATGAACGTTTGGGAGACGACAGGCCCGGAGCCACTCTCGGGCATCAATTTGGACGACTGCGAGCGCATCGACGTGACGAAGGACGGGGTTAGGCTGGTCTTATCCACCGGCCTGACCGTATAGCAAGAACAAATCTATGGACGAACGTGGCGAGGCCGATCCTTGTGATCGGCCCCAAAGATCTATGGGCGAACGTTGCAAAACCCTCATTGAGCGATTCAATCAACATGGAGGCCGATTCCAGCAATCGGCCAAAATTATCCTCACCATACGTTCTGCCTATGTTCAATGTCGATCTAACGGGCAACGGGTTTACGTCGGCTGATGAGCTGGAAGAAATCAACATTGGTCCTAACGGAGCCGACGTTCAGATACAGTGCCTTGGCTAACTACAGAGCCGATATCCGCAGTTACTCGGCGGATTCGGCTCGGGGGCACCTAATCAGATGAACATGTGCGATACATGTGCAGTAAAATATTGGGGGCCGATAGAAAAATAGGCCAGTAAAAAAAAATTCTCACGATGTACAGCCGATGCACAGACATCGACTTTAGAGCTAAGAAACAAAGCCGATGCACAGACATCGACTCTAGTACAAATTACACAGGTTCTACCAGCTGCGTGTTCAAGGCGCAGATTTCGACCAAGTCGTTCTTCAGCTCAGTTTTGTTGCCCGAACCTTCTCTTCGAGGACCTCCAACCCTTTGCGCAAGGTCGCCAGTTCAGCAGTGCTGCCAGAGGTGTCAGTTTTGGCGTACAAGGCAGCCTTTTGCTCATTAAGCCGTTGGTATTTCGTCCGCAATATCGGCTTTCAATGGAAGAAAAGGTGATCGGCTCTGGTGTGTCTACTGTCGGCTTGGCCAAGTGGGCCATCTTCTCAGCTACACTCATAGGAATTGCTGGGACCAGAGTGGCGGACCTTCTCTGGGAGGCCGATGATGGCAAGTTTGGCTGGCTCTGCGTGGTGTTTCTCTCAGATTTGCTCGAGCTCGGGTCCATTTGTCTGAATTGTGTGTCCTCACCGCCGTTCTCGCCTTGACTGAGGCTCGGGGGGCAGCTGACCTGGTAGATACTCTGTTTTTAGAAGCCGATTGGGGTTTCATCGGCTGACCCTGCATCATAACCTGCTTCAAAAGCGGTGAGTTGTTGCAGAAGAAGACCACCAGAGCTGCTGAAAGGAATCCGAAAGGGAAGCCGTCATCATCTACAGGGTCAGGGCCGTTTCTGTTGATGCAAAAAGATAGAGCAAGGCGCTATGTTCGAACAGCAAGGAGTGGTTAAGGATCACCTTCAGGCCTGAGACTATAGCGTGGGCGTTGGATGATGTTGCCTTTGGGTCCGTTGCAGTTGCGAACCTGCGCGATTGACATCTGAGGTTCATATGGCCGTGGGTTGGATCTGTTCAAGCGGCGATTTGGGGATTTGAGTTTTTCTCTTTCGGATAAGTCGCAGGTTACCATTTGAATAGACAATAGAGTTGGCCTTGCTCGCGTTTTATGGCAAGGGTCGATGCAATGCCATCGGCTCTTAATGTGTTGACTCACTTTAACAATCGGCAAAGTTGGAGAAGGGACAGAATCAGCTGAGAAATGTCTTCTTCATTAATAAGAGGGGTCTTTTACAATGAAGAGTCGATTGCTCAAGAAAGGAAGAACAAAAGAGGAGCCGATTGCTCAGGGGCTACTAATCCTACATTACTAATCTTCGCTGGCCTCGTCGTCGGCATCATAGCTGCCGTCGGCGCTGCTTCCGGAGAGTTCCTCGTCGCTGCTGCCCCAGCCCTCGGCCGGAGCCTCTTCTTCCTCGTCATCATCATCGTCCTCGCTGTCCGCCCAAGCGCGGAAGCGCTTCGCCGGCGGATACCCAGCGGAGGAGGAGGAATCATCCTCCTCCTCTTCCTCCTCTTCCTCCGCTTCTTCTTCTTCCTCCTCCTCGTCGGAGGAGGTGGAGTTCGCCCAGGAGTGGAGGTCGTCTTCGCTCTCGCTCTTCAGCTCCCCTTCGATGAGGAACTGGAGGTCGTCCTCCCCATCGGTCAGAGGTAAGTCACCATCTGACCCGACGAGTGCCTCGGGTGGGCCATCTGGCACGTGGTCAAAGTTCCACTCCTGCTCGCTCGAGGAAGAAGATTGGAAAGAGAGGCCTGATGAGATGGAGGAAGAGGAAGACATTGCTACAGGGAAAGAGGGTTTTTTAGGTGCCGATGGCCAGAACAGAGCAAGGGGATGAAGTGGCAAACCGTTCGGCACAGTTAAATAAAGGGGGTATAGTGGAGATTTAATGCCATTACAGTTTCCGAGGAAGTGATGTTAAAGCTATCAAATCTTGCAAAGAAGTTGTGAGGGCACGGCATCATTGTCGTCGTGGTGAACGAGCAGATGCCATAGGATGGCTTAAGTTGGGGCCGAATGGACGTATGAGGATTCGGGGGAGGGTTTGCGATTAGATGGGAAGAACTTCCGGATGCTTTCCTCAAGAACACTACCAAAGGCCGGTATGCAAGAAGAGAGACAAGAGGAAGAACTCTTTACTAGATCGCTAGCTTCATTGATCTCAACATGGTTACAAGTTTCTCGGTACACAGATCTCTCTCTCTAACTTGTAGATCGCGCCCGTATAGAGGGCTGCCCCCTCTCCTTATATAGGGGAGAGGGTGGCTTACACTCGGAAGAAACCCTAATGGCATCTTTGACTAGACACACTACTTTACAAAGCTACTTTAATCATAGATGACACCGGAGTCCTCTTTAATCGGGGCGCCGACGTCCTCCGGCTTCTTTGACCGTCACCCTTCTCTTTATCGTCGACCCTTCGTCAAAAGTCACTTTGCTTAGCTCATCTTGTCTTCTAGCTCCGGAGAGAATCTTTGACCAGTCCTGCCGACGAGCTCTCCTTTCCGGTATCTTCTTTACCGGATTCCGGTATACCCCTCTTGGGGATTCCGGCTTAGCTCCACTTAGCTAAACTCTTAACCTCGGGCTCCGGTATAAACATTAAACCGGTATTCTGATGGCACAAGCCATCCGGTTTGGCATGCCTTTGGCATACCGGGGGTCATCCCCCCAACATTAGTCCCCGAAGCTGGTATAGCCTGGAGGATTCTATCCTACAGGCCATGCCAGGTTCTCATTTTCCTCGGATACCGGTTTGAGTACTCATGTCTCGAGCCTAGTTCCGGCACCTTTACCCTTGTTCTTTTCCTTTCTTTGCAAAGCTTGTTCCGGCATCTCTTTTGTCCGGTATCATGTATCTTTATTGCTTCCTCGGCGAAGTCGAGAATATCTTGGGCCTCGCGCCTGACAGAGACATGCGCACTGTGACTGACGCGCCAGTGTCAGGGGTCACTTCCCTTCGACTCTCGCGCGCTCATTTAATGCACCGCAGCTGATCCCACTACCTGTTCGCAGTCCCGTGTGCGCCTCCGTGTGGCTCCGTGCTTCTTCGCGTGTACTCCCTCGCCACGTGGCGGCCCAAGGCGCGAACCGTCGTGGGCCGCGAGGCGAACCGCCGCGGCCCAGCGGTTCCCTGCTCACTTTCTTTCTCTTATATAAACGCAACTGCCCGTTCCTCTTCATCTTCTTCGCATTCTCCTCCCTCGCGCACAGAGCCCCAAGCCTTTGCGCCACCGCCGTTTTCCGTTCGCCGTCGCCCGTTCAAGCTTAGGCGCCCGGCGAGCTCGCGCCGCTCCCCCGTTGGACTTCGTCGTGCGGAGATCTTCTGCAGCAACTCTGTTGTGCCCGCCGCATTCGCGTTTCTTTGCGAGCTTCTCCGCCTCGCCGTCGACGGTGGTCTCCGGCGGTCACAGGTCCACTCCGCCGCCAGCAAACGACTCCTTCAGCGACTCCGCCGCTTAAGGTAGGTACCAATCTTGCTTCACTTGTCCTCTGGTTGCCTTCCAGATCTTGGGCGTTTGGTGTTCTTATTTCCTCTTTTTCCTTGATTTTCTTCTTACTCGTAGATCTTCACGCGGGGTCCAAGTCTGGGATTCGTGTTTTTTCGCTTCTCTTCGCAATGTCTGGCGAGGAGTCCACCTCTGCATCTTCTTCTTCCCTTTCTCACAAGCGCCGTAGACCCTCTTCCGGCGAATCCACGGCCTCTGACCCGATGGAAACCAATTCCGGCAACCAGCAGGAATCCGGTAGCCACCAAGAGTCCGGTGGCCCCCTAGAATCCGGTAGCTTTAGCCAAGCTTCCGGTAGCGCAACCTCCAGCAGCTCTAGCCACTCTTCCGGTGAGGAGCCTTCCCCAATTACCCGCGGAGCCTGGATGGGTTCCAGTGTCACCCAATTCGAAATTGACTGGTTGTACCGGTCTCGACGGATTCCGGAAGGAGTTTCTTGCCGGATTCCGGATGACGAAATCGAACCGGATCCCGAAGATGACGAATATGTTGTCTTTTTAGCTCACTTTGAGCGTGGCTTCGGCCTTCCTGCCTCTCCCTTTTTTCGCTCCTTTTTAGATTTTTACAAACTCCAACCTCACCACCTTCCTGGCAACGCCATTTTCTACCTCTCTTGCTACGCCACCTTCATGGAGGCCTATATCGGCATTCGTCCCATTCGTGAGACGTTTGCTCGCTTCTTTGGTCTTCGGATTAACTCCGTTCAGGGCATAGATATTCCTAAACCCAAGCCCCCCGTTCAGTGCGGGTCTTGCATTGTCGGCTCCCGTCAAGGGAGCCCCTTTTTTAAGTTCTCCGGCCTCGAATCTTGCCGGTTGTGGCAAGGGACTTTCTTCTATGTGAAGAATACCGGCCGCGCCGACCTCATCGATCTTCCTCCCTACGAAGCCGGGCCCCCCAGCAGGACCAACTGGAGCTACAACCCGAAGTCTGGTCATGCTGAAACCAGCCGGGTGGTACGCTTCTTGGCCTCTTTGAGGAAGGAGACCAAGATCTGCTCGGATGACATCATCCGCACCTTCATTTCGCGCCGGGTGCTTCCTCTACAGCGCCGCGCTCATAGGATGAGCGAGATGTACGGCCCAGGCGATCCTACCAAGATCACAGGCCGTCCTCTTAGCAAAAGGGATGTTGTTCGCAAGGCTAAGCAGATTTGCCAAACTGCTATGCCCTCTGATTGGGAATGGGGCCTCCTTCCCCTCTGCACTGATAATCCTCCGACCCAAGAAGTAAGGGATTACACGACAGGGGTTGTCTCTGATCGGTAGCTTTCTGCTCTTGCTAATCTTGCTTTTTCCTGTTTCAGGCCAAGGACCGCTTCCCCCTCATCGAGGCAGAGCGACGCGGACCTTGCCGGCCTCGCGCCCTCGACTCCTTCGACCCGGATCCTTACGTCTTCTGGAAAGACTTGAAGATGGGTAAGACCCCGGCAGCGCGCCTTGGCCGGTCTCCGCCGAAGCCAACCGGGTCCGCCGACGACCTGGTCACGCTTGAGGTATTTTCTCTTCCGGTTTCTTTTATTTATCCGCTACCGCTTTTCTGCGAACCGCTTCTTAGCCAAACTTAACTCACAGATCCACGAGCGCGTGCCGCCCCTGCGCGCTGAGGCCGGCTCCGAGTTCGTGGACAAGCTCATGGCCCAGGGCCAGAAGAACAAGCAACCGGCACCTGATGCCGGTACCAGCCAGGCCCGCCCCTCCAAGCGCTTCCGGACCGAGCCCGTGGGGGAGAAGCAGGTGGGCATGCGTCGCTACGGGCGCAAGGCGATGCCAACCTCTTCCGGGTAAGTTACTCATTTTCCGGCTTGCCTCTTTTTCGCCAAGTTCTTTTTCCGGTTTCTCTTTTCCAACCGCTTTTCTTTCTTTTTCTCAGCCCTGCGCTCAAGCTTGGCCCAAGGCCATCGGGCTCTGAGGGTTCCGCAAGGACCTCAACCCCTCCTCCTCGCTCAAGCCCGGCATCACCTGGTGCCGGCAACATCTCTGCCTCCCTTTCGGGGGCACAACAAATTCGGGGCGTGCGGCCCCTTCATCATCGGATCACCGCACGGAGGAGGATCCTTCCTTCCCTCCGGAACACCAGGACACCGGCGCCAGCAACATCGGCGCCGGAGAAGAAGAAGCTGCCGGGCGGGCGGAGCCTCCTGCTCCTCCCGTCCTTGAAAAGACAACTTCCGCGCCGGAATCTTCCGCGCCGGAAGGCTCCAACACGGGTGACGCTCCTAGCGCTCCCCCTTCTCCACGCACCATCCTCATGCCTCCGCCAGACGCTCCTCGCACCAAGCCCCTCGGGGCCGCTTCCAATGCGCCGCCGCCCAAGCCCTCCAAGCTTATCAAGGGGAAGGCGACGGCGCCCAGCGCCTCCTCCGGCGGCCAGCAGCCCTTGGTGCTGCATGTCTCCAAGGCCGCCAAAGATGCCGCCATGAAGCCCACCGGCCTCCTTGGCCGTATCACAGAGTTCAAGCGCCAAGGCCGGGACCCGGGGCACCTCCCTGCCCTATGCCCAAAAGTGGAACGCCGCGGACATAAGTCCGGCGACCCGCGGCTTGGGCAAGGACAGAGCTACCGGCTCCCGATCCGGCTGGGGATCGGTCGTCCGAGGAGCACTTTATGCGGCTCCGCAATGCCGTGAAAGAGCTTGACAGTGCGTGGTATGATGCCACAAACAACTTGATGGTATGTTTTGCTAACTTTTCTCAATCCTTACCGGTTTCTTTATTTCCGGCTTGGTTTTATCTTTTCTTTGGTTTCATGCCGGTTTCTCTCTTGTCTATCCTCCCAGTCCCCGAGTTTTGTGGTGAGAGCGCAGCTCTTAGTACAAAACTTAACTTAAAAATTCAGCATGAAACCGGCACTGCCAATCCCGAGTTTCGGGTTAAGAACTTTGTTCTTAGCGCAAAACTCAACTTAAAACTTAGCGCGAAACCGGCACCGCCAGCCCCCGAGTTTCGGGTTAAGAACTTTGTTCTTAGCGCAAAACTCAACTTAAAACTTAGCGCGAAACCGGCACTGCCAGTCCCCGAGTTTCGGGTTAAGAACTTTGTTCTTAGCGCAAAACTCAACTTAAAACTTAGCGCGAAACCGGCACTGCCAGTCCCCGAGTTTCGGGTTAAGAACTTTGTTCTTAGCGCAAAACTTAACTTAAAACTTAGCGCGAAACCGGCACTGCCAGTCCCCGAGTTTCGGGTTAAGAACTTTGTTCTTAGCGCAAAATTTTACTTAAAACTTAACGCAAAACCGGCACTGCCAGTCCCCGAGTTTCGGGTTAAGAACTTTGTTCTTAGCGCAACACTTTACTTAAAACTTAGCGCGAAACCGGCACTGCCAGTCCCCGAGTTTCGGGTTAAGAACTTTGTTCTTAGCGCAAAACTCAACTTAAAACTTAGCGCGAAACCGGCACTGCCAGTCCCCGAGTTTCGGGTTAAGAACTTTGTTCTTAGCGCAAAACTTAACTTAAAACTTAGCGCGAAACCGGCACTGCCAGTCCCCGAGTTTCGGGTTAAGAACTTTGTTCTTAGCGCAAAACTTAACTTAAAACTTAGCGCGAAACCGGCACTGCCAGTCCCCGAGTTTCGGGTTAAGAACTTTGTTCTTAGCGCAAAATTTTACTTAAAACTTAACGCAAAACCGGCACTGCCAGTCCCCGAGTTTCGGGTTAAGAACTTTGTTCTTAGCGCAAAACTTTACTTAAAACTTCTTTTTGTTGAACAGGTCACGGCTGACGCTCGGAAGGCCCTCTTCGAGGAGCTTTTATGGGAGCATCGGGAGCTCGCTGAGGCACACGATAAGTGCCAAGGTAAATTTTCATTTTGCCGGCATCCTTCTTTCCGGAAACCTTTCCCTCCTAACATTTTCAATTTCTGCTTAACAGTGGTTCCGGAAGCTTCCATCGATGCTCTCAAGGAGCAGCTGGCTACCGCCCAACGTATGATTCTCTCCTTGGTTTCTTTTCCATTTTTTACCAGTATAACCTTGTTAACACTTTTCCGGTTACAGGGGAGAAGGACCAGCTCATCCGGCAGCACAAAGAGGAGTTGGACGCCCTCCAGACCAGCCACCGGGAGCTCAAGACTCAGCTCATCCAACTGGGGCTTGACCATGCCAACGCCCTCAAGGCCGCTGAAGCTGACGCGGCGGCCAAGATGGAGGAGGCACTGGAGGATGCCAGTAACGCCAACGTGGTGCTGCTGGCTGAGCTGGAGGAGGCGGCCAAGGGCCGGAAGGCTGCCGAGGAGAAGGCCGCGCGGCTAGAGGAGGAGCATAAGGAATGCGACCAGTTGATCCTGCAGACCGACGCCCTCGCCTATCGTAAGTTCTTTTATTTTTTTCTTCCGGACTATTTTCCTTCCGGTCTCTTTTTCTTCCGGACTCTTTCCTTTTCAGTCTCGTTTTCTTCCAAATTCTCTTCCTTAACCTTTTTCTTTCTTCACACAGGCCTCTTTCCGGACTCGCAAAGGTACGCCGTCAAGAAGGTTGACGCACCGCGCACGGACAAAGGCCAAGCGGATCTTGCCGTGCCATGGACGCCCAAGGACCATCCGGTCGCGCTTAACGCGCGGGTGTCCCATATGCGCTGCATAGACCGCAACCTCTCGGACATCCCTGATGTAGCTACCCAGCTATACAGGACTTTATGGCCTCGGCGAGGAGGTGCCGGACACCTTCTCCCTCATCGGCGATCGCCTCAAGGGTGCTGGCCGGAGGATCCGTGAGTGGCGGTGCTCCGCTGCCCGCGCCGGAGCCGACTCCGCCCTCCGCGTCGCCTGCTCCTGGTACCCGGAGCTCGATCCGGACGCCCTCACCGGCGTGCGTGAAGACGCGAAACCGATCCGGACCCGATCCTTTCCGCTAAGCGGCAGGATTGCGCGTACCGCATCGCGGAGTATGCCGACATGCGCACCTTCATCCCTCCCCCTCCCGGCGTCAAGGATTATCTCGACGAGGAGGAGGATGAAGCCGAAGAAGAGCTCCTGGGCGATGCTGGTGTCGGCGATGCTCCTCCGGAAGCCCTCGCTGCATGATGATTTCCTTTGAAGTGTTTGCTCATTATATCCGTTGGTCCTGTTGCTTTAAGACAATATCTCGTTAAATTCTGCCCCGGAATGCCGGGGCTTATGATGTAAAACTTAAGTTTGCCTGTGGTTGTGCTACAACATTTCCTGCCGGTAAGTTATACCGGTAGCTAAGTATTTATGAGCTTGCCTTAGCATAATTTGCTTTTGGTTTTGATTTTATCCTGCACTGCAAAGATTTCTCCATTGCTCCCGCATCCAATTTGATGCGTACTTGGTTCTTTTGCCTTGGCTCTGCCTGCCTTCTCTGGGCGTTCTTTGGCGTGTGAGCACAAGGTTCTTTCACCAAACAAGCATCTTCTTGAACTTAGAAATAACTTTGAAATTTTGCAAAAAACCGGTCTAACCGGGGTTAGTTAAACTTTCCGGATTGTTCTTTCCTGCTCTCCCTTTTCGCAGTTCATGTGCTTATCTCCTACCGGTTTATCTTGCTTGCCATGAAGCCGGTTTGCGGACAGCAGCGAGTCGAAGACTCCGGTAGGATTTAGCACACTACTAAACCGGAAAGAAAAAACATTCAATAAGCAACCGGTAAACTGAAAAAATAGACAAGTTACATGCAACTTAAGTTGGGGTAGTCCCCGAGATTCATTCCAGGTTCCGACATCTTTTATTCATAGCATATAAGGTACAAAAAAGGAACTTCTTACACCACCACTTCAAGAGTAGAAAGGACGCAACAGAGCTACGTTCCATGGACGCTTGCTCTCCTCTCCTGACTTGTCCGCCTTTCCTTTTTTCCACTCCTGTGCATCAATTAGGTAATATGCATCATTGTGAAGCACCTTGCTTACAATGAAGGGACCTTCCCAAGGTGGCAAAAGTTTATGCCGGCCTTCAGTGCGCTGCACTAGGCGAAGCACAAGATCTCCTTCCCGGAAAACTCTTGGATTGACTTTCCGGTCATGATAGCGTCTTAGGTTTTGCTGATAAATGGCTGTTCTTGCCAACGCTAGCTCTCTTGCTTCTTCTAGCAAGTCCACATCATTTTCTCTGGCCTCTTTGACCTCTTGCTCAGTATAGAGCTGTACCCTTGGTGAATCATGGATGATGTCGGTTGGTATCACCGCTTCTGCCCCATAAACCATGAAGAAGGGAGTGTACCCGGTAGACCGGTTTGGGGTTGTCCTTATGCTCCACAGCACTGATGGTATCTCATCAAGCCAACACCCCGGTGCTCTCTCCACTGCGTCAATGAGTCTTGGTTTGATACCGGATAATACCAAGGCATTCATTCTTTCCACCTGGCCATTGCCTTGCGGGTGTGCCACTGAGCACAAATCCAACCGGATATTCTTATCCTCGCAGAATCTTTTGAACTCCCCTTGAGCAAAGTTGGTTCCATTGTCGGTGATGATGTCTGTGCGGGTATCCATACCGCAAGATGATATCCTTCAAGAATTTCACAGCTGTATGCCCATCACACTTTGCGATAGGTTTTACTTCTAGCCATTTGGTGAACTTATCCACCATGACCAAGATGTGAGTCATGCTGCTCCTTGCGAGTCTTGAATGGGCCAACCATGTCCAGGCACCAAACAGCAAATGGCCATGTCGGCGGTATTGTCTTTAAACCGGACGCTGGGGTATGATTCTGCTTGGCGTACCTCTGGCACCCGTTGCATTTCCTTACCAAATCCTCAGCGTTCGCCAAAGCAGTGGGCCAATAAAACCCATGCCGGAACACTTTTGCCACCAGCGCCCTTGACGAGGCATGGTGCCCACATTCTCCTTGGTGAATTTCCTCAAGCATTTCCTTCCCTTCCTCCGGTTCCACACATCTTTGAAGGACACCGGTAACGCTTCTCTTGTACACCTCACCATTGATGAATGTGTAAGCTTTGGACCTTCTCTGTATCCTCCTTGATTCATTTTCGTCAGCCGGCAAAGTGCCGTTGATCAGGAATTCCTTAATAGGTTTAACCCAAGATGGTATTTCCCGAACCAAAAATACGGGTGCATCTATCTCCATGTTATCCACCTGCATCATCTCTTCCGGCACGGTAGTCCCCGAGCTTGCCGGAATAGTCCCCGGGTTCGCCGGAGCAACCCCCGGGTTCGCTCCATCGATATCCATTGGCACAATGTGTAACTCCGGAACAAAAATTGATTCCGACTCAGGACTTGGCTTGATTGATGGTACTCTCAGGTGCGCGAGAGCTATCCCGGGAGGAATTTCTTGTCGGGATGAGCCTATCTTGGACAAAGCATCCGCAGCTTCATTTTCTGCACGCGGTACATGGTGAAACTCACAACCTTCGAAGAATCCGGCAATCTTTTGTACGTGAAACCGGTACGAGGCCATGTTGGCATCTTTTGCATCCCAATCTCCGGAACACTGCTGTACCACAAGATCTGAATCTCCATAGCAAATGATCCGGTGTGCACCGATTTCTTTTGCGACCTTAAGCCCATGGATCAAAGCTTCATATTCAGCGACATTGTTTGATGCCCTGAAATGTACTTGCAAAACATACCGGAGGTGATCTCCTTTTGGTGAAGTAAGCACCACACCGGCACCCAGACCCTCCTTGAGCTTGGATCCATCAAAGTGCATTTTCCAGTACTCTATCTTCTGATCCGGCGGTTTGTATTGCATCTCCGCCCAATCAACAAGGAAATCAGCCAGAGCTTGTGATTTTATGGCATCTCTCCTTTCGTACACTGGTACGTATGGTGATATCTGAATTGCCCATTTCGCAATCCGGCCGCTAGCGTCTTTGTTGCACATGATGTCTGAGATGGGTGCTTCACTCACCACCTTCATAGGATGTTCCTCGAAGTAGTGCTTGAGCTTGGTGGCGGCCATAAACACGCCATAGGTCATTTTCCGGAAGTGCGGGTAGTTTTGTTTTGAGAGGGAGAGCACCTCGCTCAGGTAGTATACCGGCCTCCGGACGGTTTTTCCTTCCTCTTCTCTTTCTACTACCACAACAACACTTACGACCCGGTTGGTTGCTGCTATGTACAACAACATGGGTTCTCTTTCCAACGGCGAAGCCAATATTGGCGCGGTAGCTAACATTGTTTTCAGCTCTTTGAACGCTGCATCTGCCTGAGGGGTCCAGATGAACTTATCGGATTTTCTCATTAAGGCATACAACGGCAAGGCCTTTTCTCCCAACCTGCTTATGAACCGGCTCAGTGATGCTAAGCTCCCGGTAAACTTTTGTATATCCTTCAAATCCTGTGGTATTGTCATTCTTTCGATTGCCCGGATCTTTACCGGATTGACTTCAATGCCTCGGCTCGAGACAAGGAAACCCAGCAGCTTGCCGGCAGGGACACCGAAAGTACATTTTGCCGGATTGAGTTTCATCCGGAACCTCCTTAGGTTATCGAATGTTTGCCGGAGATCATCGATTAGGGTATCTTTTACCTTAGTTTTTATCACGATGTCGTCCACATACACCTGCACATTCTTTCCTATCTGATCAAACAAGCATTTTTGCATACAGCGCTGGTACGTTGCACCAGCGTTGCGCAAACCAAAAGGCATAGTGATATAACAATAAGCCCCGTGCGGGGTAATGAACGCAGTTTTTATTTGATCTTCCTTTTTCAAGGGAATCTGGTGGAAGCCGGAATAGGCATCCAGGAAGGACAACAATTCACACCCAGCAGTTGAATCAATCACTTGATCGATTCGTGGCAAAGGAAAAGGGTCTCTTGGGCAAGCTTTGTTGAGGTTAGTGTAGTCGATGCACATGCGCCACACCTTCGGAGCTTTTGCCTCCAGGTTCTCATCTTTTTTCTTTTCAACCATTACCGGATTGGCCAGCCATTCTGTGTGCGTGACCTCCACAATGAATTTGGCAACAAGCAGTTTGGTTACCTCTTCTCCTATGATCTTTCTTCTATCTTCAGCGAACCGGCGCAAAGGTTGTCGCACCGGCTTGGCATCTTTGCGAACGTTTAAGGAGTGCTCAGCCAGCTCCCTCGGAACACCTACCAAGTCTTCAGTTGACCAGGCAAAGATATTCCGATTCTCACGGAGGAAGCTGACGAGCGCGCTTTCCTATGCTTGATCAAGGCCGGCACCGATACGAACGGTGCGGTCTGGGTAGGCCGGATCCAGCACAATGTCCTTTGTCTCATTTGTTGGCTTGAATGCCGGGGCACTCGGACTTGCACTCATTGCCGCTAAACTCAGCTGTGAGGACTGAGCCAGCGCAACGGCTGTTTGCATCCTTCTCTTCTCCTCCGCGATCACCAGCGATTCCGCTAAGTTCGATCCGGCAGATGCTGTTTCCAGCGAGACTTTGTAGTTTCCCACCACAGTTAGTGGTCCACCAGGTCCCGGCATCTTCATCTTGAGGTAAGCCGTATGGGTTGAGGCCATGAAAGCTGCCAATGCCGGTCTTCCCAGCAATGCATGGTAGGGACTGTCTAGATCCACCACCTCAAACTCTAGATTTTCCACCCGGCAATTGTCACGTCCTCCAAATGCCACGTCCACCCGGACCTTTCCAACCGGTGCGCAGGACAACCCCGGAACGATTCCATGGAAGGTTGTGCGCGTTGGCTGAAGCATGTTTTCTGTTATGCCCAGCGTATGCATGGTATGCTTGTACATGATGTTGATGCTACTGCCATTGTCTATCAGCACCTTGCTGAACTTCACTCGAGTTTGTGGCCCTTTCATGATTGGGTCCACAACAAGAGCATATCCACCCGGATTCGGCATGATCTTGGGGTGATCCTTGATTGACCAAGTAATTTCCTGGTTGGACCACTGCATGTACTTGGGCACTGCCGGCATCACGGCATTTACTTCCATGGAGCGGCGATGTAGGCTTTGCCTGTCTGTCGGCTCAGTGACAAAAACAACACAGCATACATGTGGGTCTTCGTAAACATTCCGGCCTAAAGGTGGCGGTGGAGGTAGCTGGTTACCATCTTGTTCCACCCGGTTAACTTGCTGGTACTGCTGTCGGTTTGGCTGCACCGGTAGAGCGTTTGGCCCGGTAAGCGGCGGTGGTGGAGGCATCTGCTGCTGCCGCGGCACGTCTGGAGGTGGCATCATTGCATTGCCTCCTCGCCCTTGGGCATCTTTTACTGTCCCTTTTTCCATCAAGTACTTGGTCCAGGTACAATCCTTCGTCAGATGGTTTGACGGGTGCGCCGGATTCGGTGTGTGCCACCCGCAAGGTTGGTCCATGGCCGCTTCCATGGTGTATTTTGCGGGTTCTTGCCAGTTTCTTTTCTGGACCCAGGGTTTCTTTTCCACCCATTGTTTCTTTGGACCCGCCCATGGCTGCGATCCGGTTCTCTGCCTCTGGCTGCCACTGGCATCAGAGTCCTCCTGCACAGCAGCAACTTGCTGCGGACCGTACCTTCGATCCGGAAAGTCTTCTCTCCTCTTGTTGTTCCGGTTGTCCCGGTGTTGCTCTTGGCGTAGCTGTTCCGGTTCAGGCTGCAGTGCCGGCTGCGTTGGGTCTCCCAACGCATAGTTATCCGCCACACGTATCATCTCTGCCAACGTTGTCGGCATGTTCCGCTGCAGCCTTTGCCACAACGGCGAACCTCTTTTGCAGCCACTGCTGAACCAAGCAATGGCCTGCGCCTCGATTATTCCTTCGCAAGAGTTCCTTATGGTGTTCCACCGGGCCAGATAATCCCGGGCTGTTTCGTTCGGGCGCTGCAGACACAGAGCAAGTTGCTGCGGCCTGTTCGGCCTCCGATAGGTACTTGCTGAAATTGCTCACAAAAGCTTCCTCAAAATCCAGCCAGCCGTTTATGCTTCCTGCCGGCAAGTTGTTTAGCCGATTCTTGCTGGCCCAACCGGAAACGACGGTATGATCCTTACGGCCCAGCGCCGGTTTCCTCCTCCGGCTACGGTTCCTCCGCCTCCAGCGACATACACCGCGGTCACGTAATCCGCGAGCCAATCTTCCGGCTTCGTAGTGCCATCGTATGTTTTCGTGTCACGGGGCAACGTGAAGTTGCGAACTGGTGGTTTTTCTCTCATGATTCTTGGGCCGAAGCACTTTGGACCCGGAGGACCTTCCTCCTCGATCATTTCGACAAGTATACTCTATCCGGACGGTGCCTCGCATCCCGTTCCGGTAAGTATCTCTCTCCCAAGCGTTCTCCCAGAGGGTTCCGGTATGCTGCCGGTCTGTTAGAATCAGCTTCATCGTAACGTTCCGGTGCCGCGGCCCTTGCCTGCCGGTACCTTGGTGGAGGCATTTCTTCCTCATCTTCATCATACGCTGCCCTTGCAGCCGGATAGTTTTGCCCGGTTTCATGTTTACCGGCATGTTTGTTTCCGGCATAGCCTTCTTTGGCGTAGCCTCGCTCTGCCCCTTGGCTTTTTCTTCCGGCATCGTGTTGCCCGGCTTTCTTTTCCCGGCAAGGACCGGATCATACACGATCATCCGCCGTGCGTTCACTTCTTTTTCTTTTCTTCTGTCCGGATGGGGGGACGAGGCCTGCCCCCGGGACTTGCTTCCGGCATTCTTTGTTGAACGCGCGGATTTCGAGGCTATTGCTTTGTTCAGCCTAGCCAGCTGCTCTGCGTTCTGCTGCTCTACAGCGTCAAGCAGCTCTCTGACACGCTCTTGTTGTTTTGCCAGAGCCTCTCCGGTAAGCGAATCACACAGATCTACGGCAGCCTTAGCAGCTTTTATTGTTTTATCCGGACTGCTGTACTTAGGTTTCTCTACAATGCTAACGGATGCGGAGGTACTCTTGCCGGTAAGAATCTCTTTACGCAAATCTCGATCTAGATTGCGAGCCTTAAGCCGGTTTTCCGGTATCCTAGCAGCATGAGCGCTAACGAAGCAAAGCCATGGGCAGCGTTATACTCACGTACGGTTAGGTTCAGCTCGCGCTGCGCCTTGACAACATCTTTGCCGCTCTCGAGTATCCTCAGGCGCTGCGCCTCCAGCTCCGCTTGAGCCGCAGCCGGGTCGATGTTCTGCGCGATGGGGGTTGCCAGCGCGTTCATCGCCGTTTGGAGAGGCGTTGCCGGTGGCGCGGATGATGCTCCTGCTGCGCCTGCGTCGCGCTCCAGCGGTGGCTTAGCCGCACGGGTCGAAACCGCGCGACCAGCACCTTCAGCCTCCACCTCCTTTCCTGCACCAGCCACACCGGTCATCATTACCTCGACGCTGCCGGGCGCGCGACCAGCACAGAGCCATCTTGGCGGGTCCGGCGCCACCAGCACCGGCGAGAGGCGCTGGCGCACGGGGACGGTGCCGAAGTAGATGCGGTGGCTGCCGATCTCGATGATGCGGCCGTTCTTGGGGAAGATGCCGCCGTTGGCGAAGCAGCCCGCGTTGTCGTTGATGAAATCGACGGAGTAGAAGTTCTGCACCAGCGCAGACACCGTCCGCTCACCAGCGAACTCGAGGAGGCCCGCCCGAATGTGAACTCCAGCATGCGCCACTTCATGCCCCACGGTGGGCGCCAACTGTCGTCGTGGTGAACGAGCAGATGCCATAGGATGGCTTAAGTTGGGGCCGAATGGACGTATGAGGATTCGGGAGAGGGTTTGCGATTAGATGGGAAGAACTTCCGGATGCTTTCCTCAAGAACACTACCAAAGGCCGGTATGCAAGAAGAGAGACAAGAGGAAGAACTCTTTACTAGATCGCTAGCTTCATTGATCTCAACATGGTTACAAGTTTCTCAGTACACAGATCTCTCTCTCTAACTTGTAGATCGCGCCCGTATAGAGGGCTGCCCCCTCTCCTTATATAGGGGAGAGGGTGGCTTACACTGGAAGAAACCCTAATGGCATCTTTGACTAGACAAACTACTTTACAAAGCTACTTTAATCATAGATGACACCGGAGTCCTCTTTAATCAGGGGCGCTGACGTCCTCCGGCTTCTTTGACCGTCACCCTTCTCTTTATCGTCAGCCCTTCGTCAAAAGTCACTTTGCTTAGCTCATCTTGTCTTCTAGCTCTGGAGAGAATCTTTGACCAGTCCTGCCGACAGGCTCTCCTTTCCGGTATCTTCTTTACCGGATTCCGGTATACCCCTCTTGGGGATTCCGGCTTAGCTCCACTTAGCTAAACTCTTAACCTCGGGCTCCGGTATAAACATTAAACCGGTATCCTGATGGCACAAGCCATCCGGTTTGGCATGCCTTTGGCATACCGGGGGTCATCCCCCCAACAATCATGATGAAGGATACTGCGGCGGTTCTGCTCTGCCACGCCATGACCCGACGAAGAAAAAGCAGAGTGATTTTGGAATTGTCATTTCCAAAACCAGGGGGGCATGTGTTATCACCAGAATTTGACTGGATTAGAGGTGGGCCGCGATTAAGATGGGCTTGAAGAATACACGTGGAAGAAATACATGAATCGGCCTTGTTACAAAGTTTGGGCTAGTTTGCCCGTGTATCTGTAAATATAGTAGGATACGTGTCGGTTAGATAGAGTTTGGCTCGTACACGGTTGGGATTATTCCCACGTTAGAAAGTCTACGGACTATAAATATGTATCTAGGGTTACTGAAATAAACAACAATCGACGTTCACCACAAACCAATCTAGGCGCATCGCCAACTCCCTTGTCTCGAGGGTTTCTTTCGGGTAGGCATCATGCTGCCTAGATCGCATCTTGCGATCTAGGCAGTACACGTTTATTCGCTGTTCATGTGTTGCTCGAGCTGAAGCCTTGTTGATGGCGAGCAACGTGGTTATCATAGATGTGTTAGGGTTAGCATTGTTTCATCGTATCATATGCTTTCGTCTGTGCAACCCTTAGACGTCTAGCCGCCCTTACACCTATCTTAGGTGTAAGGGCGACACCCCGCTTGATCATTATTTAGTAGATCCGATCCGTTATGATTGCTTCTTGTTCTTCAAGGATTAGTTTAATATCTGCATAGTTAGGCCTTACAAACGGGTTGAAGGATCCAGTGGCACGTAGGGTGTAGTTTGCTAGCCCTAGACAGGATGTTCCGGGGATCAACTTCATGTTGGTTTTTAGGCCTTGTCTAGGGTCGGTTTATGATCACCGTGCGTGGCCGCCAGGCTCAATCACGCGTAGGATGTTCCGATTATGTGGTGAAAACCCTAAATCGTAGTAGGTCGTTTTAGCTTTATTTCGATCAAGCAGGACCACCATATGATCGTACACCTCGTACGAATCATGGGTGGATCGGCTCTTTGATCCGATCCATAGGACAACCTGAGAGCCGATCGAGGCTCGTATCTAATGTTTACGTGTATGCCATGCAGGAAACTAAGCGAGGCAAATCCATCACCTTCCTGACCAGGTATAGGTCAGGTGGCACGCCCTTGCACCAGCATCGGACGTGCGTGCCGAAGTCTTTGCGGGCCGTCGCTCGAGGGACCAGGGCCAGCCGCAGTCCTGGGAGCCTCCTGGCTCTACTGTGTTGCCCGTCGCTGCTCGCCGGTGGGTTTCTGACTGCAACGAGTTCTTGACGACGTTGTCGAAGAATGGAGCCTTTGGCTATCGTGTGGATTTTTTCTATAAAAAAATATATTAATATTAAGGTCATAGCAGTTACATGCAGCATTTGCAACGACATACTGTGTCGAGCAAGTCTAGACACTAGGGATGCACACTGCCGAAGAAGAAGAACAAACCCTGCCGACTTGAAGCAGCAAAAGCACCACCAATGGTGATGACACCTATACTTCAAAAAAGGTTCTCCGAAAAACGACACATCCAGGAAGGTAATAGTGGACAACCACCACTCTCGCCTGGTCTAACAAGCATGATCATATGTTTTCATCTGAAAAAGGTACAATCTCCAGACAATGCCTTCAACAAGGAAACAGTTAGTAAACCCTCATTGTCAAGACAACCATCAAAGTCCAACCTGGAGGTTTTCACCCTGAAAACTGAGACCGCCATGAACGAAGTCTAGTGGCACGCCCCACTGGCCGAGAACACTTCTGCAAAACGCCGATCTTCCGACATACATCCTTCTTCGATCTGGTCCGCTGCAAGTATTGTCTGGAACCTTCACCAGCTCTCGACTCTAATTGAACATGCGAGATGGGACCTCCAGAGCTATCCAGTCTTCTTCAAACACGACCATATGATGACCCCCAACAACACCTTGAAAACCGCTGCAACGAAGGTGCCAAAGCTGATCCAAAGTGAATAGGATTCCCACAAGCCACGGGAACATGTATCATCTAATCACCATCGAAAGGCAGTGGCAGACTGGCCGATCTTCCATGGCGGAAGCATTTTTAGAACCAAGCATGCACGACACCTGGCGATTTGTGGTGCGGTTCCCGAACGAAGCAGTCAACAATGTGGGGTGTCTGGGAGACATCGATATCCAAGTGGCGATTTGCACAAAAATAATCCAAAAGTGAAAGAAAAGCACAGACTGATCCTCTGGCGAAACTATTTCACCCATCTAACCCTTTTGTGTGGCGCCCCTCCCACGGGCGCCACACATGCCCATGTGGCGCCCCTGCTGCCGGCGCCGCAAACCCATCCGACATAGCCCGTCGACGCTGAGCTGGCTAGCCGATCCGACATGGCAGGACGTGTGGCGCCGCTCTCGCCGGCGCCACACTTTGAAAGTGTGGCACCCGTGGCAAGGGCGCCACACGTCCACTTAAGTTTGGCCGCGCGCGCCCAGCCAGCCCGACCCTTCTTCTTTCTTTCTCCCTCTGTTCTTCTTCACTCCTCACAGAGGCGGTCGGCTCTCTCTCTCCCCCCCTCTCCCCCCACCAAATCCACCACCAAATCACCAGATCTGTCCATGGAGATCGTTCCCCATCCATTTCTCAAGGTAATCCCCTTCGAATCTTCTCCATTCATCCACTAATTTCATAGATCTTGCTAGATTTGCACATGAACCCTAGACATGGAATTTTGTTTGTGCACTCTATATTGTAGTGTTTGTGTTGGAGATGGTAGCCTCATGTATGCATGTGTTTGAACCATAGATTTGTTGAAACCTAGATATGAAATTTCACATGTATGTGTATGAACCCTATGTATGTATGTGTTGAAATGTGTAATATTTACCTAGGAAATGCATTCAAATGTGTTACATATGCCTAGTATTTGTGATGGAGTAACTCATATTTGTTAGTGGAATGGGTCATAATATGGTTCAAACATGTAAACATGTAGGATGGCCGGTCCCGGTGGCCGGCGAGGCGGTCGAGGCCGCGGCCCTGGGCACCCCCGGGGCCGGGGAAGGGGCCGCCGCGGTGGAGCAGCAACGGCTCCACGCTCACCGTCAACTGCATCCTCCTCGTCTTCGCATGAGGAACGTTGCTTCGAGTTCCTCCTCCGCATCGACGACGACCCACTCGGCATCAAGCGGCTACCGGACAAGTTCGCCGAGTTCGTCGATGGCGTCGAGCCGGCGCAGTTGCAGCTACGGGAGGCTAGCTGCAACTTCTGCCGCTGGCCCGTGGAGGTCCTGTTCGACGGGCAGGGCAAGATGTACCTGCACACGGGGTGGGACAAGTTCGCCCGTGACCTCGCGCTCGAGCCCGGCTGCCAGCTCACCTTCCTCTACGAGGGGGACGGCGAGATGATCGTCAAGGTGTTCGACGACACAGCCTGCCGCGTGCACTACCACACCGGCGAATCCGGCTCGGACACCGATAGTTAGAACTTAGAGTGTTGTGAACTCTATCTTCATTGCTACGTGTTGTTTGAATTCTATCTTACATTGTATGAAACTATGTGCTACGATGTTAGCTATGATGATGTTATGTCTATGATGTGTGTACGAAATTGCTGTTGATATGATGTGTGTATGAAATAGTTGTTGACATGATGGCAGTTTTGCTGGAATATGGTAGGATTTTTCATGGTTTTACACAAGTCAATGTGTGGCGCCCTTCCCACTGGCGCCACACTGCACTGTGTGGCGTCCCTCCCATCGGCGCCACACATCCCGACACATCCATTTGTAATTGCCCAAAACATACTGTAAGACAAATCGTCTGGGACTTAGCCGTTTTGGCGAGGCTCTATGTGTGGCGCCGATGCCACGGGCGCCACACTAGCATGTGTGGCGCCGATGCCACGGGCGCCACACAAAGAGGCTCGCCAAAACGGCTAAGGACTAATCGTCCGGAGCCCCTGGATGTTTTCGACCCAAAAGTTGATATATGTTGGCATGTGTGGCGCCGATGCCACGGGCGCCACACAATGCAGTGTGGCGCCAGTGGGAAGGGCGCCACACATTGACTTGTGTTAAAACCATGAAAAATCCTACCATATTCTGACAGTTTTGACTACAACATTGCACATATGTACGACACAACATAATGGTTCAAACGACAAATAAGGTTCGACGACATCAAGGTTCCAATTACAATAAGGTTCAACGACATGAAGGTTCGAGAAGATCAAGGTTCACACAACATCATGGTTCGACAACATAAAAGGTTCGACAACAAGAACATAGCCAAAGGGACATCACTGCGTGTGATACGTCTCCGACGTATCGATAATTTCTTATGTTCCATGCCACATTATTGATGATATCTACATGTTTTATGCATACTTTATGTCATATTTATGCGTTTTCCGGAACTAACCTATTGACGAGATGCCGAAGGGCCGCTTCGTTGTTTTCGCTGTTTTTGGTTTCAGAAATCCTAGTAAGGAAATATTCTCGGAATCGGACGAAATCAACGCCCAGCATCTTAGGATTGCACGAAGCTTCCAGAACACCCGAGAGTCGCCAGAGGGGGGCCACAGGCCCACCAGATGGTAGGCCGGCGCGGCCAAGGGGGGGCTCGCGCCCCCCTGTTGTGTCGTCGCCTCGTTGACCTTCTGACGACGCCTCTTCGCCTATATAAAGGTCCCTGACCTAAAACATCGATACAGAAGAGCCACGGTACGACAAACCTTCCAGAGCCGCCGCCATCGCGAAGCCAAGATTTGGGGGACAGGAGTCTCTGTTCCGGCACGCCGCCGGGACGGGGAAGTGCCCCCGGAAGGCTCCTCCATCGACACCACCGCCATCTCCATCAACGCTGCTGTCTCCCATGAGGAGGGAGTAGTTCTCCATTGAGGCTCGGGGCTGTACCGGTAGCTATGTGGTTAATCTCTCTCCTATGTACTTCAATACAATAATCTCATGAGCTGCCTTACATGATTGAGATTCATATGATGATGCTTGTAATCTAGATGTCATTATGCTAGTCAAGTGGGTTTTACTTATGTGATCTCCGGAGACTCCTTGTCCCACGTGTGTAAAGGTGATAGTGTGTGCACCGTGTGGGTCTCTTAGGCTATATTTCACGGAATACTTATTCACCGTTATGAATGGCATAGTGAAGTGCTTATTTATATCCCTTTATGATTGCAATGTGTTTTGTATCACAATTTATCTTTGTGCTACTCTAGTGATGTTATTAAAGTAGTTTATTCCTCCTGCACGGTGTAATGGTGACAGTGTGTGCATCGTGTAGTACTTGGCGTAGGCTATGATTGTGATCTCTTGTAGATTATGAAGTTAACTATTGCTATGATGGTATTGATGTGATCTATGCCTCCTTTCGTAGCGTGAAGGTGACAAGTGTGCATGCTATGTTAGTACTTGGTTTGGTTATGTTGATCTGTCATGCACTCTAAGGTTACTTAAATATGAACATTGAATATTGTGGAGCTTGTTAACTCCGGCATTGAGGGTTCGTGTAATCCTACACGAGTTAGTGGTGTTCATCATCCAACAAGAGAGTGTAGAGTCTAGCATTTATCTATTTATTCTGTTATGTGATCAAAGTTGAGAGTGTCCACTAGTGAAAGTATGATCCCTAGGCCTTGTTCCTAAATACTGCTACCGCTGCTTGTTTACTGTTTTACTGCATCTCTACTGTCCGCAATATTACCACCATCAACTACACGCCAGCAAGCACTTTTCTGGCGCCGTTACTACTGCTCATATATATTCATACCACCTGTATTTCACTATCTCTTCGCCGAACTAGTGCACCTATTAGGTGTGTTGGGGACACAAGAGACTTCTTGCTTTGTGGTTGCAGGGTTGCATGAGAGGGATATCTTTGACCTCTTCCTCCCCGAGTTCGATAAACCTTGGGTGATCCACTTAAGGGAAACTTGCTGCTGTTCTACAAACCTCTGCTCTTGGAGGCCCAACACTGTCTACAAGAATAGAAGCACCCGTAGACATCAAGCACTTTTCTGGCGCCGTTGCCGGGGAGGAAAGGTAAAAGGCATTCATACTCCGGTCCCAGGTAAAGTACTTTTCTGGCGCCGTTGTGTGTGTGCTCGAAGCTATTTCCTTTAGATCCTGCAATTGCATCTTTTTGTTTCTTGTTTACACTAGTTTGGCATAATGGACAACAATGAGCTTCTTATTCTATTTCCTGATTTAAGACATGGATGGTTTGATGCGAAAATTAAAAAACCCATGGAACATATTAGTATGAACACTTTGAATACCACTTGTTGCTAATGATATGGAAAGTTCTAAGCTTGGGGAAGCTGGTTCGATGAGCATGATCTTTTTAGTCCCCCAAGCATTGAGGAGAAAATTTACTTTGATGATACTTTGCCTCCTATTTATGATGATTATAATGATAGTAGTCTTTTAGTACCGCCTGTTATGGAGGATAAATTTGATTATGATTACAATATGCCTCCTATATTTGATGATGAAAATAATAATGATAGCTACTTTGTTGAATTTGCTCCTACTACAATTAATAAGAATAACTATGCTTATGTTGGGAGTAGTACTAATTTTACGCATGAGACTCATGATAAGAATGCTTTATGTGATAGTTATATTGTTGAGTTTGCTCATGATGCTACTGAAAGTTATTATGAGAGAGGAAAATATGGTTGTAGAAATTTTCATGTTACTAAAATGCCTCTCTATGTGCTGAAATTTTTGAAGCTACACTTGTTTTATCTTCCTATGCTTGTTACTTTGCTCTTCATGAACTTGTTTATTTACAAGATTCCTTTTAATAGGAAGCATGTTAGACTTAAATGTGTTTTGAATTTGCCTCTTGATGCTCTCTTTTGCTTCAAATACTATCTCTTGCGAGTGCATCATTAAAACTGCTGAGCCCATCTTAATGGCTATAAAGAAAGAATTTCTTGGGAGATAACCCATGTGTTTATTTTGCTACAGTACTTTTATTTTGTATTTGAGTCTTGGAAGTTGTTTACTACTGTAGCAACCTCTCCTTATCTTAGTTTTATTGCATTGTTGTGCCAAGTAAAGTCTTTGATAGTAAGGTTCATACTAGATTTGGATTACTGCGCAGTAACAGATTTCTTTGCTGTCACGAATTTCGACCAGCCCCTCTGTAGGTAGCTCAGAAAAATATGCCAATTTACGTGCGTGATCCCCAGATATGTACGCAACTTTCATTCAATTTCAGCATTTTCATTTGAGCAAGTCTGGTGCCTCAATAAAATCCATCTTTACGGACTGTTCTGTTTTGACAGATTCTGCCTTTTATTTCGCATTGCCTCTTTTGCTATGGTGGATGAATTTCTTTGTTCCATTAATGTCCAGTAGCTTTATGCAATGTCCAGAAGTGTTAAGAATGATTGTGTCACCTCTGAACATGTTAATTTTTATTGTACACTAACCCTCTAATGAGTTGTTTCGAGTTTGGTGTGGAGGAAGTTTTCAAGGATCAAGAGAGGAGGATGATACAATATGATCAAGGAGAGTGAAAGCTCTAAGCTTGGGGATGCCCCGGTGGTTCACCCCTGCATATTTCAAGAAGACTCAAGCATCTAAGCTTGGCGATGCCCAAGGCATCCCCTTCTTCATCGACAAATTATCAGGTTCCTTCTCTTGAAACTATATTTTTATTCGGCCACATCTTATGTACTTTACTTGGAGCGTCTGTGTGCTTTTGTTTTTGTTTTTGTTTGAATAAATGCTTGTGTGGGAGAGAGACACGCTCCGCTGGTTCATATGAACACATGTGTTTGATGCGTGTAGCTGACACGTCCGTTGGGAACCCCAAGAGGAAGGTGTGATGCGCACAGCGGCAAGTTTTCCTCAGTAAGAAACCAAGGTTTAATCGAACCAGTAGGAGTCAAGAAGCACGTTGAAGGTTGATGGCGGCGGGATGTAGTGCGGCGCAACACCGGAGATTCCGGCGCCAACGTGGAACCTGCACAACACAACCAAAGTACTTTGCCCCAACGAAACGAGTTGAGGTTGTCAATCTCACCGGCTTGCTGTAACAAAGGATTAACCGTATTGTGTGGAAGATGATTGTTTGCAAGAAAACGAGTAAGAACAAGTATTGCAAGCAGATTTGTATTTCGAGTATAAAAGAATGGACCGGGGTCCACAGTTCACTAGAGGTGTCTCTCCCATAAGATAAAAGCATGTTGGGTGAACAAATTACAGTCGGGCAATTGACAAATAGAGAGGGCATAATAATGCACATACATGTCATGATAAATATAGTGAGATTTAATTGGGCATTATGACAAAGTACATAGACCGCCATCCAACATGCATCTATGCCTAAAAAGTCCACCTTCAGGTTATCGTCCGAACCCCCTCCAGTATTAAGTTGCTAACAACAGACAATTGCATTAAGTATTGCGCGTAATGTAATCAATAACTACATCCTCGGACATAGCATCAATGTTTTATCCCTAGTGGCAACAACACATCCATAACCTTAGAGGTTCTTGTCACTCCTCCAGCATTCACGGAGACATGAACCCACTATCGAGCATAAATACTCCCTCTTGGAGTTACTAGCATCAACTTGGCCGAGCCTCTACTAATAACGGAGAGCATGCAAGATCATAAACAACACATAGGTAATAACTTGATAATTAACATAACATAATATTCTCTATCCATCGGATCCCGACAAACACAACATATAGCATTACAGATAGATGATCTTGATCATGTTAGGCAGCTCACAAGATCCAACAATGAAGCACAATGAGGAGAAGACAACCATCTAGCTACTGCTATGGACCCATAGTCCAGGGGTGACCTACTCACTCATCACTCCGGAGGCGACCATGGCGGTGAAGAGTCCTCCGGGAGATGAATCCCCTCTCCGGCAGGGTGCCGGAGGAGATCTCCAGAATCCCCCGAGATGGGATTGGCGGCGGCGGCGTCTCCGGAAGGTTTTCCGTATCGTGGCTCTCGGTACTGGGGGTTTCGCGACGGAGGCTATTTGTAGGCGGAAGGGCAGGTAAAGAGGCGGCACGAGGGGCCCACACCACAGGCCGGCGCGGCCAGGGCCTGGGCCGCGCCGCCCTGGTGTGTCGCCACCTCGTGGCCCCACTTCGACTCTCCTTCGGTCTTCTGGAAGCTTCGTGGCAAAATAGGACCCCGGGCGTTGATTTCGTCCAATTCCGAGAATATTTCGTTACTAGGATTTCTGAAACCAAAAACAGCGAGAAAACAAGCAATCGGCTCTTCGGCATCTTGTTAATAGGTTAGTTCCGTAAAATGCACGAATATGACATAAAGTGTGCATAAAACATGTAGATATCATCAATAATGTGGCATGGAACATAAGAAATTATCGATACGTCGGAGACGTATCAGCATCCCCAAGCTTAGTTCCGCTCGTCCCGAGCGGGTAAAACGATAACAAAGATAATTTCTGAAGTGACATGCCATCATAACCTTGATCATACTATTTGTAAACATATGTAATGAATGCAGCGATCAAAACAATGGTAATGACATGAGTAAACAAGTGAATCATAAAGCAAAGACTTTTCATGAATAGTACTTCAAGACAAGCATCAATAAGTCTTGCATAAGAGTTAACTCATAAAGCAATAAATCAAAGTAAAGGTATTGAAGCAACACAAAGGAAGATTAAGTTTCAGCGGTTGCTTTCAACTTGTAACATGTATATCTCATGGATAATTGTCAACATAGAGTAATATAACAAGTGCAATATGCAAGTATGTAGGAATCAATGCACAATTCACACAAGTGTTTGCTTCTTGAGGTGGAGAGAGATAGGTGAACTGACTCAACATAAAAGTAAAAAAGAATGGTCCTTCAAAGAGGAAAGCATCGATTGCTATATTCGTGCTAGAGCTTTTATTTTGAAAACATGAAACAATTTTGTCAACGGTAGTAATAAAGCATATGAGTTATGTAAATTATATCTTACAAGTTGCAAGCCTCATGCATAGTATACTAATAGTGCCCGCACCTTGTCCTAATTAGCTTGGACTACCGGATCATTGCAATACACATGTTTTAACCAAGTGTCACAATGGGGTACCTCCATGCCGCCCGTACAAAGGTCTAAGGAGAAAGCTCGCATTTTGGATTTCTCGCTTTTGATTATTCTCAACTTAGACATCCATACCGGGACAACATGGACAACAGATAATGGACTCCTCTTTAATGCATAAGCATGTGGCAACAATTATTATTCTCATATGAGATTGAGGATATATGTCCAAAACTGAAACTTCCACCATGAATCATGGCTTTAGTTAGCGGCCCAATGTTCTTCTCTAACAATATGCATGCTCCAACCATTAAAGTGGTAGATCTCTCTTACTTCAGACACGACGGACATGCATAGCAACTCATATGATATTCAACAAAGAATAGTTGATGGCGTCCCCAGAAACATGGTTATCGCACAACAATCAACTTAATAAGAGATAAAGTGCATAAGTACATATTCAATACCACAATAGTTTTTAAGCTATTTGTCCCATGAGCTATATATTGCAAAGGTGAATGATGGAATTTTAAAGGTAGCACTCAAGCAATTTACTTTGGAATGGCGGAGAAATACCATGTAGTAGGTAGGTATGGTGGACACAAATGGCATAGTGGTTGGCTCAAGGATTTTGGATGCATGAGAAGTATTCCCTCTCGATACAAGGTTTAGGCTAGCAAGGTTATTTGAAACAAACACAAGGATGAACGGTGCAGCAAAACTCACATAAAAGACATATTGTAAACATTATAAGACTCTACACCGTCTTCCTTGTTGTTCAAAACTCAATACTAGATATTATCTAGACTCTAGAGAAACCAAATATGCAAACCAAATTAGCAAGCTCTAAGTGTTTCTTCATTAATGGGTGCAAAGTATATGATGCAAGAGCTTAAACATGAGCACAACAATTGCCAAGTATCAAATTATCCAAGACATTTTAGAATTACTACATGTAGCATTTTCCAATTCCAACCATATAACAATTTAACGAAGAAGAAACTTCGCCATGAATACTATGAGTAAAGCCTAAGGACATACTTGTCCATATGCTACAGCAGAGCGTGTCTCTCTCCCATACAGTGAATACTAGGATCCATTTTATTCAAACAAAACAAAAACAAACCGACGCTCCAAGCAAAGCACATAAGATGTGACGGAATAAAAATATAGTTTCAGGGGAGGAACCTGATAATGTTGTCGATGAAGAAGGGGATGCCTTGGGCATCCCCAAGCTTAGACGCTTGAGTCTTCTTAGAATATGCAGGGGTGAACCACCGGGGCATCCCCAAGCTTAGAGCTTTCACTCTCCTTGATCATATTGTATCATACTCCTCTCTTGATCCTTGAAAACTTCCTCCACACCAAACTCGAAACAACTCATTAGAGGGTTAGTGGAAAATAAAAATTAACATGTTCAGAGGTGACACAATCATTCTTAACACTTCTGGACATTGCATAAAGCTACTGGACATTAATGGATCAAAGAAATTCATCCAACATAGCAAAAGAGGCAATGCGAAATAAAAGGCAAAATCTGTCAAAACAGAACAGTCCGTAAAGATGGATTTTATTGAGGCACCAGACTTGCTCAAATGAAAATGCCCAAATTGAATGAAAGTTGCATACATATCTGAGGATCACTCACGTAAATTGGCTTAATTTTCTGAGTTACCTACTGAGAATTAGACCCAGATTCGTGACAGCAAAGAAATCTGTTTCTGCGCAGTAATCCAAATCTAGTATTCACTTTACTATCAAAGACTTTACTTGGCACAACGAAACATAAAACTAAGATAAGGAGAGGTTGCTACAGTAGTAAACAACTTCCAAGACTCAAATATAAAACAAAAATACTGCAGTAAAAACATGGGTTGTCTCCCATAAGCGCTTTTCTTTAACGCCTTTCAGCCTAGGCGCAGAAAGTGTAAATCAAGTAACATCAAGAGATGAAGCATCAACATCATAATTTGTTCTAATAATAGAATCATAAGGTAACTTCATTCTCTTTCTAGGGAAGTGTTCCATACCTTTCTTGAGAGGAAATTGATATTTAATATTACCTTCCTTCATATCAATAGTAGCACCAACGGTTCGAAGAAAAGGTCTTCCCAATATAATGGGGCAAGATGCATTGCATTCAATATCCAAGACAACAAAATCAACGGGGACAAGGTTATTGTTAACCATAATATGAACATTATCAACTCTCCCCAAAGGTTTCTTTTTAACATTATCAGCGAGATTAACATCCAGATAACAAATTTTCAATGGTGGCAAGTCAAGCATATCATAGACTTTTTTAGGCATAACAGAAATACTTGCACCAAGATCACATAAAGCATTACAATCAAAATCATTGACCCTCATTTTAATGATGGGCTCCCAACCATCCTCTAGCTTTCTAGGAATAGAAGTTTCAAGTTTTAGTTTCTCTTCTCTAGCTTTTATGAGAGCATTTGTAATATGTTTTGTGAAAGCCAAGTTTACAGCGCTAGCGTTGGGACTCTTAGCAAGTTTTTGTAAGAACTTTATAACTTCAGAGATGTGGCAATCATCAAAATCTAAATCATTATGAGCTACAGCAATGGGATTATCATCCCCAAGGTTGGAAAAAGTTTCAGCAGTTTTATCACAGGCAGTTTCAGCAGTTTTAGCAATTTCAGGTAATTTTGCGCGCTTTGCACTAGGAGTAGAAACATTGCCAACACCAATTATTTTACCATTGATAGTAGGAGGTGCAGCAACATGTGGAGCATTAGCATTGCTAGTGGTGGTGATAGTCCAAACTTTAGCTACATTTTTCTCTTTAGCTAGTTTTTCATTTTCTTCTCTATCCCACCTAGCACGCAGTTCAGCCATTAATCTTATATTCTCATTAATTCTAAATTGGATGGCATTCGCTGTAGTAACAATTTTATTTTCAATATCCTTATTAGGCATAACTTTCGATTTCAAAAGATCAACATCAGAGGCAAGACTATCAACCTTAGAAGCGAGAATATCAATTTTATTGAGCTTTTCCTCAACAGATTTGTTAAAGGCAGTTTGTGTACTAATAAATTCTTTAAGCATAGCTTCCAGTCCAGGGGGTGTATTCCTATTATTGTTGTAAGAATTCCCATAAGAATTAGCATAACCGTTACCAGGTTCTCTATATTAAGAAATTTGCTTGTGCATGTAGTTGACACGTCCGTTGGGAACCCCAAGAGGAAGGTGTGATGCGCACAGCGGCAAGTTTCCCTCAGTAAGAAACCAAGGTTTAATCGAACCAGTAGGAGTCAAGAAGCACGTTGAAGGTTGATGGCGGCGGGATGTAGTGCGGCGCAACACCGGAGATTCCGGCGCCAACGTGGAACCCGCACAACACAACCAAAGTACTTTGCCCCAACGAAACGAGTGAGGTTGTCAATCTCACCGGCTTGCTGTAACAAAGGGTTAACCGTATTGTGTGGAAGATGATTGTTTGCAAGAAAACAGTAAGAACAAGTATTGCAGCAGATTTGTATTTCAGTATAAAAGAATGGACCGGGGTCCACAGTTCACTAGAGGTGTCTCTCCCATAAGATAAAAGCATGTTGGGTGAACAAATTATAGTCGGGCAATTGACAAATAGAGAGGGCATAACAATGCACATACATGTCATGATAAATATAGTGAGATTTAATTGGGCATTACGACAAAGTACATAGACCGCCATCCAAGCATGCATCTATGCCTAGAAAGTCCACCTTCGAGGTTATCGTCCGAACCCCTCCAGTATTAAGTTGCTAACAACAGACAATTGCATTAAGTATTGCGCGTAATGTAATCAATAACTACATCCTCGGACATAGCATCAATGTTTTATCCCTAGTGGCAACAGCACATCCATAACCTTAGAGGTTCTTGTCACTCCTCCAGATTCACGGAGACATGAACCCACTATCGAGCATAAATACTCCCTCTTGGAGTTACTAGCATCAACTTGGCCAGAGCCTCTGCTAATAACGGAGAGCATGCAAGATCATAAACAACACATAGGTAATAACTTGATAATTAACATAACATAGTATTCTCTATCCATCGGATCCCGACAAACACAACATATAGCATTACAGATAGATGATCTTGATCATGTTAGGCAGCTCACAAGATCCAACAATGAAGCACAATGAGGAGAAGACAACCATCTAGCTACTGCTATGGACCCATAGTCCGGGGGTGAACTACTCACTCATCACTCCGGAGGTGACCATGGCGGTGAAGAGTCCTCCGGGAGATGAATCCCCTCTCCGGCAGGGTGCCGGAGGAGATCTCCAGAATCCCCCGAGATGGGATTGGCGGCGGCGGCGTCTCTGGAAGTTTTTCCGTATCGTGGCTCTCGGTACTGGGGGTTTCGCGACGGAGGCTATTTGTAGGCGGAAGGGCAGGTAAAGAGGCGGCACGAGGGGCCCACACCATAGGCCGGCGCGGCCAGGGCCTGGGCCGCGCCGCCCTGGTGTGTCGCCACCTCGTGGCCCCACTTCGACTCTCCTTCGGTCTTCTGGAAGCTTCGTGGCAAAATAGGACCCTGGGCGTTGATTTCGTCCAATTCCGAGAATATTTCGTTACTAGGATTTCTGAAACCAAAAACAGCAGAAAACAACCAATCGGCTCTTCGGCATCTTGTTAATAGGTTAGTTCCGGAAAATGCACGAATATGACATAAAGTGTGCATAAAACATGTAGATATCATCAATAATGTGGCATGGAACATAAGAAATTATCGATACGTCGGAGACGTATCAGCATCCCCAAGCTTAGTTCCGCTCGTCCCGAGCAGGTAAAACGATAACAAAGATAATTTCTGAAGTGACATGCCATCATAACCTTGATCATACTATTTGTAAACATATGTAATGAATGCAGCGATCAAAACAATGGTAATGACATGAGTAAACAAGTGAATCATAAAGCAAAGACTTTTCATGAATAGTACTTCAAGACAAGCATCAATAAGTCTTGCATAAGAGTTAACTCATAAAGCAATAAATCAAAGTAAAGGTATTGAAGCAACACAAAGGAAGATTAAGTTTCAGCGGTTGCTTTCAACTTGTAACATGTATATCTCATGGATAATTGTCAACATAGAGTAATATAACAAGTGCAATATGCAAGTATGTAGGAATCAATGCACTGTTCACACAAGTGTTTGCTTCTTGAGGTGGAGAGAGATATGTGAACTGACTCAACATAAAAGTAAAAAAGAATGGTCCTTCAAAGAGGAAAGCATCGATTGCTATATTTGTGCTAGAGATTTTATTTTGAAAACATGAAACAATTTTGTCAACGGTAGTAATAAAGCATATGAGTTATGTAAATTATATCCTACAAGTTGCAAGCCTCATGCATAGTATACTAATAGTGCCCGCACCTTGTCCTAATTAGCTTGGACTACCGGATCATCGCAATACACATGTTTTAACCAAGTGTCACAATGGGGTACCTCCATGCCGCCTGTACAAAGGTCTAAGGAGAAAGATTTTGGATTTCTCGCTTTTGATTATTCTCAACTTAGACATCCATACCGGGACAACATGGACAACAGATAATGGACTCCTCTTTAATGCATAAGCATGTGGCAACAATTATTATTCTCATATGAGATTGAGGATATATGTCCAAAACTGAAACTTCTACCATGAATCATGGCTTTAGTTAGCGGCCCAATGTTCTTCTCTAACAATATGTATGCTCCAACCATTAAGGTGGTAGTTCTCTCTTACTTCAGACAAGACGGACATGCATAGCAACTCACATGATATTCAACAAAGAATAGTTGATGGCGTCCCCGAAACATGGTTATCGCACAACAAGCAACTTAATAAGAGATAAAGTGCATAAGTACATATTCAATACCACAATAGTTTTTAAGCTATTTGTCCCATGAGCTATATATTGCAAAGGTGAATGATGGAATTTTAAAGGTAGCACTCAAGCAATTTACTTTGGAATGGCGGATAAATACCATGTAGTAGGTAGGTATGGTGGACACAAATGGCATAGTGGTTGGCTCAAAGATTTTGGATGCATGAGAAGTATTCCCTCTCGATACAAGGTTTAGGCTAGCAAGGTTATTTGAAACGAACACAAGGATGAACGGTGCAGCAAAACTCACATAAAAGACATATTGTAAACATTATAAGACTCTACACCGTCTTCCTTGTTGTTCAAAAACTCAATACTAGATACTATCTAGACTTTAGAGAAACCAAATATGCAAACCAAATTAGCAAGCTCTAAGTGTTTCTTCATTAATGGGTGCAAAGTATATGATGCAAGAGCTTAAACATGAGCACAACAATTGCCAAGTATCAAATTATCCAAGACATTTTAGAATTACTACATGTAGCATTTTCCAATTCCAACCATATAACAATTTAACGAAGAAGAAACTTCGCCATGAATACTATGAGTAAAGCCTAAGGACATACTTGTCCATATGCTACAACGGAGCGTGTCTCTCTCCCATACAGTGAATGCTAGGATCCATTTTATTCAAACAAAACAAAAAACAAAGACAAACCGACGCTCCAAGCAAAGCACATAAGATGTGACGGAATAAAAATATAGTTTCAGGGGAGGAACCTGATAATGTTGTCGATGAAGAAGGGGATGCCTTGGGCATCCCCAAGCCTAGACGCTTGAGTCTTCTTAGAATATGCAGGGGTGAACCACCGGGGTATCCCCAAGCTTAGAGCTTTCACTCTCCTTGATCATATTGTATCATACTCCTCTCTTGATCCTTGAAAACTTCCTCCACACCAAACTCGAAACAACTCATTAGAGGGTTAGTGGACAATAAAAATTAACATGTTCAGAGGTGACACAATCATTCTTAACACTTTTGGACATTGCATAAAGCTACTGGACATTAATGGATCAAATAAATTCATCCAACATAGCAAAAGAGGCAATGCGAAATAAAAGGCAGAATCTGTCAAAACAGAACAGTCCGTAAAGATGGATTTTATTGAGGCACCAGACTTGCTCAAATGAAAATTCCCCAATTGAATGAAAGTTGCGTACATATCTGAGGATCACTCACGTAAATTGGCTTAATTTTCTGAGCTACCTACAGAGAATTAGACCCAGATTCGTGACAGCAAAGAAATCTGTTTCTGCGCAGTAATCCAAATCTAGTATTCACTTTACTATCAAAGACTTTACTTGGCACAACGAAACTCAAAACTAAGATAAGTAGAGGTTGCTACAGTAGTAAACAACTTCCAAGACTCAAATATAAAACAAAAATACTGTAGTAAAAACATGGGTTGTCTCCCATAAGCGCTTTTCTTTAACGCCTTTCAGCTAGGCGCAGAAAGTGTATATCAAGTATTATCGAGAGATGGAGCATCGGCATTATAAGTTCCCCCATCTGTGGTGGCACTAAGGGCTTTGTCAATTTTAGGCCTATAATAATATTTCTTTGGTTTAGGCATTTTAGAGACATACATAAACTTTTGCTCCTTTCCCACATAAGCTTTCTCTCTAAACTTTAAAGATGAAAAGGTTGAACCCAAGGTTCCCATAGCTTTTTCAAGTTCGCCAATCCTATTAATTTGATTATCATGGTCAACACAAGTTCCTAGGACACTAATTTTTTCATCAATTCCTCCTAAGGATTTATCAAGTTCATCAGTTTTATCAAGTAACATTTCCAATTTAGTTTCAACGCTTGGGAAATTTTTCTCTATGGTTTCCAATTTTTTCATAACATCTTCAAGAGAGGTTTCGATTTTAACTTCATTAACAGGCGGTATTCCAAATAAACTCTCAATAATGCAACTAGCTTCTAAGGCAGGAGCGCCTAGGAAGTACCTCCCGCGAGACAATCAAGAACATATCTATTCCAGCTAGAGATACCAACATAAAAATTCCTGAGTAGGATAGTGGTGGAGTGTTTCCTAGTGCACCTATTATGGGCATCACTAATTCTATACCAAGCATCTTTTAAACATTCCCCCCCTTGTTGCTTAAATGAACGAACTTCAACTTCAGGATTACTCATTTTAGCAGTAGTAAATAAAGCAAACTAAATAAAATAAATGCAAGTAACTAATTTTTTTGTGTTTTTGATATAGCAAACAAGATAGTAAATAAAGTAAAGCTAGCAAGCTTGATGCGTGTAGCTGACACGTCCGTTGGGAACCCCAAGAGGAAGGTGTGATGCGCACAGCGGCAAGTTTCCCTCAGTAAGAAACCAAGGTTTAATCGAACCAGTAGGAGTCAAGAAGCACGTTGAAGGTTGATGGCGGCGGGATGTAGTGCGGCGCAACACCGGAGATTCCTGCGCCAACGTGGAACCTGCACAACACAACCAAAGTACTTTGCCCCAACGAAACGAGTGAGGTTGTCAATCTCACCGGCTTGCTGTAACAAAGGATTAACCGTATTGTGTGGAAGATGATTGTTTGCAAGAAAACGAGTAAGAACAAGTATTGCAGCAGATTTGTATTTCCAGTATAAAAGAATGGACCGGGGTCCACAGTTCACTAGAGGTGTCTCTCCCATAAGATAAAAGCATGTTGGGTGAACAAATTACAGTCGGGCAATTCACAAATAGAGAGGGCATAACAATGCACATACATGTCATGATAAATATAGTGAGATTTAATTGGGCATTACGACAAAGTACATAGACCGCCATCCAGCATGCATCTATGCCTAAAAAGTCCACCTTCGAGGTTATCGTCCGAACCCCCTCCGGTATTAAGTTGCTAACAACGAGACAATTGCATTAAGTATTGCGCGTAATGTAATCAATAACTACATCCTCGGACATAGCATCAATGTTTTATCCCTAGTGGCAACGAGCACATCCATAACCTTAGAGGTTCTTGTCACTCCTCCAGATTCACGGAGACATGAACCCACTATCGAGCATAAATACTCCCTCTTGGAGTTACTAGCATCAACTTGGCCGAGCCTCTACTAATAACGGAGAGCATGCAAGATCATAAACAACACATAGGTAATAACTTGATAATTAACATAACATAGTATTCTCTATCCATCGGATCTCGACAAACACAACATATAGCATTACGGATAGATGATCTTGATCATGTTAGGCAGCTCACAAGATCCAACAATGAAGCACAATGAGGAGAAGACAACCATCTAGCTACTGCTATGGACCCATAGTCCAGGGGTGAACTACTCACTCATCACTCCGGAGGCGACCATGGCGGTGAAGAGTCCTCCGGGAGATGAATACCCTCTCCGGCAGGGTGCCGGAGGAGATCTCCAGAATCCCCCGAGATGGGATTGGCGGCGGCGGCGTCTCTGGAAGGTTTTCCGTATCGTGGCTCTCGGTACTGGGGGTTTCGCGACGGAGGCTTTAAGTAGGCGGAAGGGCAACGCGGGGGCCACACGAGGGCCCCACACCATAGGTCGGCGCGGCCTAGGGCTGGGCCGCGCCGCCCTAGTGTGGCGGCGCCTCGTGGCCCCACTTCGACTCCCCTTCGGTCTTCTGGAAGCTTCGTGGAAAAATAGGACCCTGGGCGTTGATTTCGTCCAATTCCGAGAATATTTCGTTACTAGGATTTCTGAAACCAAAAACAGCAGAAAACAGACAATCGGCTCTTCGGCATCTTGTTAATAGGTTAGTTCCAGAAAATGCACGAATATGACATAAAGTGTGCATAAAACATGTAGATATCATCAATAATGTGGCATGGAACATAAGAAATTGTCGATACGTCGGAGACGTATCAGTGTTCTTAGCTTTTATTTTTCATGGCGAAGGTTGGAACTGCTTCGTTAATTGTTATATGGTTGGAAACAGAAAATGCTACATGTAGTAATTGGTATGATGTCTTGAATAATGTGATACTTGTCAATTGTTGTGCTCATGTTTAAGCTCTTGCATCATATACTTTGCACCTATTAATGAAGAAATACATAGAGCTTGCTAAAATTTGGTTTGCATTATTGGTCTCTCTAAGGTCTAGATAATTTCTAGTATTGGGTTGAACAACAAGGAAGACGGTGTAGAGTCTTATAATGTTTACAATATGTCTTTTATGTGAGTTTTGCTGCACCGGTTCATCCTTGTATTTGTTTCAAATAACCTTGCTAGCCTAAGCCTTGTATCGAGAGGGAATACTTCTCATGCATCCAAAATCCTTGAGCCAACCACTATGCCATTTGTGTCCACCATACCTACCTACTACATGGTATTTCTCCGCCATTCCAAAGTAAATTGCTTGAGTGCTACCTTTAAATAATTCAAAATTTATCACCTCTGATTTGTGTCAATGTTTTATAGCTCATGAGGAAGTATGTGGTGTTTATCTTTCATTCTTGTTGGGCAACTTTCACCAATGGACTAGTGGCTTCATCCGCTTATCCAATAATTTTGCAAAAAGAGTCGGCAATGGGATTCCCAGTCCCAAATTAATTAACCTAAATAGACACTCCTCCATGGTATGTGATTGTTGGACGGCACCCTAAGGATTCGGTTAGCCATGGCTTGAGAAAGCAAAGGTGGGGAGGAGTGTCATCATAATAAAACTAATATAAAAAGGCACTCCTTCATGGTATGAGATTGTTGGCAGGCACCCGAGGATTCGGTTAGCCATGGTTTGTGAAAGAAAGGTTGGAAGGAGTGCCACCCAAAAATAAAAATAATTCATGGGAGCCGCTCTTTGAAGGTTTGTCTGGCAAGGGGTTAGAGTGCCCACTACCATTCGTTGACAACAACAAACACCTCTCAAAATTTTACTTTTATGCTCTCTTTATGTTTTCAAAACCAAAGCTCTAGCACAAATATAGCAATCAATGCTCCCTCTGCGAAGGGCCATTCTTTTACCTTTTATGTTGAGTCAGTTCACCTATCTCTCTCCACCTCAAGAAGAAAACACTTGTGTGAACTGTGCATTGATTCCTACATACTTGCATATTGCACTTGTTATATTACTTTACATTGACAATATCCATGAGATATACATGTTATAAGTTGAAAGCAACCGCTGAAACTTAATCTTCCTTTGTGTTGCTTCAATACCTTTACTATGAATTTATTGCTTTATGAGTTAACTCTTATGCAAGACTTATTGATGCTTGTCTTGAAAGTACTATTTATGAAAAGTCTTTGCTTTATGATTCAGTTGTTTACTCATGTCATTACAATTGTTTTGATCGCTGCATTCATTACATGTGTTTACAATAGTATGATCAAGGTTATGATGGCATGTCACTCCAGAAATTATCTTTGTTATCGTTTACCTACTCGGGACGAGTAGAAACTAAGCTTGGGGATGGTGATACGTCTCCGACGTATCGATAATTTCTTATGTTCCATGCCACATTATTGATGATATCTACATGTTTTATGCATACTTTATGTCATATTTATGCATTTTCCGGAACTAACCTATTGACGAGATGCCGAAGGGCCAGTTGCTGTTTTCTGCTGTTTTTGGTTTTAGAAATCCTAGTAAGGAAATATTCTCGGAATCGGACGAAATCAACGCCCAGCATCTTAGGATTGCACGAAGCTTCTAGAACACCCGAGAGTTGCCAGAGGGGGGCCACAGGCCCACCAGATGGTAGGCCGGCGTGGCCAAGGGGGGGCCGCGCCCCCCTGTTGTGTCGTCGCCTCGTTGACCTTCTGACGCCGCCTCTTCGCCTATATAAAGGTCCCTGACCTAAAACATCGATACGGAAGAGCCACGGTACGACAAACCTTCCAGAGCCGCCGCCATCGCGAAGCCAAGATCTGGGGGACAGGAGTCTCTGTTCCGGCACGCCGCCGGGACGGGGAAGTGCCCCCGGAAGGCTCCTCCATCGACACCACCGCCATCTCCATCAACGTTGCTGGTCTCCCATGAGGAGGGAGTAGTTCTCCATTGAGGCTCGGGGCTGTACCGGTAGCTATGTGGTTAATCTCTCTCCTATGTACTTCAATACAATAATCTCATGAGCTGCCTTACATGATTGAGATTCATATGATGATGCTTGTAATCTAGATGTCATTATGCTAGTCAAGTGGGTTTTACTTATGTGATCTCCGGAGACTCCTTGTCCCACGTGTGTAAAGGTGACAGTGTGTGCACCGTGTGGGTCTCTTAGGCTATATTTCACAGAATACTTATTCACTGTTATGAATGGCATAGTGAAGTGCTTATTTATATCCCTTTATGATTGCAATGTGTTTTGTATCACAATTTATCTTTGTGCTACTCTAGTGATGTTATTAAAGTAGTTTATTCCTCCTGCACGGTGTAATGGTGACAGTGTGTGCATCGTGTAGTACTTGGCGTAGGCTATGATTGTGATCTCTTGTAGATTATGAAGTTAACTATTGCTATGATGGTATTGATGTGATCTATGCCTCCTTTCGTAGCGTGAAGGTGACGAGTGTGCATGCTATGTTAGTACTTGGTTTGGTTATGTTGATCTGTCATGCACTCTAAGGTTACTTAAATATGAACATTGAATATTGTGGAGCTTGTTAACTCCGGCATTGAGGGTTCGTGTAATCCTACACAGTTAGTGGTGTTCATCATCCAACAAGAGAGTGTAGAGTCTAGCATTTATCTATTTATTCTGTTATGTGATCAAAGTTGAGAGTGTCCACTAGTGAAAGTATGATCCCTAGGCCTTGTTCCTAAATACTGCTACCGCTGCTTGTTTACTTGTTTTTACTGCATCTCTACTGTCCGCAATATTACCACCATCAACTGCACGCCAGCAAGCACTTTTCTGGCGCCGTTACTACTGCTCATATATATTCATACCACCTGTATTTCACTATCTCTTCGCCGAACTAGTGCACCTATTAGGTGTGTTGGGGACACAAGAGACTTCTTGCTTTGTGGTTGCAGGGTTGCATGAGAGGGATATCTTTGACCTCTTCCTCCCTGAGTTCGATAAACCTTGGGTGATCCACTTAAGGGAAACTTGCTGCTGTTCTACAAACCTCTGCTCTTGGAGGCCCAACACTGTCTACAAGAATAGAAGCACCCGTAGACATCAGCGTGGCAAAGGCTCCCTCCCCCCTCGCCTTCTTTTTCTTACATTCTTCAGCCAATTCTTCCTTCTCCCTTATGTCACGAGCCAACTGAACGACCGAATCGAAGAAGTGGTGGCGCTCCTCCGTCTTTGCATCTTCCGTTTGAGCTCTTTCCTCCTTGATGCGTTCAGCCTCCCTAGCCACCTCTTCTAGGTGCATCCTATTGGCCCTCTCCCTCGCTATTTGCTCAAGTTGGCAGCTCCTCAGGAATTTTGCCCGTGCCTCGCGGTCCCGTTCGGCCTTCAGCTTGTCATTCCTCCTCTTGTTGCGCAATAGGTATTCCTCATACCCCCTTTGCATACGATCATCTTCCTCCTTCTTCTTAGCTATCTCCTCCCGCCTCTTCCTCTCAAGTTCTTCCTTCTCCCTCTTCCGCACCGTCCTTACCGCCTCCTCCCAAACGGACTCCTCCTTCTCATTGCCCTCCCATGCCCCCTTCCCCTTGGTGGGTTGAGTTGCCATACCTGAAAACCAAATTGAAAAACCAAAGTTAGTCATGGAATAGGAAAATAGAAAGTACAATGCAATTAGTAACTTGGAGACACATACGGATAAGGCCCCGTTAGGTATCCTAGCATACTAGTACCCCGACGGCCACCATGCCGACCTCTACTAAGCCCAATGTGAATCCTTGGTTGCCTTGGACCTTGTCTCCATTGTGTTTGATGCCTTGCGGCTTGTTGCCTTGGAGCTTGTTGCGTAGGAGCTTGTTGCCGTGGGGCTTGTTGCCTTGGAGCTTGTTGACTTGGAGCTTGTTGCGTTGGAGCTTGTTGCCGTGGGGCTTGTGTGCTTGGAGCTTGTTGCCGTGGGGCTTGTGTGCTTGGAGCTTGTTGGCTTAGAGGAGGTTGACGCGGAGACGGTTGGCTTGGAGCTTGTTGGCTTGGGGTTTGTTGGCTTCGAGGTTGATTTGAAGCTTGTTGGCTACTTGATGCTTGACTTGTGCTAGCATCATTGCCCTTTGATTTTTTGCCGGATGTGCACTTCCTTTTATTGTGGCCCTTACTATTGCACGATTCACAATTAGTTGGCTCGCGAGCTTCTTGGAATAAACTGTTTCCCGAATGACCCCATCTATCCATATCTCCGTGATACCTCTTTGTCTTTCTTCTTCCACGTTTCACAACCTTCCATTCCGGATCTGGCCAAACTTGCACACCATGATACTCCGGCCATTGTGATTGATCCAAGTAAGGAGAAAACCTTGGAGCCCATGTCCTCTTTGTTGCTTCAATTGAGAACTCGGTCTCCCGAACGGTGAGCGGGTTATTGTAGTCGACACGTCTAGTGCGTGTCGCTGTTAGCAAGTGGGAGCAAGCCAAATGAAGCAAAGAGGGCCTCCTACATGTGCATTCACATGTCTTTAGGGACACACGGAAAGCCCGGCCTCCGTGTTGGACACCACCTTGTGTGGTGCCTCCCGGCTCATTCACTTGGTAAACCCAGTCAACATTGTCATAACATGTGGCCGTTTGGGAGTCGGCCTTCCTCGCCTGAAAATCCATGAACTCTTGAACCTTCGTTGGGAACTCGCAATTCATAGCAATTTCCTTCTCCGTTTCATCGGTGTAGTTCTGGAAATAGACATTCAACTTCTCGAATGTGTATTGAATGATTGCCGTCACGGGCAATGCACGGACACCCTTCAACACATTGTTGAAGCACTCGGCCATGTTGCTTGTCATTTGGCCATATCTCCTCCCATCCTCATCATAAGCTCTCGCCCACTTTGAGTTATATATGAGGTGTCTATGAAGAAACCCTTGACCACCCGCGTTGAGGTCTTTGTGCTTCAGCAAGCCGTTGTATAGGTTTGCAAAGCGGCGCTCCGAATAAGCGAGGCAACAATCTTCAAGAAGGTCAGACAACTCTTTGCTCTTGCATGCCCGGTAGAAGTTTGCACAAAAATGCCTCATGCACCATCGGTGATGCAAGGGAGCATGCCCGGGGATTGCAAGCTCCACCGCATTGAGAATTCCTTGATGACGATCGGAGATGACACACACTTCCTTTGAGGGTGGTATGACCCTCGTCGTCAATATGTGGAAAAACCATTGCCAGTTATCATTGTTCTCAATCTCTACCAATGCAAAAGCCAGTGGTACTAAACGGTTGCTCGCATCATTTGCTATTGCCACCAATAGTGTGCCCTTGTACTGCCCGGTCAAGAAGGTACCATCCACGGCTATGACGGGCCTACAATGTTCGAATGCCCTCGTGCATTGATGGAATGACCAAAATGCATGGTGAAATACCCTCACTCTTTTACCATCATGCAATGTCATTTTGGTTGCGGAAGGCTCCACCACATGCACCATGCCCGGGTTAGTTGCGGCCATCGGTAACAACAACCTAGGGACTCGGTTGTATGCTTCCTCCCAATCACCGTACAACATCTTAAATGCGGCTTGTTTGGCCTTCCATGCCTTCCCGTACTTGACGTCGTAGGCAAACCGGGATTTGACCGTATCTTGCACGGACCTAATGCTCATGATAGGAAGTGATGATATCTCCGCCGAGAGCTTGTATGCAATGAACTCGGATGTGAGTTGACGGTGGTCCGGCTGCGCATCCTTGCCATCAAGCTTCGGCCCCCGGCACATGTGAGTGGCTACACAACTTGTTATGTGCCAAGAGGGCCCTTTTTGAAAGGTCTTGCACGGACAACCCATGGGCACCTTTTATCCACACATTTTAGCGTGTACCGCGTCTTCAAGTCCGAGTGAACAACAATGTAAGGGCGATGATGCTTAATGGAGAACTCCTTCAACCATATCTTCAATTCCAAGAAGGAATCAAACGTGAGCCATTTAGAGATCATAGCCGTCCTAGCATCCACATCTCTCTTGGATATTGGCCTAGCTCCAAGAAGTAAACTTTTGCCACCATCAACCACGGCTCCATCCGCAAGACTAACATCACGGAACAATGGTACCCGGATATCCCGTCCGGTTACCTTCTTGAAGATCTCGGCTCTTTCGGCTTCCTTAGCCGTCAAGCCATCCTCGTCAACCTCCTCTTCGGGTCCATCATCATCCGAGTCCGACGCATAGCATCGGGAATAAGGAATGGAGTGGTCCATCTCCTCTTGCGTCCAATATTTATCCAAATCACCGACATTGTTGCCATTCATCTCGAAACCATCATCACCATCGTCATGCTCGTCATACTCATTATCCAACGGAGGTTGTTGGGCAATGGGAGATTGGACAATGGGAGATTGGGTGGCTTCTTCTTGGCTCATGGGTGGTGGACTCCTCTCTCGAACGGGGGAGGAGGGCCGGTTAAGATCAAGCTCGATACGAGCATCAACCGTCTTGGTTGCAAACAACTCCAAAGCCTTATCTTGTGACCCGGCCACCGTCTCCTTGTAAACGGACCAACATTGCTCGGAGTTGATACGCATTGTATTCCAACGGGTGTGCATTCCAAACCCCACATTATGCCTTCCCTCTAGCTCAACACCATCATTTGGCTCATTCCAATTCAACTCAACCCTCACTTGAGCTACCACCTCCGCAAAGCTAGGGCTAAGGTCAAACACCAAGTCAACCTCTTCCGGGTCCGGCTCTATGTTTCCCTTCAAGTAAGCATCCTTGTCCACATGATGAACATGAACAATTCTTTCCATCCCCCTAGCATAATGGGAACAACACATACACACATGTGTTCATTAGTTACCATAATCAACATAATCTACCCATACAAACTAGCACACTACCATTTCTCCTACTTCAACAACCCTAACATCCAACCAAATCCATCTCCACCCTCAAATCAACCAAATCCACATCTAGGGTTTGACATTTAGATTCAACCAAATACACAAAATCAATGGATGAGAAGAAGGGGAACGGAGGAGATTACCTCAAGGAACGAGTTGGGAATGATCTCCACGGACAGATCTGATGATTTGGTGGTGGATTTGGTGGGGGGAGAGGGGGGAGAGAGAGAGCCGGGCGCCTCCTGTGGAGAGGACGAACAGAGGGAGGAGAAAGAAGAAGGGTCGGGCTGGCTGGGCGCGCGCGGCCAAACTTAAGTGGACGTGTGGCGCCCTTGCCACGGGCGCCACACTTTCAAAGTGTGGCGCCGGCGAGAGCGGCGCCACACGTCCTGCCACGTCGGATCGGCTAGCCAGCTCAGCATCGACGGGCCACGTCGGATGGGTTTGCGGCGCCGGCAGCAGGGACACCACATGGGCATGTGTGGCGCTCGTGGGAGGGGCACCACACAAAAGGGTTAGATGGGTGAAATAGTTTCGCCGGAGGGTCAGTCTGTGCTTTTCTTTCACTTTTGGGTTATTTTTGTGCAAATCGCCTATCCAAGTCCCTCTGGATCATGTGTCATTTCCTATGCTTACCATGTCTGGTAGCACGCAACGAAAGATCGGCTGTGTTTGGCAGCTGCACGCCACGAAGAGCGGCTATGTTGCAGCGCAACAGGCCATGAAGAGCAGCCATGGTGGGCAAGGTCGAGATATGAAGTAGGGGCGCTAGGCGCGCAACGTCTGCCTCGACCACAGTCGCACGCGAGGCTCCAAGTGTAGGACGGCAACATCAAGACGACACGTCCCTCCGACGTCGATGCCTGACGACGGTGGCCAAAGAAGAGCGGTTGCACATGGCAGTGGTGGTGGAAAAGAATACTAGAGCTAAAGAAAGGAGACAAAAAATGACTAAAAGAAATGGGGCACCCCACCGCTGCCGTCTGCCGGTGGCCTCCTTTAGCCGCGGCAGGGTGAGCAGGGCGATGGGGAGGTGGATTTCTGGGAAGCGGGGGGTCTCTGGAGTCGCACAGGGGTGACCCGAGAGTTTAGGGACGAGAGGTTTCTTGGTTCGTATGTTTGATCTAAGACCGGTCTTAAAAATGGGGAGAATTGCACAATTCTTGACCTCTGCACCAACTCATACAACCATTGAGCATGAGTACTAGGATTTTAAAATATTGGTTAACATTAGAGCTTTTTGTAGGCAAATTAATATTAAAGCTTAGTCCTTAAGATAAATTGCGTAAGTAACAGGAACATCCTATGTGTGTGTGGATATGGGCGCCTAAGACAAATTAAGTAGGGTGTACGGTGCCACTTCTGGGTGCCGTGGTGGGTGAGTGGGTTTGGGAGGAAGTGTAACAATCTCCGTAATCCTTTTCAAGTTTAATGAATTGTAATGGGCGGCGTGTTTTTCAAAAAAAAAAACTTTTCTAAGTGTGAGTGAACCTTATAGAAATTTTAAGCATTTCTAAGCATTTTATTTTATATGAAACTTTCATTGACTCTTTTATGTTCAATACTCTCTCGTTCACAAGATGACATCTCAACTTTATCTAAATTTACATGTATCTCACACTAAAACATATATAGATACTACATGCTTATTCTGATAAAGTTAAGACATCCTTTTGTGAACTAATGAAGTACTGATGAAGTTCAATTGAACAAGCATCGGTGCAAATTCGATCATACACTCCAGTAGGCATTACCGAACTTGTGTTCTCTTATTTTTGTTATGAGAATCCGGTGGATCAAACAAGGTTGTTTACCTTTCCAGCAAATGAAAAATATTTTCCAGGTCCAAGTCGAAGAGTCAAACTTCAAACTTCAAAGTCAAATCAGAGATTTTTCCCAGAAATGAGGTGATGAGTTGAGCAGAAGAGACGGTCTATTTTAGTGATGACAGCAACAGAGAACCTGACTCGACGAGATCGTCCCCTCGAGGCTTTCCACGGGCGTATACAATAATTCCGCGCCGGAGAGATTTCCGCTTAGCTTTCCGGCCGCGGCCGCAACTCTCCATGATGGGTCGCTCGACGATCGCTCTTGCTTCCTTCGTGGCGGTCTTCCCTGTACTCGTTCTTTCGAACGCCGGTGGCTCGCGGCTGTCTGCGCAAGTGACCGTGGGCGTGCTGCTAGACCTGACGAGCGACGTGGGGAGGCGGAGCCTCACCTGCATATCCATGGCGCTGGACGACTTCTACGCGGCGCATGCTGACTCCAGCATCACGCGGGTCGAGCTGCGCGTCCGGGACTCGCGGGGAGAGGTCGTCGCGGCGGCGCAAGCCGGTAAGGCCGGTTTTGACTTATGACACACAAGCGTCTTAATTTTTTTTCGCGGCCATCAACCATACTGCCGTAATAAAGCGTACTTACATAGAAAGTTAAAATTAGGCTTTACGTTACGGTTTAAGAATGGAGCAGTTAAGGTTTCCGATACTGTATGCACACTATAGAAATTTTATTTTCATTGCTCGTTTGTACTTCTATTATTCCAGTGAAGAAAGATATGGCGTACGAATATAGTTAAAAGTCATCAGGTATATAAACAACTATATGAAGATCTAGAATGTCAATTCAATATCAGTAGATCCAGAGGATATATTTTCATCATATAGTTATTCAATATTATACTTAGTTATTGATGTTTCCTTCTATATATTTGACCAAACTCAGTAAACTTCAGATTTTGACTAAATTACTGCACTGTGTAATTTGGGACAGATGGACTATAGTCCCTGATCATAGTCCCTCGTCTCTAGTACCAAAATCGGTCCCTTCAACCAGTAAACTAATTTTGATAACGGCGTGCTAGTGGTTAGGCACACGGCAGACCAATGAGCGCAAAAAGACTGCAAAGAAACAAAATCATTAATTTAGGAAAACATAAATAATCTTACAACATAAAGGTTTTAGGAATTATAAACACATGTAAAAATCATAAATTCTCCAGAAGACCACACAATCTGCACATTCTATTTTGTAATTTTTCTACACCAACTAAGTTACCACGAGCACCACGATGCAAAAACACATCCGGGCTCATGATTTGTTTGAGGTCAACTCGAGAAAAAAAAAGATATAAGCATTATTTAGTTTTGTTATTCTTTGAGGTTAAGTTAGGTCACTCTATTTTACTCGATATAGCTTGAATGGGCGTAATATAATGTCTATATCACGGTGCATTAGGTGTAATTATACACTATAATATTTGTTTGAGACATATATTGTTATATCTATCCTAGTATGGATCTATATCGTAGTTTGTTTTTTATAAATAATTATATTACATTTAGCAAAAAAGAGTGAAACTACTTATACGATTTAAGCTTTCTATTTTTTTTATCTCGTTGTCATTTTCAATGATGGAGATGTTTTCTTGTGTGGTTGTTTAGTTTTACGTCCAACAAGCAATGTTTGCAAGCGAATCATAGAAAATGTTGAACTTTATCTGGCTAAAATGTCGCTTGAGACCCGTGCATTTTTTTTAGGCAACTAAGCAACTTGAGGTAAACTGAGGTTGCTCTTTGTATAATACAAGTTTAACCCAGATAGGTCTAGATCTTTTAAATTCGATGCGCTCATGTGTATAAGCCTGAAATTAACACTGCTAAATCGGTTGTCCTTGAAGTATGGCAATATACTAAGAGCATCTCCAACAGGGCGACCCTTTGCGGCCGCGAAGTCGAAAAATGCGCGTGTACCCAGACCCAGCGGCCCGACACATAGTGACCGGGTTGTCCGCAGAGACGCAAACGCTACCCAAATATGCGTCTCAGATGTGTCTCGGCGGATGCTGCGCGGTCACGCCGAGTGTCCGCTCGCTTCTCCCACGGCCCGTCTGGCGACCTGTGTCGATGCGTCTTCTTAGGCGTGCTAGTACTGGCAACGCGGCATACCACGTTAATGTGATGCCTCACCTGCCGAGCGGTTGCCGCCCACCTCTGCCAACGAAGTTATGGCGATGTCCTGTGTGTCGCGCTCCTCGGTTGCCTCTAGCGTATATAAAGAGGGGCGCGCGCTCAGCTGCCTCATCATCACCTCCACACAAACCCTATAGGTCACAATCTCCACCGTAGCGCCCCCCCCCCCACACACAAACCCTATCTACCACAACCTCCACCATAGCCCCCCCCCCCCCCACACACACACACACACGCACACACACAAACCCGCGAGGGAATCCATGGTCGGCCGCGGCCACCGACGCAGGGGCCGCCGTGCTGGAGCAACATCACCCCGCCGCTCGTCACCGTCTTCGCAGGAGGCAAGCTCCTTCTAGTTCATCCTCTGCATCGACGAGGATCCCCTCGCCATCAAGCGGCTGCCGGAAAATTTTGCCGAGTTCGTCGATGGCGCCGCGAGTCGGCCGAGTTGCAGCTACGGGAGGCAAGATGCGGCTTTTGCTAGTGGCCCGTGGAGGTCTTGTTCGATGGGTAGCAAGATGTACATGCACACCGGGGGACAAGTTCGCACGCGCCCACAACCTTGAGGCCGGCTGCCTGCTCACCGTCCTCTACGAAGGCGATGACGAGATGATCGTTAAGGTGTTTGACAAGACATCCTGCTGGATTCACTACCACACGGACGAGTTCGACGAGGACACCGACAGCTAGTGTTGTTCGAGTGTTCTTTCTTTACAGCGAAGATGACCACTGGCCAATTGAAGCCACTAGTGTAGTTTTCTGGATGTTCTTCCTGCATATCTAAACATAGGCACATAGAAGCCAACTATTTTTTCTAGTTTGGGCGACTGATGTCTGAGATTGTTTTTTCTTGACAGCGAAAGAATGAAACCGCGAGTGTAACACTAGTTAGGTTTTCTTATTTTGTAATTTTTAAATCATGTTCCAATGTAGTAGTTTGTGTAATGTTTCTATCTATTGTTAAATGAAAAAGTGAAAAAATAGGTAAAAATATTTTTGTGTCGGCCCGCTGGGCACCTCAGGAGCAAACGGACACAAGGTTAAAAACAACCATTTTCGTATCCACGGTCTAGAGCAAACAGACACGCACGACCACTTTAAACGTTCGATATACTTCGCCCTATTATATATGCACTAAACCTATATACTAAACCTACAGCGTGTTTGGCAACTATGGAGAATGGGAGTGGGAGTTTGGAGCGGGGAATTTGCTTGGGGACTAGCTTAGGGAATTAGACTATTAATCCCAATCCCACGTTTGGTGACTCCTGGGAATTATGGATAGGAATTAGAGGTTCGTGGCTTTAGATGTTGCGTCCTCTCTGTCGTTGGCAAGTATCTCTGCCTTGACAGGAGCAACCGATGGCTAGCTAGCCAGTCGAAACGAGAGAAGCTTAGATTTTTGCTAGTCACCTCGCTACGTAGTACGCAATACAGCTTTGCAACGTTGCTAGCTCTAGCCGTGAAAAGCAGTTCGACGAGTCGTATCAGGTCGATGTCGGGCGAACCTGCGCCCACACACCACCGGCAGGAAGCCACGCTACTCATCAGCGTAGGGCTTGCGGATATTCACCAAGGCGTCGTGGCCGTACACGACGGTGCTCTTGTAGCAGCCGGACTTGACGGCATGGGCGCCCACGGCAATTGACGAAGACCCCGTAGCAGCAAGAGGAGCTCTGGCATAGATGAGAAAGAGGGAGTTCTTGCGTGGCTTTCCATGACGACAAATGCAAGGTGCTCGCAGAGCGTGTTGAGTATTATTCAGACTCCACGGTTTGTCTTGATCGACTAGATCCCAGTCATGTAGCATCAGCGCCATACACACTTGGTAGGCCATCAAACAAATGAAACGATTTTTTCCGTCTAATTCCCTATCCCCGATCGAATTACCTGGTCACCCCAGGGAAGAAATCGAAGGGAGTTTACTATCTTAATTCCCCTTCCCAGTCACTCCTCAACTCCCATTCCCACCAAACGATCAACGGACTATATGTCCCCCACACCTCAAACTCCCACCAAAGAGTATCCTTCTCGTCCACAAACCCTATCCGTCAGGAGAGTCCTTGGAAGCATGCCCTCCCAAACCTGTGTGCTTACCGGTTTGCCCGGGTAGGAGGCCTTCGTTGCTTTCGGAGATGAGACGGATTTTGGCTCCACGCCAACAGGCCAGGAGAAGGTCATAAATCTATGTAGGTTAGGTTGGCCTGGCGAGGATGGGGAAGTCCTCACTGCTCTGCCCTCGCTCCAATGTTGTTCGGTCCAGTTCAAACGAGAGCTTGTGGAGGGTTCAATCCACCAGTTCTTTATCAGATTTTGTGGATTGTTCAGGAGTCGTCGTCATCTAACGCTTAGGCTGTTTGCAGCAGTGGTAGTGTCCCTTCATATAAACTTGGGAGGGGCAACTATTATAACTTCAGGTATGCGACGAGTTGTGTCAAGGGTGTGTTTGGTTGGTTGGGTAAGCTCGTATATTCTAAACTCAACAAACTTTTTCTTGTTCTGGTGGGGTGTAAATAGATTGGATCGGATCGGATTTGTTCGTACCATATCCTTTACCACATATTTTTCTCGGATTCAGATCGAAACGGATATTGATCGGTTTCGGATTCGAAAGCGGATATATCGGATTGCGGATTCGAATCGGAAATAGAGCGGACTCAGACCGCAAACAAAACTAGTCGAATATATGATCTCATCGGTAGATAGTTATAGTTATTGAACATCTTAAGAGAGATTTAAACTTTTAGTCTTCTGTAGTTAAAAAAAAGAAACATAATCCACCAAAACTCAAGCATTCATAGGAATTTAGAGCTAAACATCCTCGCTAAACGAGTTTAGTAACTCAATATCTACTACCATTGTAAGATTGGTCGTAGCTTTTGACTCAAAATCATCCGGTTAAAAACCTTTGGATTATCTTAATTAAATTTTGGATGATTCATATCCTCTATTTTCTATACTATATCATATACCGTATTCGGAGCACAAGTTCGAAATCGGATATCCTTATCCACCGAATTCTTTAAAATCGGATATGAATACCTTAAAATGAATTCAGTGCCGGTTTCGGTGCTGAAACTATCCTATACGTTTACACCCCTAATTGGTAGCCCGTGTTTGGTGTCTAGGCTATGTCCACCTCATATGAAAAATGACCCTCAGGTCTACCCACCTCGGCATGGACTCCCCTCTGAAATTTCTCCCGCCGCTGACCCCAAAAAGTTCACCGTTGCTGGTTCCAAGCCCGCTAAGGGCACGTACAATGGGGTGATATCAGTCTTCCCTTAGAGATGACACGTTAGATTTTTTGCTTAGTCGGAGGTGAGGGAATAAAGAGAGAGAAGGTTGTCTTTCCTTGGCTAAGGGATCATCTCTTAGGAAATAAGGGAAGACTATTTTCACCATTTTATCACATATGTCTTCCCTTAACAACAAAATTTCCAACCAAAATTTATTATTAATATCAATTACTAGAGATGGCTATAAGAGAAAATGCTTATATCTATTGTCTTCTCTAGCTGATGTGGCGGTGTAAGAAAAGCCATGACTTCCCTTGCATTGTACGGTCCCTAAGGTCACCCTCCCGCATGTTTCCAACCAACCATTCTCCACTAGAACTTGTCTCTATGTACTCTCCAGCACTAGACGACCTCCCACCGCTGCCACGGTGCGCCGCTGCGGCCGCCTATTCGTGCCACCGTGATCGACACCTAGAGCCTCAACGGCAACAACCAAGTGTTGTCTCCTCGCACCGCCATGGATCTGATTGTTTTTTTTCCTTTTTCCGTTGAAGGATCTCATTGGCCTTGATGTCCGGGCTAACCTTCAACGCCGTCCACCCCTTGTCTCCCAACTGCAGCCGCCCGCTCTGGTCTCACACACCTTCCCTTGACCTCGTCTCCCACCTGCAGACATAATCATCCGTTGTCCTCATATCCCACCTACACCCCCACCTCGAGACCTATCTCTTCTGGTCGCCACCTAGTTCATCCCATGGCTGCCGCCCAGCTGCTCGACGCACGTCTCCGCCCAACTCCTCGTCGCACGCCGGTGATCAGCTCCTTCATGAACACCACTGACCACCATGAGCGCAGGGACCCGATTACTTTTCTTCTTCTCTGTTCAAGGTCTTTTTACAAGAAATATGGACCTATTTGTGAAATACATATATAATAAAATATTTGAGTATACCAATCAGGTATGGCTAACTAGATCTATTCTCAACTTTTCTCCAATATTATATTACTGCTAAAGTCACAACAAGATTGTGTAATCAATCTGATTTTATCATTTATCAATTCTTGTGTTATATATTCTCACCGAAGATGAGGTAATCCAGCTTAGCTTAGCTAGGATCAGCATATATAAGGAAGGATAGACATTCCAGATTGGGAAAATTAGATCCATACCATTAAAAGATCCAAACTTTAGAAAAATACCACTGAAAGTTTTTGAGATGGAAAAATGCCACTCAAATCTTGCTCTGATTGTGGAAGCATATAACATGAAATCTGAAATAAATTTTTAGCACGAATTCAACAATACAAGATGGTATACATCACTTCATTCAGCCAAAAATTTCAGCATATAAGTGAACACTTTCAACAACAGAGAACACAACTTCAGTACATATTAGAATTCATAACAAGCTAGCACACTTGCAGATGTACCAATACAAAATGGAGTTCACGGCAAAAGCGGAGTTCACAGCAAAAGCCATAACAAATCCATCCTTAGTACTACACCTTGTTCATAATAATAAGAGCCTAAGACACCTAATTTATCTACTCAATGATGATCCTACGACTGATTCCTCCTGGTGAGATTGCAGCCATCCTTCTAGTAGCTACACCTGGGCTAGTTGGAGAAAGAGAAGCCATCCTTCTAGTTGTTACACCTAGGCTTGAATGAGGCATTGGAGAGGGTTCAACAACTATTGTGGAGGCTTCAACATCTTCCGATTTAGTTTTCCTATGAGGCAGTGGGTTAGGGAAGGAAAATTGCAGCACAAGTAAGAAAAAAAGAATAGTAGAGTACCTTGACTTTTTTGCTTTCTTTGGACGAGGAGGTGGTAGCTCTTGTTCTAATTCAGCTTGAGTAGCATTGCACCCCTTCTCTATATGTCCAAACTAATAGCACCTTTTGCATTGATATGGTCATCTTTTTCCAGGCTCTCCACTAGCCTTAATTCTTTGTTTCCTTGGCCTACCAGTAGCCCTTTGTAGTGGTGGAGGAATCATCTCAAAACCAACATCAACCTTTGGCAATCCAGACCTATCATTCATTGGATTGATCTGAAATTGATAAGCCATCTTAAACCTCTCAACCGAATAGTAGTCATGCACAAAGTCATCGGTCTTTAGTTGTCTAACTTTGCCAATTAGGTATATAGCATGAGGGCATGGTTTTCCGGAAACCTCCCATTGTCCACAACCACATTCTCTTTTCTCATGGTCAACTGCATACCGCCAAGTCTTACATTCTTTTGTTGTTCCTGATATTTCGGCTGCCATAGGACCACTTCTCTGGATATCATAGTACAACCCTCGGCTCTTCATGTTCAAATCGTGCAACACACTTGGGAGGATTAGGCCTTCAAGTCTATTGGCTATCTCTCTCCTTGTGTACATCTTCTCCAAGTTCATGACCCTAATTTTGTCCATCAAATGATCAACGGGAAGGTCTTTGTAATCCTTAATCCAATTGTTTAAGCATTCTGATATGTTGTTGTTCACATAATCAACTTTGCAGACTTTGGAGAATTTGGATCTACTTCATATTAGATTGTGATGCTTATCTAAAAAGGGAATTGCTTTAGGACAATCAGTTGCAATTTTGTCCACCAATGTGTCATGCGTGTGGGATGTACATGCCCATGCACAAGGCCACATATACTTTAGCACCTCACCCTTGAACTTCTTCCGAAAATTAGCCATTAGGTGTCTAAAACACTCACGGTGCTCTACATCAGCTTCGAAAACTTTCTTCACACCATATGATAATCCCTTAAAAGCATCAGTGTGGATCGTCAAGCCTGGTGGAGTGCCAACTACTATCTTTAGGTTGCTCATGAATCATGCCCAAATGTCATTGTTTTCCTTGAATCAACAACCCAAAAAACTGCCTTTTGGTTGCTGGCCCATGTGAAGTACGGAGCAATATCCTTCTCTAGATCATTGACAGTATACTCTTCAGAATCAACAACCCAGGTTATTGTACACCTTTTTGCCATCTATAATACTAAAGTAGGAGTTGACAATGATCTCTATTCTAGATGAAAATTTTGGATCAATCTTGCAATATGAAATACAGAGACACAAGGAGAGATAAAAAAAAAACATGAGGACCTCCTTTTCTCTTCACGCAGCATGTGTCACACACAAATACAAGCAAAATATATACAGATTGGAGAAATATAGAGAGATTCAGAAGAGATTACCCATCTGAAACTTCAGCAGCATCCATCCCCGCTCAAATTCACGACCCCTTGTCCCAGCACTGCATAATCACCAAAAGCTAGGGTTCAGACCCTAATCAAGAGCACGAGAAGGAAAGGGATCCAGAGGGAAAAGGGATGAAGAGCGCGTGTACCATGGACGAGCGCTCGAGGAGGAGCCGCCGTCGCCGGGAGGCGCGTCGCCGGCAGAGGGCGCGACCTCGGGGAGGCTCGCTGCCTGGTGTTGTTCGGCTTGGCCTGGGTGTGGTCTGGCTGATGCGTGTTGTCTGACTGATGCGTATGCGTGTGTTGAGTTTAGTTCAGGTAACCTGCGTTAGTCAATCTGATCGATTCGTGCACTTCATGGTGGTGGCAGAAGCAATAACGGAACAAGATTTGAGTGGCATTTTTCCATCGTAAAAACTTTCAGTTGTATTTTTCTAAAGTTTGGATCTTTTAACGGTGTGGATCTAATTTTCCTTTCCAGATTCACATGACCTACCAAACACATCGTAAGTATCTTCCTCGTTGGTGGCTCAGATCTAGTAATACAGAAGCACGAGGCACGTACCTGATCTTGTTCCACTAATAAAATTTTCGATCCCGTCTTAGAGGTGCTGAAGGTAGCTGTATACTCCATGTATTTGTATTGTTTTGTACGTTTATTTTATGACAATTAATACCATATATATTTACACTAGTAAATAGTATAGGAAAGAGATACATGAGCTATATCTAGCAATTAAAAATAAATTCTAAAAGAAAACAAGCAAAGTTTCAGAGATCTTCAAATTGTTTCTTCTTTCACAATATAATCATGTATTTTTCTGAAGACAGCAAAAAAAATCACATATACCTGTAAATACCAACTGTAATTATTTTATATGTAGTATCTTTTTAATATAGATGCGTACACTATGGGCTCGTATGTGAGAAAAACATGAAAGAGCTTAGGATTGATATATGAAGGGACCAAATCTGAACTTTTGTAAGTACTTCATAGAAAAAAAAAAATTGCCCATTTTTTTGGAGCTTTCTCCTGCACCTCTCCAATTCCGGTCTGAGAATGGGAGCTGTGCCTGGAACTTGATTGGCGGATCTGAGGGTGTGTTTGGATTGCAACCAAAACATACCTTACCAATTATTTGGGCGTGGCCAAAAGATTGGTCCTTGTTTGGATGGTTGCCAACTTATTTGGCTTGCCAGTACTCCACTACCAACTCTAGTTTATTTTTTAGCCAGTACTTACCAACTTGTGGGCAAGGAATAGTTCAACCAAAATTTTGGTAGGGCAATCTTGGGCACAAACCAAACGCACCCTGACTCTTTTGGTTGAGGTTTAGGTTTTCGTTTCCTAAATCACCAAAATGTATGGTGGCCGGGGAAAAATCTTGGGGTGAGAGTACGGATTGCTATTGGTGTTCTTGTGCGGCGATGATCCAAATCCCAAGGCGATTGGTTTCGCCAAGCTTCTCGGTTTTGCCCATGGTGAGCATCAAGGTCAGCCGCAATGTCGCGGTGATGCTACCGGGGAGCGACAGCCACCCATCCCTTCCTCAAGGTCGTCAGGATATCTTCTTGGTATTCCTTGTTTAGGTTCGTTTTCATCTCTCCATCATTGTTTTAGTAATAATCTTATTTTTAAGCGGAGTATAACATATGGATGAATCTCAAATGTTTCTCCACATGGAAATCAATGTGTTTAACATTAAGATTTGACATCTATGTGTGTCAGTGTTGGTTGGTTGTTGTGATGATGCATGTGCTTTCTTGTTTTTAGAGCAGCTGTAGATTGAATCAGCATTGTTAAGAACATGTTTGATGTTTGGAAGTTGTAGATTTATACAGCTTGCAGTTTACAGGACGCAAGCTCAAAATTTTCAGAAAGGAGAATAGTGCTGGGCGGCACAAAATTTAGACTATATCACAGCAGAACAATAGAGTTTCACATGCAGAAAGGATAATAGAATTGGGGCAGCTCATCCATTCTCCAGCAACATTTGATGTTTCTTTTTCGCCGTGGCACTCAAAGCTCCAAGTTCTCATTCTGGAGCTTCCTAGATAATACTATAACTGTAACTTCTTAATCAGCGTGCCCAGTGAAATTAAATGAACTCAGTGGGCTGTGTACTTCTTTTGTTCTCTAAAACAGAGCTCTTTTATGATAATTACGTTGAAAAACATCAGCTTCCAGTTTTATAAAGGAAAGTCTGTGAACTTATAGTATATGATTGGGTTGTGTAGACCAGAATGCTCATAGGACAGCTAAGACTAGCCCAATGGGAGTATCATAAGTAGTATCATAGATGTCATGTTGGCAAAAATCTGATGTGTCATATCAATTAATGAGGTGAGAGATGAGAGTAGTATCATAATATGATACCGTATCATGACACATAAACCTAGAAAACTTCATAAAAAATACATCATGTACACACATTTGCATTGAGATTCTACAAAACATTAAATATGACATAAGTATGATACAATTTTATGATACTATGCATTGTCACAAACTAGTATCATGTAGTATATGATACTAGTGTATGATACTTCCCATTGTGACTAGTCTAAAGCCATCGTATGCTCTCAACCAGAATGCTATGTGACTTACTGCAGATACTACATACTAGGCATGCTTCATGGTGGCAACTTTTGGTGCATCTCTGATTCAGTCAATATTGGCTCAACTAATTTGTGTGATATGCATTTGCTTGCAGCTGATGAGCTGATCAGAAAACATAGAACACAAGCCATCATTGGGCCTCAAACTTCAGCTGAATCCGAGTTTGTCGCCTACCTTGGGAATCACACGCATACTCCTATACTCTCCCTGTCACCAATCTCTGCATCATCGATGCCCTTCTTTCTGCACACTGCACCTGATGAGTCCTTTCAGGTTGCGGCAATTGCTGCAATCCTTGATATGTTCACATGGCGCACTGCTACCGTGCTGTATGAAGACTCACCATATGGAGCTCACATCCTCCCGGCACTCTTTTTCGCTCTTCAGGGTTACAATTTACATCTCATGGATAGTATAGCTTTGCCGGTTGGTATGACTGGGGACTACCTCAATCAAATACTCTACAATATCAAGGAGACGCCCACAAGAGTGTTCATTGTGCATATGCTCCCGGATTTAGCTGCTCGCGTCTTCTACCAGGCGACTGTCGCTGGCATGATGTCTGATGGGTATATCTGGATAGCCACTTCCAGTATTGGCACTGTCGTGGATAGCCTCAGTCCTGACAAGATTGATCATATGCAGGGGGTCGTCACCCTCCGGCCTTATGTGGAGGCAACAGCTCATGTCATGAACTTCACTGCAAGGTTCAATGCAAGGTTTAGATTGGAAAATCCAGGCATTAACGATGTACACAACCCAAGCACGCAGCTGCTCTGGGCTTACGACACGGCATGGGCTCTTGCCAAAGCAGTACATATTGCCAGAGTATCCAGCTCAACACCTGGGAGAACACTTCTGGGCGCTATGCTCAACACAACATTTGATGGCATGGCTGGGAGGTTCATGCTGGTAAATGGGCACCTTCAGCTATCGTCGTATGAGATTATTAACATTGTTGATAAAGGTGCAAGGACGGTCGGTTTCTGGACACCTGAGTCTAGGATCATCAAGAACTTGAAAACCAGCGGGGCGAAAGGGCTGAAACAAATACTCTGGCCAGGTCATCTAGCCACTACTCCAAAAGGGTGGGATGTGTCATCGAATAGATCGCCTCTTCGTATCATCGTGCCTGAAAAGCAGGGTTTTAACCAGCTTGTTGAGGTCTCCTACAGCCGTGCAGCCAACAGTTTTACTGTCAGAGGCTACTGTATTGATATTTTTGACATGCTCATGAAGAACTTGCCCTATCCAGTGGCCTACCATTATGTGCCAGTTATTGATAGCTCAAGCAGTTATGACAGTCTTCTTAGCCTCGTGCGTGAAAAGGTTTGTATGGATTTGATAATTGTAGATATGAGGGAAATACTAAGCGATATATGAAAAAATAACTCGTGGTTACAATTGCAGAAAGCTGATGGCATGGTCGGTGATACGACCATCACAATGAGCAGGATGAATAAGGTGTCCTTCACGATGCCCTTCACTGACACGGGATTATCAATGGTAGTGGTAATGAAGAAAGAAACGGATGTGGGCATGTGGATATTCCTGCAGCCACTGACAACTACCCTCTGGATCGCCAGCCTTGGCTTCTTCTGCTTTACTGGTTTTGTTGTGTGGGTTATTGAGCACCGAATCAACCCTGAATTCTATGGCACACCTTCGCAGCAGTTTGGCACTGTCTTCTACTTTGCTTTCTCAACTCTCGTCTTCTCCCAAAGTATGCATCCCATCATTGTTCACTACAGTTTCATTTTCCTTTTCTAGTATTGAAGGTTCACAAAAAGGATTGGTCAATGGTAACCTAAAGTAAATCATGTTAATTTCAGAGGAGAAGCTACAGAGCAACCTGTCAAGGTTCATGGTTATCATATGGGTATTTGTCGTGCTTATTCTAACATCAAGCTACACGGCGAACTTAACGTCCGTGTTGACAGTCCAGCGGCTCCAGCCGACAGTGAATAGTGTGCAAGATCTCCTAAGAAGTGGTGATTACGTGGGGTATCAGAAGGGCTCCACTGTAGCATACTGGCTTGAGGGAATGGGCTTCCGCCAGGAAATTTTACTGGGCTATAACACCGTGGAGGAGTATGCTGACGCCCTACAGAGGGGATCTGGCAATGGAGGGGTATCTGCAATATTTGATGAAATCCCTTACCTAAAGGTCTTCCTTTCAAAGTACCGTGAAGGTTACACCATGGTTGGCCCGACCTACAAGTTGGGAGGCTTTGGGTTTGTAAGTTCCTTTCCTAGGTTAAAGATTTATTCTTTTTTTTTTACGGTGAACGGCAGAAGCTCAGCCTTTGCATTATGGAAGAGGAAAATTTGTCCAGTTAATAGGAAAATCGGACCCACAAACCGTATATTGCACGGTTAATTCATGGAAACCAGCAAAAAACCACACACGACTCACGGCACATCATCTGTGCTGGATACAAGAGCCCCTAGACCTAAGAATAGAGGCCACACCTTATATCCAACACAGACAAACACCGGAAACACACAAGTACTCTCGCCACTGGCAGCGCACCGATGTGCACCCTCACAACAAAAGTGTTCAAGCATTGACCTGTACTAAGGCGCGCATCGCCTCTATCGCCTGAGGCGTGTGTTGCTTCTTGTACATCTGCAGATAATGTTGCATCATATCATTCATGACTTCTTCATTGGCTTTTCCTTTGCCCTTGATTTTTGGAACCTCTCCAAAAGCCTCCGCCTGTGCGCGCTTGGCTACAGAAATGTCACAATCTCTGTTTTTGTTGTCCAAACAGCTGATGCGTCGCATGAAAGATTTATTCTAACGTAGTAGTATAGAATGATCATGCTTTGACTTTTGTTACATGTAATTACAGGCTTTCCCTATAGGGTCACCAATGGTAAACGACGTATCACAGGCCATCTTTTTTCCTGAAGTACAGGAGGAGATGGAACGAATAGAGAAGAAATGGTTCGGTGACCCGGGAGCTTCTCAGAGCAAGAGCCGCAACATCGACTCGTCCAGCCTTGGCTTCAACAGCTTCGGTGGGTTGTTCCTCATCAGTGGCACTGTGTCAGGCCTTGTGCTCCTTATCCACCTCTTAAGTTTCATCTACCATGATGGTGGCAAGCTTTGGGCCACGTCATTGCATAAATGGCTGGATTTCATTGCCGTCGCCAAGGACTGGAGGTTGCCGATCTTCAATGGGCAATATATCTGTTCTTCGAGGAATGGTGTCGATGTGAACCAGCATCATGGAGCTACAACAGAGGCTGCTGACATGCGTGACTCACACTTCTGACTCCACTCCACAACAGAGGCTACAATAGAGGCTGCTGCAATGTATCGGTTCTTCGAGGCTGACCCTTGGGTTTTATAGCATTTTGCAGCACTATCGGATAGACTTTTGTTTGCAGTTCTCTTTTTTACAATCTGTGCTGGTGTTGCGAGAAAACCAGTTTAAAGTTGTGAAATTTTCGGATCATGTACAAATTAGTCAAAGATTAAAATGTGATGCATATGTTTGATAGGTTCCATCTTGGACAGTTAGATGTGCAGAGATTAAACTATGGAGTGTTGCCTAAGTTGAATGATGCTAATAAAATCCAACAATTTTGCTCCATTTGTCTCCATGTATCTACAAGCTGATTACTAAAACCTTATCGATGGTACTATGGAGTATATCCTTATGCTGATAAGCTTTTCAGCGTTCAACAAAATGCTTCTATTAAGAAAAATATATTATTGATGGTATTATGTTTGTTCATGAATTAACTCGTCATACTCTCATGTTAAGAAGAAGACTAAAGTTTGAACTTACGAATCAGTGGAAATACATTCTAGAAGGAGCTAGAAAGTTTCCTATTTCTGTGGATAAAGATATTATTTCTTGGTCACTTAATAGAAAAGGGGTGTTTACAACAAAATCCATGTATCAACATTTTGAGAGAAGTTTATATGATCCAAACAATAAATGGATTTGGAAATCCAAAATTCGTCTTAATATAATTTTTTTCTTATGGAAATTGATGCAAAATTCAGTGTTGACTACGAATAACTTGAAGAAAAGAAATTGGTCTGGGAATCCTCTATGTTATTTCTATGATCAGAATAAGGATATGAATCATCTTGTTGTTTGGGGTATTATGGGGGGGGGGGGGGGAGAGAGAGAGAGTGGGTGATAGTATCCTCTGTTGATTATCTTTATTGTGGTGATACTACCACAAGGAAAAAAAAAAAACTTTTGAGAAATATGTCTTGAGTGTTGACCCAGCCCAAAACGCCGTGTACTTCCGACGTAGACGAAGACGATCCGGCGAGACGTAACCTGCACACGCACAGCAAACAAGCCAAGCTATATGCAAACAACAGCAATCCACGCACGTGCTCAACCAGCTAGCTCCTTGATGACTTGATCGATCTTTGAGCTAGCACAACTCACGCACACGGAAAAACAATGTATCGCCACAGGCCCGTATCGAGCCTGTTGTTTTCTTTGTATTGATTCTCGATGTGATGTTACAAGCCTAGCTATTACATAGATTATATAGTACCTAGACTAGCTAACCGACTCGGGGCACAACTCCTAGATCAGAACGGAACACGTACACTACTCGTATACGTGCGGCACACGTCGCCGTGTCGGCGACGGAGTGATTATCGCTAACAATCACCCTCCTAAGCACGATGTGCCGGTCTTCACAGCTTGGACGCCGATCCTTCGTCGCATCTCCAAGAACTTCAGTCGATCCAAAGACTTGGTCAGAATATCTGCAAGCTGATCATCGGTGCGAACATAGTTGACTTCAATCTTGCTCTCCTCTACACACTCCCGTATGTAGTGATACCGCGTATCAATGTGCTTACTCCTGTCATGGTGCACCGGATTCTTGCACAAAGAGATTGTAGACTTGTTGTCAACATTGAGCACCACCCTTTCCGCTTCCTCCTCCTTGAGGTCACCGAGTAGCCTCCCTAGCCACACACCTTGACACGCCGCGGTTGCAGCTGCTATATACTCAGCTTCACAGGAAGATAATGCAACTACCTTTTGCTTTTGTGATAGCCAACTTACGATGCTATTTCCAAGGAAATATGCCACGCCCGAGGTACTCTTACGGTCGTCAACATCGCCTGCCATGTCGCTGTCACTATAGCCAAGTATCTTCACCTTCCCCTTCTCCTTCAAATAGACAATACCATAGTCAGTTGTCCCTTTGATGTACCTGAGTATATGCTTCACCGCTGCCCAATGTTCTGTTGTGGGTGCTTCCATGTAGCGACTCACAATGCCAACGGAATAGGCCAAGTCCGGTCTTGTTCACGAGATACCTCAAACTTCCGACCACACTCCTATACTCCGTTGCATCAACCGCGGGTGCTTCGCTCTTCTTGCTTAGTTTAAGCCGAGGTTCCATTGGAACTTGAGTTGGATTGCAATCTTCCATGCCACAATTCTCGAGTATTCTCTTCGCATATGCCTCCTGGCATAGTGTGATCTCGCCCAGCTTTTGTTGCACCTCGATCCCGAGATAGTAGGTCAACAAGCCTAGATCACTCATCTTGAATAACTCCTTCATCTGTAGCTTGAACTTAGCAATCTCCTCCTCATCCGCTCCGGTTATCAATAGGTCGTCGACATAGATGCCAACTAGTAGACGATCCCTTCCTTCACCTCGCTTATACATAGCATGCTCCAGTGGGCTCTTCTCGAATCTGAGAGAGATCAATGTACGATCAAGCTTGATGTTCCACGCCCGAGGGGCCTGCCGTAGCCCGTACAACGCCTTGTGTAGCTTCAATACCTTGTGTTCCTCTCCTCGCTTGACGTATCCCGGTGGTTGCCTCACATAGACTTCTTCTTCCAACTCCCCATTCAAAAACGCGGATTTCACATCCATGTGATGCAATTTCCAAGATTCTTGAGCCGCGAGAGCGATAATTAATCTCACCGATTCCATCCTTGCAACGGGAGCGAACACTTCTTCGAAATCCACACCTTGCTCTTGCACGTAGCCCTTGGCCACTAGCCTTGCTTTGTGTTTCACCAAATTCCCTTCGGCATCCTTCTTGATCTTGTACACCCACTTGAGCCCTATGGCTTTTTGGCCGTTGGGTAGATCGACAAGCTTCCATGTATTGTTGTCACGGATCGACACCAACTCCTCATCCATAGCATGACGCCAACACTCCTCCGTGTTTGCGTCCTCGAACTTCGTCGGCTCCTCGGTGAGTAAACACCGACCTTGTCCTCTCCCTCGCGCACGCGTTGTGCCAAAGGTCTCCGGCGGATAGAACTCCAATACGCTTCGGAATTTTTCCGGAGTAGGCGGACGTCTCCTTTCTTCCTGTGCACTTGGAGGAGACGCGGAGGCTGACGTAGTACTTTTTTCAGCATCAGTATCTGCTGAATCTTCAGTAGCTCGCGGGGAAACAGGACGATCAGAGCCACCCTGTGATTCCCATCCATGTCCTGGTGATGGAACAGCACCACGCCCAGCTGGGCTAGCTGGCCTGCTGGGTGAAGCATTAAAGCCACCTCGTGGCGTGCCTGGTTCTTCATCCGGCCTCCCTGGCTCTTCCCAGTCTGGGCCGCGCGCCAAGTTCCCTGAGCTGCTGCTCGCTCCAGGACTCCTGTACGGAGAGCTTCCTGGCGGCTCGGTCGAGCGAGCGCTCGACTCGCTGCCGTTCCGCGTGCTGTTCCGATCGCTAGCACCATCAGACGTAGCGCTGCTGCTGCTCGCGCCCGGACCTCCATCTTCTGAACCAGAACCAGCGCCTGAATCCGTAACGCCCCGCGACGCTGTTTCTTGATCATCTACATGTGAATCACTATAAACCACAGTAAATATCTCATCTGAGATCGACTATACCGGTTTCGCGGAGCCCCAATTTCATGATTTCTCCTCCTCAAAGACGACGTCGCGTGTCACCACCAACTGTTTATTCACTGGATTGTACGCGCGATACGCCTTCGAACCGGCTTCATAGCCGATCATGACCATTGGAGTACTTCGATCCGCCAACTTGCTAGTATGCCCGGCTACCGTCTTCACATGCGCCACGCACCTGAAAGTGCGAAGATGATCAACCGAGGGCTTGCGTCCGTACCATGCTTCGTACGGAGTCATACCAACCACGCTCTTAGTTGGTGCCCTGTTCAGTAGATAGACGTGACCACCTCGCCCCAAAACCTGGCCCGCACGCCTTTGCTTTTCATCATGCTACGTGCCATGGCCACCACGGTTTGGTTCCTTCTCTCCACAACACCGTTTTGCTGCGGTGAATATGGCGCGGTAAGGTACCGCTGGATCCCATGAGCTTCACAAAACGCCTTGAATTCATTGGATTTGAACTCCCCACCCCGATCGGTACGGAGGGCCTTCAACTTTGCCTCGGACTCCACCTCGGCTGCCATCTTCACAATCCTGAACGCTTGCAAAGCTTGATCCTTACTCTTCAGCAACACAACCCACATGTATCTACTGAAGTCGTCGACGATGAGCAAAAAGTACTTGTTCCCGGCGGGGGTCGCCGGCGTGATTGGTCCGCATAGGTCTCCATGCACCAACTCAAGAACCTTGCTTGCTCGATATTGTCCCTCCCTTGGAAACGGGGCTCGCCTTTGTTTCCCAATGAGACAACCGTCGCACACCTGCTCAACATGATCAACACACGGTAAGCCACGTACCATCTCCTTCTGTCCAAGTTGTCGTAGAGCCTGGAAATTAAGATGCCCGTAGCGCGCGTGCCACCTCCACACCGAGTCTTCCATGCTTGACATCAAGCATACCGGATCCACACGATCCAGATTGAGGATGTAGAGTCGATTCCTCGCCCTCTCCACCTTCATAATGAGTTGCCTTTGACGATCATACCCCCATAAGAACTCGTCCTCGATCACGATTTTGCATCCACGCTCCGCGAGCTGACCAAGACTGTTGATGTTGCTCTTCAACTTGGGGATATAGTACACATCTGTGAGTACCTTGTGACCGCCGTTCTTCAACTCAAACAGGATAGTACCTCGCCCTGCTATCCCAACGGTCGATCCATCGCCGAACCGAACCGTTCCTCCCACCGAGAGGTCTAGCTCAGAAAACTGAGCCTTGCCGCCGGTCATGTGGTTGCGTGCGCCTGTGTCGAGGTACCAGACATGCCTCGCTGTCCTCATCCTCGCCTTGTCATGAAGGAAAACCTTGTCTTCCTCGAGCGTGACGATCTCCCTAGCCGGCACCTGCGGAGTTGATCCAACGTTGTCCATCAGCTCGCATACTTCGAGCATCAACATCATTGGCGCATCATCTCCTTCCTTCGCCAAGAGAGCCTTCTTCTCCGGAGAGTTGCGACACTCCGATTTGAAGTGACCGAGCTGGTTGCACTTATGGCAGCGAAGATTCTTTTTATCGAACTTCTTCTTTGGCTTCTTTGGCTTCTCATCCGACTTCTTCGCCGGGCGGGAGGCTTCTTGATAACCACCGCTGCTTGATGCTCCATCGCTCCTCTTCTCTCTTGCCGCCATTGCCTGCCACTGGGCGCGCGTAAGCATCACGTGCTCCTCCACTTTTGCTTCGCCGCCGTAGGTGATCTTCATCCTCTCATCATGCGCCTTGAACCGTCCGACCAAATCGTCCATCGTGAGAGTCTTGAGATCGACGCACTGCTCGATCGCCGAAACAACGGGCAAGTAACGCGGCGGCGCCGCGCGTAGGAAACGCCTTACGATCGAGATCTCCTCGAGCTTCTCGTCCAGCGCGCGAATCCCATTGACCAATGTAGCGACCCTCGAAGCGAAGGCGTCCAGCTTCTCATCTCCTCCCATCTCCAGGTTCTCGTACTCGCTTCAGCAAGGTTTGTAGGGCCGCCTCGCGGACACGTGCATGACCAAGGTTCAGCGTCTTGATCGTCTCCCACGCCTCCTTTGCAGATGTCTTCGAGATTAGGTGCTGCCTCACGTCCATCGGCATCACCGAGCAGATGGCCGTGAGTGCCTGTCGGTCCTTGCGGTACATCGACGCGCCCTTCTTGAACTCGTCGCCGCCGGGATCAACAGCCTCCCAGATTTCGTTGGACTCGAGTGCCCACATCATCGTGGTCGCCCACACCGTGTAGTTGTCGCGGATGTACTGCGGATACTGCGTCGACACCGGCGCCGCGGCGCCGGAAGACTCGCCCACTTCCTTCGTCATGACCTCCCGTTACTAGGAGATCCTCCACGAGGCTCTGATACCAATTGTTGACCCAGCCTCAAAACGCCGTGTACTTCCGACGTAGACGAAGACGATCCGGCGAGACGTAACCTGCACACGCACAGCAAACAAGCCAACCTATATGCAAACAACAGCAATCCACGCACGTACTCAACCAGCTAGCTCCTTGATGACTTGATCGATCTTTGAGCTAGCACAACTCACGCACACGGAAAAACAATGTATCGCCACAGGCCCGTATCGAGCCTATTGTTTTCTTTGTATTGATTCTCGATGTGATGTTACAAGCCTAGCTATTACATAGATTATATAGTACCTAGACTAGCTAACCGACTCGGGGTACAACTCCTAGATCAGAACAGAACACGTACACTACTCGTATACGTACGGCACACGTCGCCGTGTCGGCGACGGAGTGATTATCGCTAACATTGAGATCACATGTGTTAATTATCTTTATTTTGTGTGCTTTTCTGAAACATTGGGCAGGGCTTTATAGAGAAGAGGAGAAGAATGTGATTGTTTAGTGGAAGTTTATTTCTAATTTGATTAACTTGAACCAAATATCATGAACAAATGCAAATATAAGTGACTGAAATCTGGTTTTTGTTTCAGGCAATTGCACAATAACCAATAAATAAATGCAGCTGCAAACTAAAATTAGTGGTATTTTGTTTAAACAAAATCTAGCTGCTCACTAATATGTTTCCAAACAAGACTTCGGTACAAAAAATCTTGTTTTCTGCTACCTATGTATAACATATGCAGAAAACAAGGTTCTGTCGGCCCAGTTTTCTTCTCCTATCTAACATAACACATGCAGTTATCCTGCATGGCTTGAAAAAAAGATCTAGCATTATATATTTTTTAAAATTCAACTTTGGTGCGGTAGAACCTAAATCAGAGATCGCTCGCATTAGTTTTGACCATACCTCTTTATAGAATTGGTTGTGAAAAAGTACCGCACGTGATGTTCAGATATTTTCTACTAACCGAAGCGAAACCACAAGATATCACATAAATTCAGCGGACATGGCTCACTTTAGAACTTAACTAGTGGCTGGGGCGCACCATGGGGCGCCTCCTCGCTGGCCCTCTGTGCCCCATTCCATCCGAATTGCTAGGTAGGCTTCTAATACAAGTGCCCAGTTCGCTCAATACAACACAAGAAGAAAAACAACAGTCATAGGCATTTCCACTCATTTGCCATTCTGTTTTCTCAGAAACAAGCTGTTCAAAAATCCCAAACTAGTGAACATACAACACCCAAAAATGCAGGAGATAACACATACAACACCCAAAACTTCTGATTCCACAAATAGATCTGAAATGAGAAAATGCAAAAAAGATAACAAGAAGAAACACACGGATACTATAAAATCACATTGTCATGCGACCCTGACATCTTTAAGTAGCTGTGAGGAGAAAATAATGGAACTAACATAGCTGAACATTTGTTCAAGGACATCATGACTGTAATTTCATCTATATCTCGTCCCTTATCCTTTCCAATAATTGCACACACAATCCTGCAAATAAAAAAGTCAAAGGAGACCAAAGTTTTATTTTATGCCTTAATCGCCTAGAAAGAGAAAAATTACACACTAAGCATGTCGTCATGTCCGACAAATCTGGTGCGGTGCTGCAGGTCGCGGCACGAGGCGCTGCCGTCGATCAACACGGTGTCGAAGTGACGGCCCGAGAGGGCTGTTGGAAGAGGAATTTTCGCAGGGGCTAGGGGATGGCGGTGGTGAGAAAATGCGGAGGGGCAGCAAGGCACTATGCCAACAGGGAGGGGATGGCGTTGGGAGGGGTCGATGGGATAAGAGGGCGTGTGCATCAGCACGGCGATGCAGAAGCCGCCTCCATGGCGCGCCGGATGGAGCGGCGACGCAAGGATTGTGAAGTCAGAAGGGGGATAGCATCTAGATGTAAAATTACGTAACTACCCTTCTATTAAAATAAAATAAATGAATAATTATGTATTTTCTAGTGTTAAACTTCCAGCATTTTTCAGTGCTTTATCCATCATTGGATTATAACTTGCTGAAAAGGCTCATAAATTCCATGAGCATAGTAAAAGGGGAGAATTGGTTATTTACCCAAAATTTTATTGGCCTTAGATTATGTACCCAAAGTTGATGGTCCATTGGCAAAATACCCATTAAAAGGAGGTGCCGATGGCTAAAACTTGTGTTGACGGCTTTTTATCGGGGTCGTCAGCATAGGTACCGAACGGGTTAGACCGCAAAAGATAGTCGTCGGCACAAGAAAGCCGTTGGCACAGAAAAGCTTGTGCCGACCTCCACCAACAGCACATAAAACCGGTCCTCCGCCATGACGGCTAGTGATACGTCTCAAACGTATCTATAATTTCTTATGTTCCATGCTAGTTTTATGACAATACCTACATGTTTTATTCATACTTTATATCATTTTGATGCATTTTCCGGCAATAACCTATTAACAAGATGCCGAAGCGTCAGTTCCTGTTTTCTGCTGTTTTTGGTTTCAGAAATCCTACACAGAAAATTTTCTCGGAATTGGACGAAACAAAAGCCCACGGTCTTATTTTCCACGGAGGCTTCCAGAACACCGAAGAGGAGACGAAGAGGAGCCACGAGGCGGCCACACCCTAGGGGGGTGCGGCCCCACCCCTGGCCGCGCCGCCCTATGGGGTGGGCCCCTCGGGACTCCACCGACATCGCCCCTTCGCCTATATATTCATCCGTCTCCGAAAACCCTAAGAGAATCGATGATATTCCACGAAGAGTTCCGTAGCCGCCGCCATCGCGAAGACAAGTTTCGGGGGACAGAATCTCTGTTCCGGCACGCCGCCGGGACGGGGAAGTTCCCCCGGAATCCATCTCCATCTACACCACCGCCATCTTCATCGCCGTTGCTGTCTCCCATGATGAGGAGGGAGTAGTTCTCCCCCGAGGCTAAGGGCTCTACCGGTAGCTATGTGGTTCATCTCTCTCTCCCATGGTGTGATCTTTATGAGATCATGAGCTTTGTATCACTATTAATCTATGTGCACTCCAGTGATGTTATTAAAGTAGTCTATTCCTCCTCCATGATGTAAAGTTGACAGTGTGTGCATCATGTAGTACTTAGCGTAGGTTATGATTGTAATCTCTTGTGGATTATGAAGTTAACTATTACTATGATAGTATTGATGTGATCTATTCCCCCTTTCATAGCTATTATTGACAGTGTGTATGCTATGTTAGTACTCGGTCTAAATTGCAATGGTATTATCTTGGATTATGATTTGATGAGGATATCCCTATGAGTGGTTTTTGTCAAGTACTTGATGAACTTTGAGCGGAGCTTTTGTATCCACTACATGATGATTAGTGATTCCAATAGGAGAGTAATTCAGAGTAGCACAAGTGAAGAGATGTTACTCTTGTCTATTATGCACTCTAGAGGTTACTTTAATATGAACTCCGGATTCACTCTCCATGGTGTGATGGTGACAGTATGCGCATCGTGTGTGATTCCTTTATGAAGTTGTGGAGCTTGTTTACTCCGGCTTGAGGTGTGCTTTTGTAGCCCTACACAATGAATGGTGTTTGTTATCCAACAAGAGAGTGTTTGAGAGTAGCATTTATTTATTCAATTATGTGATCATTGTTGAGAGTGTCCACTAGTGAAAGTATGATCCCTAGGCCTTGTTTCTAAGCATTGAAACACCGTTTCCAACAAGTTCTGATACATGTTCGCTTGCTGCCATTTTTATTTCAGATTGCAATTACTGCTTACAATCATCCATATTACTTGTATTTCACTATCTCTTCGCCGAACTAGTGCACCTATACATCTGACAAGTGTATTAGGTGTGTTCGGGACACAAGAGACTTCTTGTATCTTAATTGCAGGGTTGCTTGAGAGGGATATCTTTGACCTCTACCTCCCTGAGTTCGATAAACCTTGGGTGATTCACTTAAGGGAAACTTGCTGCTGTTCTACAAACCTCTGCTCTTGGAGACCCAACACTGTCTACAGGAATAGAAGCGTGCGTAGACATCAAGCTATTTTCGGGCGCCGTTGCCGGGGAGGTAAGATAAAAGGTATTCACATCCTCCGACTACTGAGCTATTTCCTAGCATTTGTTGCCGGTGTGTGAGTGCTCGAAGCTATTTCCTTTAGATCCTGCAATTATATCTTTTTGTTTCTTGTTTTTATTTCACTAGTTAGGCATAATGGAAAACAACAAAAAAAATAGAGATCTTTATGAACTTTATATTGAATTAGGACATGATGTGTTTGAAGAGAGAATTAAAAAACCCATGGAACTTTGTTTGCAAAATAGTTGTAGCAATGTTATTAGCATGAACTCTTTAAACACTATTATTGCTAATGCTATGGAAGAATTTAAGCTTGGGGAAGCTGGTTGTGACATTTTTAGTACCCCAAGTTTTGAGGAGAAAAATTTCTTTGATGATATTTTGCCTCCCATTTATGATGATTATAATGATAGTGGTATTTTGGTGCCACCTACTATGAAGGATAAAGTTTATTATGATTATACCATGCCTGCAATTTATAATGATTACAATGATGGTTGTGATAGTTTTACTCCCACTATTATTAATAAAATTGATTATGCTTATGTGGAGAGTAATGATACTTTTATGCATGTGAATAAGAATGCTTTATGTGATAGTTATATTGTTGAGTTTGTTCATGATGCTACTGAAAGTTATTATGAGAGAGGGAAACATGGTTATATGCATCTTAATAATATTAAGTTTCCCCTCTTTATGTTGAGAATCTTGAAGTTGCGCTTGTGTTGCCTTTCTATGTTTGTTGCATTATGCTTACATGACTTGTTTATTTACAAGATTCCTTTTCATAGGAAGTGGGTTAGACTTAAAAGTGTTTCTTTTTTGCTTTTGATGCTCTCTTTTGCTTCAACTCTTATTTCTTACAAGAGCATCATTAAAATTACTGAGCCCATCTTAATGGCTATAAAGAAAGCACTTCTTGGGAGATAACCCATGTTTTTATTTTGCTATTGTTTTGTTGTGTCTTGGAAGTTGTTACTACTGTAGCAACATCTCCTTATCATGTTTATTTCATTTTTGTGCCAAGTAAAGTCTTTGATAGAAGGTTGATACTAGATTTGGATTTCTACGCAGAAACAGATTTTTAGCTGTCAAGAATTTGAGTTGTTCTCTCTGTAGGAGAATCTAAAAATACTGCAAAATTTCATGAGTAATACTCAGATATGTATGCAACTTTCATTCAATTTGAGCTTTTTCATCTGAGCAAGTTAAGTGCCTGGAAAAAATTTGTCTTTACGGACTGTTCTGTTTTGACAGATTCTGCCTTTTATTTCGCATTGCCTCTTTTACTGTGTTTGAGTGGATTTCTTTGCTCCATTAAATTTCAGTAACCTTGGGTAATGTCCAGAAGTGTTGGGAATGATTGTGTCCTTGCTGAACATGTGAATTTTTGATTATGCACTAACCCTCTAATGAGATTACTTCGAGTTTGGTGTGGCAGAAGTTTTCAAGGGTCAAGAGAGAAGGATGATATAATATGATCAAGAAGAGTGAAAAGTCTAAGCTTGGGGATGCCCCCGTGGTTCATCCCTGCATATTTCAAGAATACTCAAGCATCTAAGCTTGGGGATCCCCAAGGCATCCCCTTCTTCATCAACCACTTATCAGGTCACCTCTAGTGAAACTATATTTTTATTCCGTCACATCTTATGTGCTTTACTTGGAGCGTCTGTATGTTTTTATTTTTGTTTGTGTTTGAATAAATTCGGATTCTAGAATTCCTTGTATGGGAGAAAGACACGCTCCGCTTTTTCATATTGAACACTGGTGTTCTTAGTTTTACTTTTAATGTTCATGACGAAGGTTGAAAGCCACTTCATTTATTGCTATTTGGTTGGAAACAGAAAATGCTTCATTTGGTAATTGGTATATGGTCTTGAATAATTTGATACTTGGCAATTGTTTTGAGCTCTCAAGTAGATCATGTTTAAGCTCTTGCATCATGTAGTTTTAAACCTATTAGTGGAGAATTACCGTAGAGCTTGTTGAAATTTGGTTTGCATGATTGGTCTCTCTAAAGTCTATATATTTTCTGGTAAAAGTGTTTGAACAACAAGGAAGACAGTGTAGAGTCTTATAATGCTTGCAATATGTTCTTATGTAAGTTTTGCTGTACCGGTTCATACTTGTGTTTGCTTCAAACAACCTTGCTAGCCAAAGCCTTGTACTGATAGGGAATGCTTCTCGTGCATCCAAAACCTTGAGCCAAAACTTATACCATTTGTGTCCACCATAACTGCCTACTATGTGGTATTTTTCTGCCATTTCAAAGTAAATTGCTTGCGTGTGATGCGTGTAGCTGACACGTCCGTTGGGAACCCCAAGAGGAAGGTGTGATGTGCACAGCGGCAAGTTTCCCTCAGTAAGAAACCAAGGTTTAATCGAACTAGTAGGAGTCAAGAAGCACGTTGAAGGTTGATGGCGGCGGGATGTAGTGCGGCGCAACACCAGAGATTCCGGCGCCAACGTGGAACCTGCACAACACAACCAAAGTACTTTGCCCCAACGAAACAGTGAGGTTGTCAATCTCACCGGCTTGCTGTAATAAAGGATTAACCGTATTGTGTGGAAGATGATTGTTTGCAAGAAAATAGTAAAGAACGAGTATTGCAGCAGATTTGTATTTCAGTATAAAAGAATGGACCGGGGTCCACAGTTCACTAGAGGTGTCTCTCCCATAAGATAAAAGCATGTTGGGTGAACAAATTACAGTCGGGCAATTGACAAATAGAGAGGGCATAACAATGCACATACATGTCATGATAAATATAGTGAGATTTAATTGGGCATTACGACAAAGTACATAGACCGCCATCCAACATGCATCTATGCCTAAAAAGTCCACCTTTAGGTTATCATCCGAACCCCTTCCAGTATTAAGTTGCAAAGCAACAGACAATTGCATTAAGTATGGTGCGTAATGTAATCAACAACTACATCCTTAGACATAGCATCAATGTTTTATCCCTAGTGGCAACAGCACATCCACAACCTTAGAACTTTCCGTCACTCGTCCCGGATATCAATGGAGGCATGAACCCACTATCGAGCATAAATACTCCCTCTTGGAGTTAAGAGCAAAAACTTGGCCGAGCCTCTACTAATAACGGAGAGCATGCAAGATCATAAACAACACATAGGTAATAACTTGATAATTAACATAACATAGTATTCTCTATCAATCGGATCCCGACAAACACAACATATAGCATTACAGATAGATGATCTTGATCATGTTAGGCAGCTCACAAGATCCAACAATTAAGCACAATGAGGAGAAGACAACCATCTAGCTACTGCTATGGACCCATAGTCCAGGGGTGAACTACTCACTCATCACTCCGGAGGCGACCATGGCGGTGAAGAGTCGTCCTCCGGGAGATGAATCCCCTCTCCGGCAGGGTGCCGGAGGAGATCTCCAGAATCCTCCGAGATGGGATTGGCGGTGGCGGCATCTCTGGAAGGTTTTCCGTATCGTGGCTCTCGGTATTGGGGGTTTCGCGACGGAGGCTTTAAGTAGGCGGAAGGGCAACGTGGGGGGCCACACGAGGGCCCCACACCACAGGTCGGCGCGGCCAGGGCCTGGGCCGCGCCGCCCTAGTGTGGCGGCGCCTCGTGGCCCCACTTCGACTCCTCTTCGGTCTTCCGGAAGCTTCGTGGCAAAATAGGACCCTGGGCGTTGATTTCGTCCAATTCCGAGAATATTTCGTTACTAGGATTTCGAAACCAAAAACAGCGAGAAAACAACAACCGGCTCTTCGGCATCTTGTTAATAGGTTAGTTCCGGAAAATGCACGAATATGACATAAAGTGTGCATAAAACATGTAGATAACATCAATAATGTGGCATGGAACATAAGAAATTATCGATACGTCGGAGACGTATCAGCATCCCCAAGCTTAGTTCTCGCTCGTCCCGGGCGGGTAAAACGATAACAAAGATAATTTCTGAAGTGACATGCCATCATAACCTTGATCATACTATTTGTAAACATATGTAATGAATGCAGCGATCAAAACAATGGTAATGACATGAGTAAACAAGTGAATCATAAAGCAAAGACTTTTCATGAATAGTACTTCAAGACAAGCATAAATAAGTCTTGCATAAGAGTTAACTCATAAAGCAATAAATCAAAGTAAAGGTATTGAAGCAACACAAAGGAAGATTAAGTTTCAGCGGTTGCTTTCAACTTGTAACATGTATATCTCATGGATAATTGTCAACATAGAGTAATATAACAAGTGCAATATGCAAGTATGTAGGAATCAATGCACAGTTCACACAAGTGTTTGCTTCTTGAGGTGGAGAGAGATAGGTGAACTGACTCAACATAAAAGTAAAAAAGAATGGTCCTTCAAAGAGGAAAGCATCGATTGCTATATTTGTGCTAGAGCTTTTATTTTGAAAACATGAAACAATTTTGTCAACGGTAGTAATAAAGCATATGAGTTATGTAAATTATATCTTACAAGTTGCAAGCCTCATGCATAGTATACTAATAGTGCCCGCACCTTGTCCTAATTAGCTTGGACTACCGGATCATTGCAATACACATGTTTTAACCAAGTGTCACAATGGGGTACCTCCATGCCGCCTCGTACAAAGGTCTAAGGAGAAAGCTCGCATTTTGGATTTCTCGCTTTTGATTATTCTCAACTTAGACATCCATACCGGGACAACATGGACAACAGATAATGGACTCCTCTTTAATGCATAAGCATGTGGCAACAATTATTATTCTCATATGAGATTGAGGATATATGTCCAAAACTGAAACTTCCACCATGAATCATGGCTTTAGTTAGCGGCCCAATGTTCTTCTCTAACAATATGCATGCTCCAACCATTAAGGTGGTAGATCTCTCTTACTTCGGACAAGACGGACATGCATAGCAACTCACATGATATTCAACAAAGAATAGTTGATGGCGTCCCCAGGAACATGGTTATCGCACAACAAGCAACTTAATAAGAGATAAAGTGCATAAGTACATATTCAATACCACAATAGTTTTTAGGCTATTTGTCCCATGAGCTATATATTGCAAAGGTGAATGATGGAATTTCAAAGGTAGCACTCAAGCAATTTACTTTGGAATGGCGGAGAAATACCATGTAGTAGGTAGGTATGGTGGACACAAATGGCATAGTGGTTGGCTCAAGGATTTTGGATGCATGAGAAGTATTCCCTCTCGATACAAGGTTTAGGCTAGCAAGGTTATTTGAAACAAACACAAGGATGAACGGTGCAGCAAAACTCACATAAAAGACATATTGTAAACATTATAAGACTCTACACCGTCTTCCTTGTTGTTCAAAACTCAATACTAGATATTATCTAGACTCTAGAGAAACCAAATATGCAAACCAAATTAGCAAGCTCTAAGTGTTTCTTCATTAATGGGTGCAAAGTATATGATGCAAGAGCTTAAACATGAGCACAACAATTGCCAAGTATCAAATTATCCAAGACATTTTAGAATTACTACATGTAGCATTTTCCAATTCCAACCATATAACAATTTAACGAAGAAGAAACTTCGCCATGAATACTATGAGTAAAGCCTAAGGACATACTTGTCCATATGCTACAGCGGAGCGTGTCTCTCTCCCACAAAGTGAATGCTAGGATCCATTTTATTCAAACAAAACAAAAACAAAAACAAACCGACGCTCCAAGCAAAGTACATAAGATGTGATGGAATAAAAATATAGTTTCAGGGGAGGAACCTGATAATGTTGTCGATGAAGAAGGGGATGCCTTGGGCATACCCAAGCTTAGACGCTTGAGTCTTCTTAAAATATGCAGGGGTGAACCACCGGGGCATCCCCAAGCTTAGAGCTTTCACTCTCCTTGATCATATTGTATCATACTCCTCTATTGATCCTTGAAAACTTCCTCCACACCAAACTCGAAACAACTCATTAGAGGGTTAGTGGACAATAAAAATTAACATGTTCAGAGGTGACACAATCATTCTTAACACTTCCGGACATTGCATAAAGCTACTGGACATTAATGGATCAAAGAAATTCATCCAACATAGCAAAAGAGGCAATGCGAAATAAAAGGCAGAATCTGTCAAAACGAACAGTCCGTAAAGATGGATTTTATTGAGGCACCAGACTTGCTCAAATGAAAATGCCCAAATTGAATGAAAGTTGCGTACATATCTGTGGATCACTCACGTAAATTGGCTTAATTTTCTGAGTTACCTACAGAGAATTAGACCCAGATTCTGTAGGATAACGAAGCATAGAAAACAAAAATTTTCCTACCGCGAACACGCAATCCAAGCCAAGATGCAATCTAGAAGACGGTAGCAACGAGGGGGTATCGAGTCTCACCCTTGAAGAGATTCCAAAGCCTACAAGATGAGGCTCTTGTTGCTGCGGTAGACGTTCACTTGCCGCTTGCAAAAGCGCGTAGAAGATCTTGATCACGATCGGTTCCGGCGCCACGAACGGGCAGCACCTCCGTACTCGGTCACACGTTCGGTTGTTGATGAAGACGACGTCCACCTCCCCGTTCCAGCGGGCAGCGGAAGTAGTAGCTCCTCTTGAATCCGACGAGCACGACGGCGTGGTGTCGGTGGCGGTGTAGAAGTCCGGCGGAGCTTCGCTAAGCTATGCGGGATGTGGAGGAGCGGGCGGCTAGGGTTTGGGGAGAGGGGGGCGCCGGCCACTATGGGGTGCGGCCACCTTGGTGGTTCTTGGGTTGGCCGGCCCCCTCCCCCTTGTCCCTCATTATATAGGTGGAACCCCAAGAGGTGGTGTCCAAGTCTTCGAATAAGACCCGAACCAAATCCTTCCATAGGAGGGGGCAATCCTAGCCCAACTAGGACTCCCACCCAAAGGTGGGATTCCCACCTCCCATGTGGGGGTGGCCGGCCCCTAAGGGGAGTCCACTTGGGACTCCTCCCCCACTAGGGTTGGCCGGCCATGGGGGTGGAGTCCCTTGTGGACTCCACCTTCCTTGGTGGTTTCTTCCGGACTTTTCTAGAACCTTCTAGAACCTTCCATAGAACCTTCCGCGACATTTTATTCACATAAAATGACATCCTATATATGAATCTTATTCTCCGGACCATTCCGGACTCCTCGTGATGTCCGGGATCACATCCGGACTCCGAACAAATATTCCAACTTCATTCCATATTCAAGAACTACCATTTCAACATCCAACTTTAAGTGTGTCACCCTACGGTTCGAGAACTATGCGGACATGGTTGAGTACTCACTCCGACCAATAACCAATAGCGGGATCCGGAGATCCATAATGGCTCCCACATATTCAACGATGACTTTAGTGATCGAATGAACCATTCACATACATTACCAATTCCCTTTGTCTCGCGATATTTTTACTTGTCCGAGGTTTGATCTTCGGTATCACTTTATACCTTGTTCAACCTCGTCTCCTGACAAGTACTCTTTACTCGTACCGTGGTATGTGGTCTCTTATGAACTCATTCATATGCTTGCAAGACATTAGACGACATTCCACCGAGAGGGCCCGGAGTATATCTATCCGTCATCGGGATGGACAAATCCCACCGTTGATCCATATGCCTCAACTCATACTTTCCGGATACTTAATCCCACCTTTATAGCCACCCATTTACGCAGTGGTGTTTGGTGTAATCAAAGTACCTTTCCGGTATAAGTGATTTACATGATCTCATGGTCATAAGGACTAGGTAACTATGTATCGAAAGCTTATAGCAAATAACTTAATGACGAGATCTTATGCTACGCTTAATTGGGTGTGTCCATTACATCATTCATATAATGATATAACCTTGTTATTAATAACATCCAATGTTCATGATTATGAAACTAATCATCCATTAATCAACAAGCTAGTTTAAGAGGCATACTAGGGACTTCTTGTTGTCTACATATCACACATGTACTAATGTTTCGGTTAATACAATTATAGCATGACATATAAACATTTATCATAAACATAGAGATATAAATAATAACCACTTTTATTATTGCCTCTAGGGCATATCTCCTTCAGCCTCCCACTTGCACTAGAGTCAATAATCTAGATTACATTGTAATATACCTAACACCCATGGCATTCTCGGTGTTGGTCATGCTTTGCCCTAGGGAGAGCTTTAGTCAACGGATCTGCTACATTCGGATCGGTGTGTACTTTGCAAATCTTTACTTCTCCATCTTCGATGTACTCGCGAATCGAGTGGTAACGCAGCTTGATATGCTTCAGCCTCTTGTGTGACCTTGGCTCTTGTGCATTGGCGATGGCACCCATGTTATCACAGTAAATGATTAATGGGTCCAATGCACTAGGAACCACACCGAGCTCTACAATGAACCTCTTCATCCATACCGCTTCTGATGAAGCCTCCGAAGCCGCTATGTACTCGATTCTCGTTGAAGACTTCGCCACCGTGCACCGCTTCGAGCTTGCCCAGCCTCATCGCAGCACCATTCAATATAAACACGTACCCGCATTGTGACTTAGAGTCATCGGGATCGTTGTTCCAACTAGCATCGGTGTAACCATTTACAACGAGCTCTTGGTCACCTCCATAACAAAGAAACATATCCTTAGTTCTTTTCAAGTACTTCAGGATATTCTTGACCGCTGTCCAGATGTTCCATTCCCGGATCACTTTGATATCCGCTAGTCAAACTAACAAGCATGTGCTATATCCGGTCTAGTACATAGCATGGCATACATGATAGATCCTATCGCCGAGGCATAGGGGATATTACTCATCCTTTCTCTTTCATCTCGCCGTAGCCGGTCCTTGAGTCTTACTCAAGACCTTGCCTCGGTAACATAGGTAAGAATCCTTTCTTACTTTCGTCCATTCTAAATTTCTTTAGAATCTTGTCCGGATATGTACTCGCGATAGCCCTATTAGGCGTCTTGATCTATCTCTATAAATCTTGATGCCTAATATATACGATGCTTCACCAAGGTCTTTCATTGAAAAACTATTATTCAAATAACCTTTTACACCGCTTAATAGTTCTATATCATTCCCAATTAATAATATGTCATCTACATATAATATCGTGAATGCTACGGAGCTCCCACTCACTTTCTTGTAAATACAGGCCTCTCCATGACACCGTATAAAACCAAAGTCTTTGATCACCTTATCAAAGCGTCGGTTCCAACTTCTTGATGCTTGCTTCAAGTCCATAGATTGAACGCTGAAGTTTGCATACTTTGTCAAGCATTTTTAGGATCGACAAAACCTTTGGGTTGTACCATATACAACTCTTCCTCAATGTCTCCATTAAGGAACGCCGTTTTGACATCCATCTCGCCAAATCTCATAATCGAAAAATGCAGCTATTGCTAACAAAATCCTCACAGCATTTTAGCTTCGCTACGTGTGAGAAAGTCTCATCGTAGTCAACTCCTTGAATTTGTCGGAAACCCTTTGCGACAAGTCGAGCTTTATAGACAGTAATATTACCATCGACATCTGTTTTTCTCTTGAAGATCCATTTATTCTCGACAGCCTTTCGGCTATCGGGTAAGTCTACCAAAGTCCATACTTTGTTATCATACATGGATCCCATTTCGGATTTCATGGCTTCTTGCCATTTGTTGGAATCCGGGCTCATCATTGCTTCTTCATACGTCGCAGGGTCCTCATCATTGTTATCCACAATCATGACATTTAGACAAGGATCATACCAATCAGGAGTGGCACGTTCCCTTGTCGATCCGCGAGGTTCGTAGTTTCCTCGTTCGAAGTTTCATGATCATTATCATTAGCTTCCTCTCGTTGCCGGTGTAGGTGGTACAGGTACAACTTCCGGTATCGCGCTACTCCGATCAACGAGTATAGATTCATTAATCTCATCGAGTTCTACTTTTCTTCCAAGTCACTTCTTTAGTGAGAAATTCTTTCTCAAGAAAGGTTCCGTTCTTTGCAACAAATATTTTGCCTTCGGATTTGTGATAGAAAGTATACCCTATAGTTTCCTTAGGGTATCCTATGAAGACGCATTTCTCCGCTTTGGGTTCTAGCTTGTCCGGTTGTAACTTCTTTACATAGGCTTCGCAACCCCAAACTTTCAGGAACGACAGCTTAGGTTTCTTATTAAACCATAATTCATACGGTGTCGTTTCTACGGATTTTGATGGTGCTCTATTTAAAGTGAATGCGGCTGTCTCTAATGCATAACTCCAAAATGATAATGGCAAATCGATAAGAGACATCATAGAACGAACCATATCTAAGAGAGTTCGATTACGACGTTCGGAAACACCGTTTCGTTGTGGTGTTCCCGGCGGTGTCAATTGTGAAAGTATTCCGCATTTCTTTAAATGCATGCCAAACTCATAACTCAGATATTCTCCTCCACGATCAGATCGTAGAAATTTTATCTTCTTGTTACGTTGATTTTCTACTTCACTTTGAAATTCCTTAAACTTCTCGAAAGTTTCGGATTTATGTTTCATGAAATAGATATACCCATATCTACTCAGATCATCTGTGAAGGTTAGAACATAACGATAACCACCGCGCGATGCTACACTCATTGGTCCGCACACATCGGTATGTATGATTTCCAATAAGTTAGTAGCTCGCTCCATTATACCAGAAAATGGAGTCTTAGTCATTTTTCCCATTAGACATGCTTCGCATCTATCAAGTGACTCAAAGTCAAGTGATTCAAGTAATCCATCAGTATGGAGTTTCTTCATGCGCTTCACTCCAATATGACCAAGACGACAAGTGCCACATATAAGTAGAATTATCATTCAATTTAATTCGCTTAGCATCAATGTTATGTATATGCGTATCACTACTATCGAGATCTAACATAAATAAGCCATTCTTTTGTGGTGCTTGACCATAAAAGATATTATTCATAAAAATAGAACAACCATTATTCTCAGACTTGAATGAATAACCGTCTTGCATTAAACAAGATCCAGATATAATGTTCATGCTCAACGCGGGTACAAAATAACAATTATTTAGGCTTAAAACTAATCCCGAAGGTAGATGTAGAGGAAGTGTGCCGACAGCGATCACATCGACTTTGGATCCATTTCCAACGCGCATTGTCACTTCATCTTTCAGTAGTCTTCGTTTATTCTTTAGTTCCTCGTTTCGAGTTACAAATATGAGCAACCGAACCAAGTATCAAATACCCAGGTACTAGAACGAGAACCAAGTGAGATAAACATCTATAACATGTATATCGGATATACCTTCTTTCTTCTTCTTGACAAGGCCGCTCTTCGGATCAGCCGGATACTTGGAGCAATTACGCTTCCAAGTGTCCCTTCTCCTTGCAAGTAATAGCACTCAAGCATCGGGCTTAGGGCCGTTCTTAGGTTTCATAGGAGGCGTGGCAGCTTTCTTGCCACCCTTCTTGAATTTTCCCTTAGACTTGCCCCGTTTCTTGAAACTAGTGGTTTTGTTGACCATCAACACTTGGTGCTCTTTCTTGATCTCAATCTCAAGCAGCTTTTAGCATGCCAAAGAGTTCGTGTAACTCCTTGTTCATGTTCTCGCATATTGTAGTTCATCACAAAGTTCTTGTAACTTGGTGGCAGTGATTGAAGGACACGATTAATCCCCAGTCGGTTAGGAATCACTATTCCCAAGTCACTGAGTTTCTTCGCATGCCCGGTCATGGCGAGCATGTGCTCACTAATGGAGCTGCCTTCTTCCATCATACAGCTGAAGAAATGTTTCGATGCTTCATAGCATTCCACGGCCGCATGAGTCTCGAAAATAGTCTTTAACTCTTTCATCAACTCATGAGGATCGTGGTGCTCAAAACGTTTTTGAAGATCGGATTCCGGATCGCACAGGATGGCACACCGAACTTGAGAGTACCGAGTTTTCCGAGTCTCGTAAACAGCTTTTACTTCATCGGTTTCAGTTTCGCAGGAGGGTCACCTAGCGGTGCATCAAGCACATATTGCAGATTTCCGCCGAGAGGAAGATCCTCACATGACGGAACCAGTCGGTGAAGTTGCTACCGTTGCTCTTAAGCTTTTCTTTCTCTAGGAACTCGGTTAAAATTGATTGGGGACGCCATCTCTACAACATATATTTGCAATAGTTTAGACTAAGTTTATGACAAATTGAGTTCAAATTTTAATTCAATATAATTAAAAATCTAGGTGAACTCCCACTCAAAACAATATCCCTCGCATTGTCTTAGTGATCACACGAACCAAATCCACCACACCATAGTCCGATCATCACGAGACAAGGTGTAATTTCAATGGCGAACACTCAAAGTGTTCATCATATCAATCATATGATTCATGCTCTACCTTTCGGTATCACGTGTTCCGAGACCATGTCCGTACATGCTAGGCTCGTCAAGGCCACCTTAGTATCCGCATGTGCAAATCGGCTTGCACCCGTTGTATGCACTTGTTGATTCTATCACACCCGATCATCACGAGATGCTTCGAAACGACAAGTCTTGGCAACGGTGCTACTAAGGATGAACACTTTATTATCTTGAGATTTTAGTGAGGGATCATCTTATAATGCTACCGTCGCGATCTAAGCAAAATAAGATGCATAAAAGGATTAACATCACATGCAGCTCATATGTGATATGATATGGCCCTTTTGTCTTTGCGCCTTTGATCTTCATCTCCAAAGCACGGATATGATCTCCATCATCTTCGGGCATGATCTCCATCATCGTCGGCGAAGCACCAAGGTCAATGGCGCCGTCTTCATGATTGTCCTCCATGTAGCAACTATTACAACTACTTTGAAATACTACTCAACATGAAATTTAAAGACAACCATAAGGCTCTCGCCGGTTGCCACAATACAATAATGATCATCTCATACATATTCATCATCACATTATGGCCATATCACATCACCAAACCCCGCAAAAACAAGTTAGACGCTCTCTAATTTGGTTTGCATATTTTACGTGGTTTAGGGTTTTCGATATAGATCTAATCTACCTACGAACATGAACCACAACGTTGATACTAATGTTGTCAATAGAAGAGTAAATTGAATCTTTACTATAGTAGGAGAGACAGACACCCGCAAAGCCTCTTATGCAATACAAGTTGCATGTCGAACGAGGAACAAGTCTCATGAACGCGGTCATGTAAAGTTAGTCCGAGCCGCTTCATCCCACTATGCCATAAAGATGCAAAGTACTCAACTAAAGATAACAAGAGCATCAACGCCCACAAACCATTGTGTTCTACTCGTGCAACCATCTATGCATAGACACGGCTCGATACCACCGTAGGATAACGAAGCATAGAAAACAAAAATTTTCCTACCGCGAACACGCAATCCAAGCCAAGATGCAATCTAGAAGACGCGTAGCAACGAGGGGGTATCGAGTCTCACCCTTGAAGAGATTCCAAAGCCTACAAGATGAGGCTCTTGTTGCTGCGGTAGACGTTCACTTGCCGCTTGCAAAAGCGCGTAGAAGATCTTGATCACGATCGGTTCCGGCGCCACGAACGGGCAGCACCTCCGTACTCGGTCACACGTTCGGTTGTTGATGAAGACGACGTCCACCTCCCCGTTCCAGCGGGCAGCGGAAGTAGTAGCTCCTCTTGAATCCGAAAGCACGACGGCGTGGTGTCGGTGGCGGTGTAGAAGTCCGGCGGAGCTTCGCTAAGCTATGCGGGATGTGGAGGAGCGGGCGGCTAGGGTTTGGGGAGAGGGGGGCGCCGGCCACTATGGGGTGCGGCCACCTTGGTGGTTCTTGGGTTGGCCGGCCCCCTCCCCCTTGTCCCTCATTATATAGGTGGAACCCCAAGAGGTGGTGTCCAAGTCTTCGAATAAGACCCGAACCAAATCCTTCCATAGGAGGGGCAATCCTAGCCCAACTAGGACTCCCACCCAAAGGTGGGATTCCCACCTCCCATGTGGGGGTGGCCGGCCCCTAAGGGGAGTCCACTTGGGACTCCTCCCCCACTAGGGTTGGCCGGCCATGGAGGTGGAGTCCCTTGTGGACTCCACCTTCCTTGGTGGTTTCTTCCGGACTTTTCTAGAACCTTCTAGAACCTTCCATAGAACCTTCCGCGACATTTTATTCACATAAAATGACATCCTATATATGAATCTTATTCTCCGGACCATTCCGGACTCCTCGTGATGTCCGGGATCACATCCGGGACTCCGAACAAATATTCCAACTTCATTCCATATTCAAGAACTACCATTTCAACATCCAACTTTAAGTGTGTCACCCTACGGTTCGAGAACTATGCGGACATGGTTGAGTACTCACTCCGACCAATAACCAATAGCGGGATCTGGAGATCCATAATGGCTCCCACATATTCAACGATGACTTTAGTGATCGAATGAACCATTCACATACATTACCAATTCCCTTTGTCTCGCGATATTTTTACTTGTCCGAGGTTTGATCTTCGGTATCACTTTATACCTTGTTCAACCTCGTCTCCTGACAAGTACTCTTTACTCGTACCGTGGTATGTGGTCTCTTATGAACTCATTCATATGCTTGCAAGACATTAGACGACATTCCACCGAGAGGGCCCAGAGTATATCTATCCGTCATCGGGATGGACAAATCCCACTCGTTGATCCATATGCCTCAACTCATACTTTCCGGATACTTAATCCCACCTTTATAGCCACCCATTTACGCAAGTGGTGTTTGGTGTAATCAAAGTACCTTTCCGGTATAAGTGATTTACATGATCTCATGGTCATAAGGACTAGGTAACTATGTATCGAAAGCTTATAGCAAATAACTTAATGACGAGATCTTATGCTACGCTTAATTGGGTGTGTCCATTACATCATTCATATAATGATATAACCTTGTTATTAATAACATCCAATGTTCATGATTATGAAACTAATCATCCATTAATCAACAAGCTAGTTTAAGAGGCATACTAGGGACTTCTTGTTGTCTACATATCACACATGTACTAATGTTTCGGTTAATACAATTATAGCATGACATATAAACATTTATCATAAACATAGAGATATAAATAATAACCACTTTTATTATTGCCTCTAGGGCATATCTCCTTCAGATTCGTGACAGCAAAGAAATCTGTTTCTGCGCAGTAATCCAAATCTAGTATTCACTTTACTATCAAAGACTTTACTTGGCACAACAAAACACAAAACTAAGATAAGGAGAGGTTGCTACAGTAGTAAACAACTTCCAAGACTCAAATATAAAACAAAAATACTGTAGTAAAAACATGGGTTGTCTCCCATAAGCGCTTTTCTTTAACGCCTTTCAGCTAGGCGCAGAAAGTGTACCTCAAGTATTATCGAGAGATGGAGCATCATAAGCTCCCCCATCTGTAGTGGTACTAGGGGCTTTGTCAATTTTAGGCCTATAATAATATTTCTTTGGTTTAGGCACTTTAGAGACATACATAAACTTTTGCTCCTTTCTCACATAAGCTTTCTCTCTAAACTGTAAAGATGAAAAGGTTGAACCCAAGGTTCCCATAGCTTTTTCAAGTTCGTCAATCCTATTAATTTGATTATCATGGTCAACACAAGTTCCTAGGACACTAATTCTTTCATCAATTCCTCCTAAGGATTTATCAAGTTCATCAGCTTTATCAAGTAACATCTCCAACTTAGTTTCAACACTCGGAAATTTTTTCTCTATGGTTTCCAATTTTTTCATAACATCCTCAAGGGAGGTTTCAATTTTAGTTTCATTAACAGGTGGTGTTCCAAATAAACTCTCAATAATGCAACTAGCTTCTAAAGCGGGAGCGCCTAGGAAGTTACCTCCCGCGAGACAATCAAGAACATATCTATTCCAGCTAGAGATACCAACATAAAAATTCTCGAGTAGGATAGTGGTGGAGTGTTTCTTAGTGCACCTATTATGGGCATCACTAATTCTATACCAAGCATCTTTTAAACATTCTCCCCCTTGTTGCTTAAATGAACGAACTTCAACTTCAGGATTACTCATTTTAGCAGTAGTAAATAAAACAAACTAGATAAAGTAAATGCAAGTAACTAATTTTTTTGTATTTTTGATATAGAGAGCAAGACAGTAAATAAAGTAAAGCTAGCAACTAATTTTTTTGTGTTTTGATATAATGCAGCAAACAAAGTAGTAAATAAAATAAAGCAAGACAAAAACAAAGTAAAGAGATTGGGAAGTGGAGACTCCCCTTGCAAGCGTGTCTTGATCTCCCCGGCAACGGCGCCAGAAATTTGCTTGATGCGTGTAGCTGACACGTCCGTTGGGAACCCCAGGAGGAAGGTGTGATGCGCACAGCGGCAAGTTTCCCTCAGTAAGAAACCAAGGTTTAATCGAACCAGTAGGAGTCAAGAAGCACGTTGAAGGTTGATGGCGGCGGGATGTAGTGCGGCGCAACACCGGAGATTCCGGCGCCAACGTGGAACCCGCACAACACAACCAAAGTACTTTGCCCCAACGAAACAGATGAGGTTGTCAATCTCACCGGCTTGCTCGTAACAAAGGATTAACCACATTGTGTGGAAGATGATTGTTTGCAAGAAAACAAGTAAAGAACGAGTATTGCAAGCAGATTTGTATTTCAAGTATAAAAGAATGGACCGGGGTCCACAGCTCACTAGAGGTGTCTCTCCCATAAGATAAAAGCATGTTGGGTGAACAAATTACAGTCGGGCAATTGACAAATAGAGAGGGCATAACAATGCACATACATGTCATGATAAATATAGTGAGATTTAATTGGGCATTACGACAAAGTACATAGACCGCCATCCAACATGCATCTATGCCTAAAAAGTCCACCTTCAGAGTTATCATCCGAACCCCTTCCAGTATTAAGTTGCAAAGCAACGGACAATTGCATTAAGTATGGTGCGTAATGTAATCAACAACTACATCCTTAGACATAGCATCAATGTTTTATCCCTAGTGGCAACAAGCACATCCACAACCTTAGAACTTTCTCGTCACTCGTCCCGGATATCAATGGAGGCATGAACCCACTATCGAGCATAAATACTCTCTCTTGGAGTTAAGAGCAAAAACTTGGCCGAGCCTCTACTAATAACGGAGAGCATGCAAGATCATAAACAACACATAGGTAATAACTTGATAATTAACATAACATAGTATTCTCTATCCATCGGATCCCGACAAACACAACATATAACATTACAGATAGATGATCTTGATCATGTTAGGCAGCTCACAAGATCCAACAATGAAGCACAATGAGGAGAAGACAACCATCTAGCTACCGCTATGGACCCATAGTCCAGGGGTGAACTACTCACTCATCACTCCGGAGGCGACCATGGCGGTGAAGAGTCCTCCGGGAGATGAATCCCCTCTCCGGTAGGGTGCCGGAGGAGATCTCCGTAATCCCCCGAGATGGGATTGGCGGCGGCGGCGTCTCCGGAAGGTTTTCCGTATCGTGGCTCTCGGCATCGGGGGTTTCGCGACGGAGGCTTTAAGTAGGCGGAAGGGCAACGTGGGGGGCCACACGAGGGCCCCACACCACAGGTCGGCGCGGCCGTGGCCCGGGCCGCGCCGCCCTAGTGTGGCCGCGCCTCGTGGCCCCACTTCGACTCCTCTTCGGTCTTCTGGAAGCTTCGTGGCAAAATAGGACCCTGGGCGTTGATTTCGTCCAATTCCGAGAATATTTCGTTACTAGGATTTCTGAAACCAAAAACAGCAGAAAACAAAGAATCGGCTCTTCGGCATCTTGTTAATAGGTTAGTTCCAGAAAATGCACGAATATGACATAAAGTGTGCATAAAACATGTAGATAACATCAATAATGTGGCATGGAACATAAGAAATTATCGATACGTCGGAGACGTATCAGCGTGCTACCTTTAAAAATTTCATTCCTTGTCTTTGCAATATATAGCTCATGGGAAAGTAGCTTTAAAACAATTATGGTAAAGAATATGTCGCTTATGTATCTTAGTTCTTATAAGTTGCTTGTTGAGCGGTAACCATGTTATCTGGGGACGCCATCAACCTGTTACACCTTTGTTGAATATCATGTGAGTTGCTATGCATGTTCGTCTTGTCTGAAGTAAGGGAGATTTGCCATGAGTTGAATGGTTTGAGTATGCATATTGTTAGAGAAGAACATTGGGCCGCTAACCAAAGCCATGTATCATGGTGGAAGTTTTAGCTTGGACATTAATCCTCAAATCTCTTATGAGAATATTATCTATTGTTGAATGCTTAAATCATTAAAGAGGAGTCCATTATCTGTTTTCTATGTTGTCCCGGTATGGATGTCCTCAAGTTGAGATCTATCAAAATCGAGAAATCAAATACGATTTATCTCCTTGGACCTTTGTACAGGTGGCATAGAGGTACCCCTTTGTGACACTTGGTTGAAACATATGTAATGCACTGATAATCCATGGAAATCCGAGCTAATTAGGACAAGGTGCGAGCACTATTGGTATTCGATGCATGAGGCTTGCAACTTATAGGAGGTTTTATGCATAACACATATGAATTATTACTACCGTTGAAAAAATTGTTTCCATGTTTTCAAAATAAAAAGCTCTAGCACATGAGTAATCCCCGCTTCCTCTCGCGAAGGGCCTTTCTTTTACTTTATGTTGAGTCAGTTTACCTACTTCTTTCTATCTTAGAAGCAAACACTTGTGTCAACTGTGTGCACTGATTCTTACATACTTGCTTATTTGCACTCATCATATTACTTTGTGTTGACAATTATCCATGAGATATACATGTTGAAAGTTGAAAGCAACTGCTGAAACTTATATCTTCATTTGTGTTGCTTCAAAACCTTCTATTAAGAATCTATTGCTTTATGAGTTAACTCTTATGCAAGACTTGTTGATGCTTGTCTTGAAAGTACTATTCATGAAAAGTATTTGCTATATGATTCAGTTGTTTAGTCATTATCTTTACCATTGCTTTGAATCACTTCATTCATCTCATATGCTTTACAATACTATTGATCAAGATTATGTTGGAAGCATGTCACTTCAAAAATTATTCTCTTTATCGTTTACCTACTCGAGGGTGAGTAGGAACTAAGCTTGGGGATGCTTGATACGTCTCAAACGTATCTATAATTTCTTATGTTCCATGCTAGTTTTATGACAATACCTACATGTTTTATTCATACTTTATATCATTTTGATGCATTTTCCGGCACTAACCTATTAACAAGATGCCGAAGCGCCAGTTCCTGTTTTCTGCTATTTTTGGTTTCAGAAATCCTACACAGGAAATATTCTCGGAATTGGACGAAACAAAAGCCCACGGTCTTATTTCCACGGAGACTTCCAGAACACCGAAGAGGAGACGAAGAGGAGCCACGAGGCGGCCACACCCTAGGGGGGCGCGGCCCCACCCCTGGCCGCGCTGCCCTATGGGGTGGGCCCCTCGGGACTCCACCGACATCGCCCCTTCGCCTATATATTCTTCTGTCTCCGAAAACCCTAAGAGAATCGACGATATTCCACGAAGAGTTCTGTAGCCACCGCCATCGCGGAGACAAGTTTCGGGGGACAGAATCTCTGTTCCGGCACGCCGCCGGGATGGGGAAGTGCCCCCGGAATCCATCTCCATCGACACCACCGCCATCTTCATCGCCGTTGTTGTCTCCCATGATGAGGAGGGAGTAGTTCTCCCCCGAGGCTAAGGGCTCTACCGGTAGCTATGTGGTTCATCTCTCTCTCCCATGGTGTGATCTTTATGAGATCATGAGCTTTGTATCACTATTAATCTATGTGCTACTCTAGTGATGTTATTAAAGTAGTCTATTCCTCCTCCATGATGTAAAGTTGACAGTGTGTGCATCATGTAGTACTTGGCGTAGGTTATGATTGTAATCTCTGGTGGATTATGAAGTTAACTATTAGTATGAAAGTATTGATGTGATCTATTCCCCCTTTCATAGCTATTATTGACAGTGTGTATGCTATGTTAGTACTCGGTCTAAATTGCAATGGTATTATCTTGGATTATGATTTGATGAGGATATCCCTATGAGTGGTGTTTGTCAAGTACTTGATGAACTTTGAGCGGAGCTTTTGTAGCCACTACATGATGATTAGTGATTCCAATAGGAGAGTAATTCAGAGTAGCACAAGTGAAGAGATGTTACTCTTGTCTATTATGCACTCTAGAGGTTACTTTAATATGAACTCCGGATTCACTCTTCACGGTGTGATGGTGACAGTGTGCGCATCGTGTGTGATTCCTTTATGAAGTTGTGGAGCTTGTTTACTCCGGCTTGAGGTGTGCTTTTGTAGCCCTACACAATGAATGGTGTTTGTTATCCAACAAGAGAGTGTTTGAGAGTAGCATTTATTTATTCAATTATGTGATCATTGTTGAGAGGTCCACTAGTGAAAGTATGATCCCTAGGCCTTGTTTCTAAGCATTGAAACACCGTTTCCAACAAGTTCTGCTACATGTTCGCTTCATGCCATTTTTATTTCAGATTGCAATTACTGCTTACAATCATCCATATTACTTGTATTTCACTATCTCTTCGCCGAACTAGTGCACCCATACATCTGACAAGTGTATTAGGTGTGTTCGGGACACAAGAGACTTCTTGTATCTTAATTGCAGGGTTGCTTGAGAGGGATATCTTTGACCTCTACCTCCCTGAGTTCGATAAACCTTGGGTGATTCACTTAAGGGAAACTTGCTGCTGTTCTACAAACCTCTGCTCTTGGAGGCCCAACAATGTCTACAGGAATAGAAGTGTGCGTAGACATCAGCTAGCAAAACGGCATTAGGGGTAGGGTCTGTCCAACGCCTTTTTTTCCTCCACGCACCCCCATCCCGCCGCCCGTGGATCGATATCGTCTTTTCGGTTTCGGGAAAAATAAAATAAAATGATAGAAAATTTTAAAAAAAATCCTCTGAGATGACCATGTGTTATGTACTATACTTTTAAGTACTTCCTCTCTCACAGTTTATTAGGCGTGCACGTACCCCTAGGTCGCAAATTTGATCAAGTTAGCATTAATTATATGTTATAAAAATTATATCATTAGAAAGTTTAGATGTTCTATTTTCTAATGATATAATTTATGCATTATATAATTTAAATTATATAGGTCAAATTGACGACCTAGGGATACGAGGAAGATTAGTAAACTGAGATGGAGGGAGTAAAATTAACAAATTTTAATTTTGACTTTTTTTTGCAAAAAAAATTTATTTCTCGGTAAAATGGCATTATCTTTTGCATACGATGTCGGGAAAAATGTATAATATATCAAAATGGTCGTCTCAAAAAGTTACATCTGAATTCACCATGAATCTTTACCCGGTTGCCATTTTTTAGATTCTCAAAATTCCAAAGGGAAATATGAAAGCAGTAAGATTTTAGTTTTTGCCAGAAATTCTGATTTTTTTAAAACAAATTAAAATTAATAATTGCCTTCTGCATAAAGATTATTATTACTTAGTCATTAATGTTTATTTAAATACTTATTTAAAATTCAAAATAATAAAGAGTTGTGATATCATTGTCAAAGGGTTAATATGATTGATATGATAGTATTATCAACAATATTTCATTTCTTTCATGAAAGCTCAACCGGAAGGAACGAAAATATTAAGCGTGCTAGGACCGGAGTATTGTGAGGATGGGTGACTAAATTAGAAAGTTTAACCATGAGTGCAATTTAACCTAAGATTAAGTGTAGTTAGTTTACAATGATCCGTGTGGGAGATTTAAAAAATTAAAAAAAAGTTTGACCTAAGGCTGTGCCGATGGCATGGCGGCTATGGGCACCTTGACCGGTACTCGTAGTGTATTTATGATTTACCCAAAAGGCTCCTAGTCTATCTTAATCGATTTGGGAAGTTGGTCGTTTTTTTTTTCCTTCCAAGGTTGCATGGAGTTGATCGTTCTATTTTTCTTTCCTAGGTCGAATCGCTCCCATCGATCTCTCCTTTCACCTGTTTAATATATTTCTTCACGATGAATGCAAAAAAATACTGACGGCATACTGAAACAATATCTGTGGAGATCTCAGACACAGACAATAATAATCAATTCCCAACTCCCAACTCAGCAGAACCTACTCCGTAGCTATAGCCAACATGTAGGACACACCAAAAGGAGCGGAAGAACAACAAGATCGGGGAGTACCAACGGCGGCTTAGACAACAACAACTGCATCGTACGTTCACGAGCAGACGGCTTTGATGACCGGCAGGAACGGCTGCCACGGCGTCGGCGGACGGCGCAATGGTTGATCTGCTGCCAGCAGCAGATCCATGCATCGAGGGTTTCGGATTACTCGAAAACTTGACACAGCAAGCGATTCGTGCATCCTGATCATCTCCGTTTCATTAGTTGTTGGTAGTAGTATTTTCATTTCTTGTCATGCTACAAATGGAGGCGCCGAGAGTTAATTGTTTTTGCATCGATGCCCCTAGTGGGTATTTTACAAACGAACAATGGGCTATTTTTTTTTTCGAAATGGGAGCATCACCCAGCCTCACGCAACTTTTTTTATTAAATTATTTGCAAAGCCTTACAAGAGAGATACAAAGATCAACTCGAAGTCACCTTTCCAGCGACAACTCGCTATGCCTACAAGAGCGATGAAGGGGTTGACCATGAACATGACCATTACCCTGACAATACTCCAACACACATCATCTAAAACTGAATGTCTTCCCAAGCTGTCCATTGACGGGTGAGAAGCACACCAGTCAAGCGGACCCTGAGCGCACGCCAGTACACACGCCACAGAAATCGCTAACGCCATCTTCCTCGCACCCATCTTCAAGAGAGATCTCCGCATTGACCTTGCGAGACCTGCAGTCGATGTCACCATGACGCCAGACAGCTCCACCATCCTGCACGCGTCCAGCAGTCCGCGCCCGTCTTCGATACCCTGCAGCTCCACGCCGCCGAGAATCATCGATGTCAACGTGGTAGATGAACACCACTCCACCAAGATCCACCTCCATCCGGCAGCTGCTCCAAAAATGATGCCTCAAGAGGTAGAACAACGCAGGAAGCGCCGTCATCATCTGATCCGAGAGATCCGGATCTAGGGTTTCCCCCCGGAGCAGCACGAGTGAGAAGACACAGACTGCAACGGCGATGCCTTCAATAAGGATACGACGCGTGACGTCGCAATCGCCCGCCACGACCAGGATCGGAGCACGGTTTTCACCGGCAGCCGTGCATCCCCAACTCGCTGCTAGGACTAGATGTGAGATCAGGAGATCGCCACAACCAGCCCCAAACCGGCCGACCACTTCCGGCGAAGGAAGAGACCACCACCGCCAAGCCCCGGATTGTCACCCCAGGCATCCTCGTGGTGCAGAGCGAAAGCCAGATCCTCCTCCACAGATCACCACCGCCGGCCGAGAAGAGCAAGAGGCCGACCGCCTCCTGCCGACCCACCGAACGACCGCAATCGGATGAAGGAGAACCCGCCGCTGTTCGTCTGGCCCCACCACCGGCGGGATCCAGATCAAGCCGCCGCCATGGACCTGCCGTCGCTTGAGGAGAAGCCGCCGCCGCCATGCCACCGGGCTTTGCTCGGGCGTCGTCCTCGGCGGCAGCGGAGGGGAGAGGGAGGCGGGGGGAGAGGGGAGAGGGCGGCTGAGGGTGCCCCGGTGCGGGCGCGGCAGCGCCGCACGGGGACGGGAGTTGGGGACGGTATATGGATATCGACACCTGAACAATGAACTATGGGTGCATAATCCAAGGACACTATACTTCTGGGTAATAAGCAATTCTTCCTAGTAAAAGTTCGTCTTTGTTTGATCTGCCGCTGAGGGTGGGTTGATACGAGAAAATGACAAACAAAAAACTACCACATTTATCCTAAAAATTATCTATCTCATTTTATTCACTGTCGTACATACTAACATACCACAGCATATAAAAAACTTCATAAATAGAAAATTACAGAAGACTTACATTCAGTTGCATCTAGAAGTAACAAATCAGGATCATTTTGATATCCAGAGCGCTCGGTCATCGCTGCGACATGTCCCTCACGAGCAACACCGGTACCACGGTCCCCCCCCCCCACACACACACACACTCCTCTGGTGGTCGGTCATCGCCGCGACATGCCCCTCATGGGCAACACCGGTACCTCGGTTGTCTCCCCCCTCCCCCTCCCATCCCCCCCCCGCACTCCACGAACCACATTTACAGATCATGGCTACCAGGCAGAACCTCCCAACCCTTAAATCACCCTCGCAAGCCGCCGATGCCATATGGCCCCTGCGAGTAGCCTAGCCACTAGTCCAATTCGCCATCGCAAGCTCCGCCAGACAACCAAACTATCGCGGCAAAACACCGCCTCCAAATCTCACCACTAAGCATGGGCTATAAAGGACTATCCCTACATGGAAAGTAGCGAGGCCGGATTGATGTAATATCCCATGTGTCCCAACTTAAGGTACCAAAATAAATCTATATGTAAAAAAAAACTACGTGTCAATAATAAATAGCTTAGAAAAACAGCAATATTATTACAGGAATCTTTACCTACTAATAAAGGAAGTAAGATTTCTCCCCTGTTTTTCGTCCGTTTTGTATTTACCCTTGACTCTGCATCATAATTACAGCCTCTGCCACCGTCTAAGTCAAATACCGGTTCGCTGGCTTCGTGCGTCGCATCACGCACTCACGCTTTCTGATCCTCACGCCAAAACAGCCCAACATCGGCCCAAATTTTCCATGGTACGCCCGGACCCTCCCAGTACTCCTCGTGCGGTCGTCGCTCCTATCGATACTGCGGCCCGATCGATGCACCTGCCCATAAAGCAACAGATCAGTTTGACGTAGTGCACCTGCACCGGCCCATAAAAAATTCTGGAAATCCGTCCGTGGTAACCAGCTGAGGGAAGGATATCTTGTATATTCAATATATAGTCCCACCTCGCTTTTTTAGCCTAAACACCACCAGTTTATATACTCAAGCAGCCTCCCGAATATCAACCAGCAACAATATTGTTGTTCGGTTAAGAGACAATGATCAGAAAGGAACTATCCTGGCAAGGAGGGAAGTAAATCAGTTGACATGAAATGATTGAACGGGACTGATAAGATGACTCTGGAAGAATTGATCGACAGCTAGCGAGGCAAGGAGGCAAGGAGGGGAAGTAAATCAGATAACATGCATGAAGAATATACAATGCTAATGCTTGGAGAGGCCATGGCTTAGTGCAGTTGAGCATCCGGGACTCAGGTGGTCCCGCATCTTGGACTGCATACAGGAACCTTCCCCGAATCCGTCGACACCCCACGAACTCGTACGGTCGAAGATTTTCCAGGATCGACCTCAATTTCGGGTAAACAGAAGAATAAGTGAGACGGAGCTACATGCCGTAGCTTACGGCGGAAGTGGATAAAGCTATGTATGCTAGCCACTCTTAAAAAGATGATTTTTGCCACTCAACTCTTAACTATATTGGACATGCGATCGGATGTAGAGTGCCTCGCATGAATAGCTACCATGGATATAAACATTTCATCGAATTTCATTGAACTTTAGTAGACCTCGAAATAATTACATTTTGGTCAAAATAATTCAGGCATTTCAGTTATATAAACTAATTTAAAATAGTTTTCAAATTTTTGAATATTTAAATGATTTTTGACGAAAATTTTGACACTTTGGCCATAATGAAAACCAAAATCACTAAAATTCACTGAATTCCAATGATTTCATAGTGGCCGAAATATTTCCAAAATTGAAATTCCAAACCATGGTAGTATGGAGATATATTTGGTAGATATGATAATAAATATTTTATATGGTACTTTAGATTGAATTCAACTATATATTTCTTTGCTCCGGTTCCGCTATACGGATATGATACAATTTTCTCCTGTAAATTTGGTCCTACTTTTAAAAAAAGTTGACAAAAAAATAGGTCAATTTTGTTCTAAGTTAGATTTTTGGTTTGTGCTTTCGCTAAAATATTTGAATGTTGGCCATTTTTTCAAGTCTTAGTGAAAACACATATCTCTTCTCATTACTAGCAATTGCATATGTCAAAATAAAAAGCTGCTGCATTCAACCTCGCGGGTCACACAACGAAGATGCCAACCACATCGTTACCAAATAGTTTTAAGTCTTTGGCTAAAAGTTGATGTTCTCTCTCCCGATGCAACGCACGGGCAACTTTCCTAGTTCTATCTAAAGAATTTAAACCGATAACTCTACGGGCGTGCGCCGTGTCGACACAGCTCACGAGGTTAGGAGTTAATGCTCAAGTTTAACCCAGATCTCACGCGGCAAGTTGATCGTCGATACTGTATGAATCTTAGCATAAGCGCCTCGAGATGAGAATGCATAAGATTTTATTTAGTTTCCACGCAGTGATAGCATATTTTTTCGTTAACAACATCTGCATGTGAGACAGTCACACAGTGAAAGAAATTATGATGCTTCATGTATACATAACGCCAAATCATGCACACATGATTAACCGTGAAAGAAAATGTGATCTAGAGATCCATGTAGTACAATATTGCAGTTACAGACCTATCACCGACAGAAGCTAAGATCGAGTAAAATTAATGCAACAGCATCTTACGTGCAAACCCGTAAATGTGTCCACAGATCTAGGCCTGCTGGATTGGACGATGGGACACAAGGCGCCATCTTCTCCTCTGGGCCATTTTGTTTTGGAGTAGATGCTGGCTGGAGGAGCTCTGAGGTGACCATGTCGATGATGGTGGCTCTCAGAGGCGTGGCGTCGGGGAGTCTCGGTGGAGGAGGCATGCTAAGATGCATGCGTAGGGAGGGAGGTGTAGGACAACGTTGCATAGAAAACAAAAATTTTCCTACCGCGAACACGCAATCCAAGCCAAGATGCAATCTAGAAGATGGTAGCAACGAGGGGGTATCGAGTCTTACCCTTGAAGAGATTCCAAAGCCTACAAGATGAGGCTCTTGTTGCTGCGGTAGACGTTCACTTGCCGCTTGCAAAAGCGCGTAGAAGATCTTGATCACGATCGGTTCCGGCGCCACGAACGGGCAGCACCTCCGTACTCGGTCACACGTTCGGTTGTTGATGAAGACGACGTCCACCTCCCCGTTCCGGCGGGCAGCGGAAGTAGTAGCTCCTCTTGAATCCGACAGCACGACGGCGTGGTGTCGGTGGCGGTGGAGAATCCCGGCGGAGCTTCGCTAAGCGTGCGGGGAAGAAGGAGGAGTGGGGCGGCTAGGGTTTGGGGAGAGGGGGTGGCCGGCCTCCAAGGGGTGCGGCCAAGGTGGTGGCTTTGGTGTGGCCGGCCCCCTCCCCTATGCCCCTCATTATATAGGTGGAACCCAAGTGTTGGTGTCCAAGTCTTCGAATAAGACCCAAAACCAAAACCTTCCATAGGAGGGGGCAATCCTAGCCCAACTAGGACTCCCACCCAAAGGTGGGATTCCCACCTCCCATGTGGGGGTGGCCGGCCCCCTATGGTGGAGTCCACTTGGGACTCCACCCCATCTAGGGCTGGCCGGCCATGGAGGTGGAGTCCCTTGTGGACTCCACCTTCCTTGGTGGTTTCTTCCGGACTTTTCTAGAACCTTCTAGAACCTTCCATAGAACCTTCCGCGACATTTTATTTCACATAAAATGACATCCTATATATGAATCTTATTCTCCGGACCATTCCGGAACTCCTCGTGATGTCCGGGATCTCATCCGGGACTCCGAACAAATATTCGAACTCCATTCCATAATTCAAGTACTACCATTTCAACATCCAACTTTAAGTGTGTCACCCTACGGTTCGTGAACTATGCGGACATGGTTGAGTACTCACTCCGACCAATAACCAATAGCGGGATCCGGAGATCCATAATGGCTCCCACATATTCAACGATGACTTTAGTGATCGAATGAACCATTCACATACAATACCAATTCCCTTTGTCTCACGATATTTTACTTGTCCGAGGTTTGATCTTCGGTATCACTCTATACCTTGTTCAACCTCGTCTCCGACAAGTACTCTTTACTCGTACCGTGGTATGTGGTCTCTTATGAACTTATTCATATGCTTGCAAGACATTAGACGACATTCCACCGAGAGGGCCCAGAGTATATCTATCCGTCATCGGGATGGACAAATCCCACTCGTTGATCCATATGCCTCAACTCATACTTTCCGGATACTTAATCCCACCTTTATAACCACCCATTTACGCGAGTGGCGTTTGGTGTAATCAAAGTACCTTTCCGGTATAAGTGATTTACATGATCTCATGGTCATAAGGACTAGGTAACTATGTATCGAAAGCTTATAGCAAATAACTTAATGACGAGATCTTATGCTACGCTTAATTGGGTGTGTCCATTACATCATTCATACAATGACATAACCTTGTTATTAATAACATCCAATGTTCATGATTATGAAACTAATCATCCATTAATCAACAAGCTAGTTAAGAGGCATACTAGGGACTTCTTTGTTTGTTTACATAACACACATGTATCAATGTTTCGGTTAATACAATTATAGCATGGTATGTAAGCATAATCATAAACACAAAGATATATAATAACCATTTATTATTGCCTCTTGGGCATATCTCCAACAGTCTCCCACTTGCACTAGAGTCAATAATCTAGTTTACATTTGTAAAGATATAACACCTTGTCCTTTCGGTGCTTTATCATGTTTTGCTCACGGGAGAGGTTTTAGTCAACGGATCTGACACGCTCAGAACCGTATGTATTTTGTAATTCATTTTCGTCTCAACGCATCACTCATTTCCAAATGAGTCGGCATTAAATATGTTTGGTCTTCTGGTGGAACCTTAATTCCGTGGTCTGAAATATGTCACTAATATTGTCATACACAATATAGCTTCAAAGTCCTGACACTATCGGAACTACACCAAGTTCTCAAAGAACCTTTTGACTTAACATCCTTTGTCATTGTCAAAATAATGACATACTCTGCCTTCTTTTGTAGAATCCGTCACAATATTTAGAACTCTTCTAAATCTAGCATAGACAATTTCTAGCTTATTGTGCTACCTTTTAAACAACACTTAGTCTAATTTGAGATTGAAATTATATTTTATATGTGACAAAACCAATATCGGTGTAACACCTTACAGCGATTTGTTTGTCATTTCTTCATACAAATATATATATATATATATATATATATATATATATATCCTTAGTTCTTCTAAAGTACTCAAGGATATTCTTACTGTCGTCCAATGATCATCATATGAATCATTCTGGTATATGCTCATAACACTTTATAGCACATGATATCTGATTGTGTACATATTATTCGTGATCTATAATCACTCATGTGTTTTTACTCATTGAGTGTCGGATACACTCAAGTCTTGTTAAACCTTCACATGACAAGAACATTTTCTTAATATTTCTATATTGAACTACTTCAATATCCATCATATGTACTTTGACTTAAACTTATTTATGTGTTTCAATCTATCTTCATAGATCTTGACACTAAATTTGTTTCAGTCCATATCCTTTCATTGAAGTTAATTCTCAATGAAACCTTTTTTAATCAAGTATATAATTACATCATTTATAACCAACTATATGTCACCTACATAAAGTATTATAAATGTGTCTTAGCGCTCCCACTTAATTTCTTGCAAATGCAAGCCTCTCATCGTCTCTGATGAAATCAAAAACTCTTTGACTATTTCATCTGGTGAAGATTCCAACTCCGTGATACTTACTTCATCCAATTGAAGCTTGTATACCTATCTAGTACTCCACGGACCAGCAAAACTCTTGGTTGTATCTTGTATACATACTTCTGTTAAGTAGTGTATTTTGCCATCCTACTAGCATATCTCATAAAAGAAATATGTAGTCATTACTAGAATAATCCACATAGACTATAAGCATTGCTACGGAAGATCTAATCTTATCGTATTCAACTCTTTGAACTTTGTCGTAAACAATTTTTCGATAAGTCAAGCTTTCTTCAAGGATATTTCATCCAAGTCTATCAATTTCATAGATCCATTTACTTTCATAAAGTATTCATCTATCTTGGATTTCATGGCGCATGGCCATTTTAACGGAGTCAGGGCCCATCATAACTTCTTTGTTTTGTAGTTGGTTTATCATTGTTCAAAATCAATCCTTTGTCCACAAATCATTTATTTGATCACAAAGTAAACCATACCTACAAGGTTCAATATGTACTTCGATCTTCATGGCTAAAACTCTTTGTAGTCATGAGAGCCATGATCGTTGTGGCCGCTTCCGAAACCAATTCCGATGCTGCGCTACTCTGATCATTATGCTCAGGTTCATAAACCTTATCAAATTATATTGTCCTCCCACTCAAATACTTCACTAGAAACAATTTCTCGGAAATAAGAAACATTGACAAACACTTTTTTCTTTGTCTTGTGGGAAGAATTCCCAATTAAATCTCTGGGATAACCAACAAAGACATTTATCCGATTTTGGTTGTAAACTCTTAGACCAAAATTTAAAGAAAAGACTATTAGGGTTTATACCCATACCATAACTTGCATGGTGTCATTTCAACGGATCATGATGATGCTCTATTTAGTGTAAAAGCGGTAGTCACTAAAGCATAATCCACAAAAATATAATGGCGTCATAATATTTTATCTCATCATTAATCCAACAAGGTTTGGATACATATCTCGGATACTATATCATCATTATGATACTCCAAGAAATGTGAGTTGTAGAACAATTTCATAACTCTCTTAGATGTTCGCTAAAACTCGTAATTCAAATATTTCCACCATGATCCAATCATAGATATTTGATTTTTCTATTACGATGATTTCCACTTCATGCTGAAATTTATTTGAATCCTATTCAAATGTTTCAAACTTTTCCTTATTGAATATATCCACATATATACTCAATTCATTGTTTGAAAGTTTTCATGAAGTAGAAGAATCTTCCGCACACAACTATGCCCAAGTGAACCACATATATCATTATGTATGTTTTCACTAAGTTAGTTGCCCGTTCAACTCTTCGGCCTATGAACGGTATTTCAGTCATTACCTTTTAGAAAAGATTTTGCAAGTGCCAAACGATTCAACAAATCGAATGACTCCAAAAATCCATTTGCATGGAGTTCCTTCATGCGATCCTTTCTAACATGACCTAAATTGCGGTTCCACAAATAAGTGGAATTCAAATCATTTGCCTTATGGCATTTTTAGCGTCAGTGTTATGTATGTGTGTTTCACCATTAAGATTTATAATAACTTATCCATCGTACATAGAGTAATGTCATAATTTGAACAACTCATTGTTTTCATTTGACCAGAGCAAAATAACAATTATTAAGTTCTTTATTATAAATTCTAAGGGCTAGATAGAATGCCAACGACGAACATAATAACACTTTATTTTGTTCCAGACGTGCATTTCTATCATATTCCTTGTCAATCACTTAGGCCATTGTATTCTTGTATTGCGTTGTTTTGTATGACACTTCATACCAACCAATATGGTACTAATACCCAAGAATTTCATTGTGTGACTTAACTAGGAATACAACCATAACATGTATATCATTTATATACACCTGAGCTAGATTTTCTAGTCTTTTCTTTTCTTTTGCCAAAATATCTTTTGCAGTTTCTCTTTTAGCTTTCCTCATTATTCAGAAAAACATTTCAACATCAATAACTTCTAGGTTTGTTGGTCAAATACCAATAACCTTGAGTTTCTTACTTTGAAGTTGATCATCATATGACAAGTGTTTCAGATTTCACTATTAGTAAATTTGTAATATGATGAACAATTTCACTCATAATTTTATCCATCAATTCATGATAACTTTCTGAGACCATGTCCGTACATGCTAGGCTCATAAAGTTTAAACCTTAGTATTCGCATATGCAAATCTGGCTTGCACCCGTTGGAAGCACACGTAGAATCTATAACACCCGATCATCACGTGATGCTTCGAAACGACGAGTCTTAGCAACGGTGCATACTAAGGACAATCACTTCATGGATATGCGAATATCGTTAGTGCTCCAATAGTTGGAGGACTGGGACGCCTTGCGTCTTCAACCTTCGTACATTCCCATAAAACTTATGAGTTTATGTAGTCTCACCAAATTTATATTCTATCATCTTGCAATAAGGTCTTAGATATCACATATATCTCGTGCCTTGATTATTTCTGAAAACTAAATTTTCAGCTCCTTACTTTTCAAACAGATTTGAACTTCAAGTTTCACGGAGACAAGATAACTTTAGTTACTAATTGAAACCATAGCTCTCTGAATCAACAAAGTGAGTTTCACTAAAAGTTTGCAATAGGACTTAATCATTTCTCGATTCATTAACAATACGGTACCAATCCGTAAAGTTTCTAGTCAGATTTTAACAAGTATTTCTATCTCAATAACAAGACTAGCGCATAGTAGAAAACGGATGCCAATACTACAAAATTAATTCAAAATACTACTCGGACTATGTTTATGATAATTAGTTCATGTTTTAATCTAATTACTAATGAACTCCCACTTAATACAACATCCCTCATAGTTGTAAAGTGGTACACGATCCAAATCCACTACACCAAAACCGATCATCACGTGAGATGATGTAGTTTCAATGGTGAACATCAACATGTTGATCATATCATCCATATGACTCGTGTTCAACCTTTCGGTTTCCATTGTCCCGAGGCCATGTCCGTACATGCTAGGCTCGTCAAGCAAACCCAAGTATTCCGCGTGTGCAACATGGCTTACACCCGTTGTATGTTGAGTTTATCACACCCGATCATCACGAGATGCTTCAAAACGTCAAACAATGCAACGGTGCATACAAGGGGAGAACACTTTATTATCTTGATATTAATGTGAGGGATCATCTTATAATGCTACCGTCGCGTTCTAAGCAAAATAAGATGCATAAAAGGATTAACATCACATGCAGTTCATATGTGATATGATATGGCCCTTTTGTCTTTGCGCCTTCGATCTTCATCTCTAAAGCACGGACATGATCTCCATCATCAACGGGCATGATCTCCATCATCGTCGGCGTAGCGTCAAGGTTCATGGCGCCGTCTTCATGGTTGTTCACCTCATGTAGCAACTATTACAACTACTTTGAAATACTACTCAACATGAAATTTAAAGACAACCATAAGGCTCCTGCCGGTTGCCACAATACAATAATGATCATCTCATACATATTCATCATCATATCATGGCCATATCACATCACCAAACCCTGCAAAAACAAGTTAGACGTCTCTAATTTGGTTTGCATATTTTACGTGGTTTAGGGTTTTCGAGTAAGATCTAATCTACCTACGAACATGAACCACAACGGTGATACTAGTGTTGTCAATAGAAGAGTAAATTGAATCTTTACTATAGTAGGAGAGACGAGACACCCGCAAAGCCTCTTATGCAATACAAGTTGCATGTCGAACGAGGAACAAGTCTCATGAACGCGGTCATGTAAAGTTAGTCCGGGCCGCTTCATCCCACTATGCCACAAAGATGCAAAGTACTCAAACTAAAGATAACAAGAGCATCAACGCCCACAAAACCATTGTGTTCTACTCGTGCAACCATCTATGCATAGACACGGCTCGATACCACCTGTAGGACAACGTTGCATAGAAAACAAAAATTTTCCTACCGCGAACACGCAATCCAAGCCAAGATGCAATCTAGAAGATGGTAGCAACGAGGGGTATCGAGTCTTACCCTTGAAGAGATTCCAAAGCCTACAAGATGAGGCTCTTGTTGCTGCGGTAGACGTTCACTTGCCGCTTGCAAAAGCGCGTAGAAGATCTTGATCACGATCGGTTCCGGCGCCACGAACGGGCAGCACCTCCGTACTCGGTCACACGTTCGGTTGTTGATGAAGACGACGTCCACCTCCCCGTTCCGGCGGGCAGCGGAAGTAGTAGCTCCTCTTGAATCCGACAGCACGACGGCGTGGTGTCGGTGGCGGTGGAGAATCCCGGCGGAGCTTCGCTAAGCGTGCGGGGAAGAAGGAGGAGTGGGGCGGCTAGGGTTTGGGGAGAGGGGGTGGCCGGCCTCCAAGGGGTGCGGCCAAGGTGGTGGCTTTGGTGTGGCCGGCCCCCTCCCCTATGCCCCTCATTATATAGGTGGAACCCAAGTGTTGGTGTCCAAGTCTTCGAATAAGACCCGAAACCAAAACCTTCCATAGGAGGGGGCAATCCTAGCCCAACTAGGACTCCCACCCAAAGGTGGGATTCCCACCTCCCATGTGGGGGTGGCCGGCCCCCTATGGTGGAGTCCACTTGGGACTCCACCCCATCTAGGGCTGGCCGGCCATGGAGGTGGAGTCCCTTGTGGACTCCACCTTCCTTGGTGGTTTCTTCCGGACTTTTCTAGAACCTTCTAGAACCTTCCATAGAACCTTCCGCGACATTTTATTTCACATAAAATGACATCCTATATATGAATCTTATTCTCCGGACCATTCCGGAACTCCTCGTGATGTCCGGGATCTCATCCGGGACTCCGAACAAATATTCGAACTCCATTCCATAATTCAAGTACTACCATTTCAACATCCAACTTTAAGTGTGTCACCCTACGGTTCGTGAACTATGCGGACATGGTTGAGTACTCACTCCGACCAATAACCAATAGCGGGATCCGGAGATCCATAATGGCTCCCACATATTCAACGATGACTTTAGTGATCGAATGAACCATTCACATACAATACCAATTCCCTTTGTCTCACGATATTTTACTTGTCCGAGGTTTGATCTTCGGTATCACTCTATACCTTGTTCAACCTCGTCTCCGACAAGTACTCTTTACTCGTACCGTGGTATGTGGTCTCTTATGAACTTATTCATATGCTTGCAAGACATTAGACGACATTCCACCGAGAGGGCCCGGAGTATATCTATCCGTCATCGGGATGGACAAATCCCACTGTTGATCCATATGCCTCAACTCATACTTTCCGGATACTTAATCCCACCTTTATAACCACCCATTTACGCGGTGGCGTTTGGTGTAATCAAAGTACCTTTCCGGTATAAGTGATTTACATGATCTCATGGTCATAAGGACTAGGTAACTATGTATCGAAAGCTTATAGCAAATAACTTAATGACGAGATCTTATGCTACGCTTAATTGGGTGTGTCCATTACATCATTCATACAATGACATAACCTTGTTATTAATAACATCCAATGTTCATGATTATGAAACTAATCATCCATTAATCAACAAGCTAGTTAAGAGGCATACTAGGGACTTCTTTGTTTGTTTACATAACACACATGTATCAATGTTTCGGTTAATACAATTATAGCATGGTATGTAAGCATAATCATAAACACAAAGATATATAATAACCATTTATTATTGCCTCTTGGGCATATCTCCAACAGGAGGTGCCCTCTAACATCATCGGCAGGATCGAGAAGTTTATTTGAATCTTAGCCATGAAGATTGCTGGACGGTTCATGAAGGAAATATGCTCTAAAGGCAATACTGAATTGTATTATTCTATATTTTCTGATTCATAATTTAGTTTTTATTTTATGATATAATTGTATTAGCTTCAAATATTGTGATATTGGAGGAAACCTAATTACACGTGTGAAATAATATACGCCAAATAAGATGCCTCTTTTTTTGACAAAAGGAATATATACACATGAATTGCTACTCCGGCGATGGAGATATACACTCTAGCCGCCCACTCATGCATCATGATGCTTGTTATCGTCTAGCTAGATACGTGACTAAGTTGTTATATTACATGAACATCGATGGTGCGGGATGAGTAAAGGAGTACATGTCAGGTAACAAGGATAACCTACAGTTTCACCTTGGGATATCTAAAGTATCGAGAAGCAATCGACATGTATAGAAAGTAATACGGAAGGTTCACGATAAAGATCTTCGTGTTATGTGTGGGGATTGATGCAGTTACCACGCGCTCGACAGCAATCATTATCATGCAAGGTGTTCCGGACATGTCCACATATATCTGAACCCATATGGTCACACATTTAAATGTTTAGCGACATTTAAGAATGTGAGTTATATATGAAAATAAGATAGGTGGGTTTCGAGAGTATCCGAATGGTCTTAAAATGATTCTGAGAGGTCCCAGGTTATCCCAAAAGTGTATGTAATTGTCTCGTAAGTGTTCGGAATGTTTGGAATGGTTACGAGCATATATGAAATGTTTTGGAAGGATCGGATGGGTTCGGAAGGTTATGGAAGGTTCCAGGACGACTCGAGCAATCTTAGAAAGTCAGGACATAGTAGGTGAACCCATGTTTCCTTTAGAGGAAGAAGTTTCTCCTAAGGCAAATTCGGATTTGACAAATTTATCCTAACTCTAGTACGTTCCGAGTCGATGAAAACCTACTGAAACTCGCTCAAACTTGGGAGCAGGTTGTTGGACGACCCATGGGGCTTGGCCACCTATTTAAAGGGACCAAGTACACCTCAAAGGAACCAAAAGTTTCAGCCCCTCCCCCTCCCTTGGGTGCACCATCCTGACACTAGTAGGAAAAGCCTCATCAGTGGCGCACCAAAAATGGATTCTGTGGCGCATGGGAGGTGCGCCACAGAAACGTCGCCACAAAAATAAGGTTTCTGTGGCGCATCTGCCCATTGATACGTCTCCAACGTATCGATAATTTCTTGTGTTCCATGCCACATTATTGATGTTATCTACATGTTTTATGCACACTTTATGTCATATTCGTGCATTTTCTGGAACTAACCTATTAACAAGATGCCGAAGTGCCGGTTCTCGTTTTCTGCTGTTTTTGGTTTCAGAAATCCTAGTAACGAAATATTCTCGGAATCGGACGAAATCAACGCCAAAGTTCCTATTTTCATCGGAAGCATCCAGAACACCCGGGAAGGACCGGAGGGGGCCACAGGGCCACCAAACCCTAGGCTGGCGCGGCCGAGAGGGGCCGCGCCGCCCTATGGTGTGGCCCCCCGTCAGCCCTCCTGCGCCGCCTCTTCGCCTATATAAAGCCCCCTGGATCAGAAAACCCGAGACCAATTGACGAAACTCCGGAAAAGTTACTCGTGGCGCCGCCGCCATCGCGAAACTCCAATTCGGGGGACGGAACTCGTTCCGGCACCCTGCCGGAGCGGGGAAGTGCCCCGGAAGGCTTCTCCATCGACACCGCTGCCATCTCCATCGCCATCTTCATCACCGCTGCTGCTCCCATGAGGAGGGAGTAGTTCTCCATCGAGGCTCGGGGCTGTACCGGTAGCTATGTGGTTCATCTCTCTTCCATGTACTTCAATACAATGATCTCATGAGCTGCTTTACATGATTGAGATTCATATGAGTTTTGTATCACAATTCATCTATGTGCTACTCTAGTGATGTTATTAAAGTAGTTCTATTCCTCCTGCATGTGTGTAAAGGTGACTAGTGCGTGCACCGTGTGGTTCTTGTCGTAGGCTATGATCATGATCTCTTGTAGATTGTGGAGTTAATTATCATTATGATATTATTGATGTGATCTATTCCTCCTACATATGCATGAAGGTTACAAGTGTGCATGCTATGCTAGTACTTGGTTTAGTCCGTTGATCTATCTTACACTGAAGGTTACTTAAACATGAGCATTATTGTGGAGCTTGTTAACTCCGGCATTGAGGGTTCGTGTAATCCTACGCAATGTGTTCATCATCCAACAAAAGTGTAGAGTATGCATTTATCTGTTCGTTATGTGATCAATGTTGAGAGTGTCCACTAGTGAAAGTGTAATCCCTAGGCCTTGTTCCTAAATACTGCTGAGTTACTACTGCTTGTTTACTACTCGCTGCGTTACTACTACTTGCGTTACTACTGCTTGTTTCTTGTTTCTCTGCGTTACTACTGCTGCAATACCACCACCATCAACTACACGCCAAGCACTTTTCTCGGCACCGTTGCTACTGCTCATACTTATTTATACCACCCGTATTTCACTATCTCTTCGCCGAACTAGTGCACCTATTAGGTGTGTTGGGGACACAAGAGACTTCTTGCTTTGTGGTTGCAGGGTTGCATGAGAGGGATATCTTTGACCTCTTCCTCCCTGAGTTCGATAAACCTTGGGTATCCACTTAAGGGAAACTTGCTGCTGTTCTACAAACCTCTGCTCTTGGAGGCCCAACACTGTCTACAAGAATAGAAGCTCCCGTAGACATCACCCATGCGCCGCAGAATTAAGGTTTCTGTGGCGCACTTGTTCTTAGGTGCGCCACAGAAAAGCGTGCGCCACAGAATTGCTTCTTAGTGCGCCACAGAATTTGCGTGTATTATACACGATTTTGTGCTGCCTGCTATACATATGCAGTTTATACACAGCAATACAGATACACAATACGGATACACGGGTTATATACGAGCAACATTCAGATATAATATAAATATCATGTACATTGCACGAGATATAACATAGACATCATCATCACATTACTTAGAGCCCGATCGAGATACATATATAGTGGCAAGTGTCAAATGTTTTGCATACAACTCTTAATTCATACAAAATTCACAATTTCGAGATACAAAGTAGTCTTCATCCGGTTCCTCCTTTGCTCCGTCATCTCTACCCACCAGGCTCGCTTGCATCGGGGTCCTTCCATCCGAGTTCCTACTATGATGAAAATGGAAGAAAGTGAGACCAACAAGTCCGATGCACAAGAGAAATGGAATAAATGCCTCATACATTGTTGGTCAACACAAATATTAACATTCGGGGACGGTGTAAGTGAGACCAAGTCCGATGCACAAGAGATTGATATTTGTGCTATCTTACCGAGCTCACTTACGCCGCCCCGAGTGTACGGTGACCAAACATTTTAATCATCGGCTTTTTGAAAATGTCAAAGCAAATGGAATGACAAAATGGAATAAGTGCCTCATACATTGTTGGTCAACACAAATATTAACATTTAGGGATGGCGTCGGTGAGACCAAGTCCGATGCACAAGAGATTGATATTTGTGCTATCTTACCAGGCTCACTTACGCCACCCCCAAGTGTACGGTGACCAACATTTTAATCATCGGCATTTTGAAAATACCAAAGCAAATGGAATGACAAGGGCCTCATACTTTGTTGGTCGAAACAAATATTAACATTCCGGGACGGAGTTAGCGAGCCAGGTAGGATGCACAAGAGATTGATATTTGTGCAATCACACGAGGCTCACTAACACCGCCCACGAGTGTACGGTGACCAAGCATTTTAATCATCGGCATTTTGAAAATCTCAAAGCAAATGGAATGACAAAATGGAATAAGTGCCTCATACATTGTTGGTCAACACAAATATTAACATTTAGGGATGGTGTAAGCGAGGCCGGGTAGGATGCACAAGAGATTGATATTTGTGCTATCTTACCAGAGCTCACTTACGCCACCCCGAGTGTACGGTGACCAAACATTTTAATCATCGGCATTTTGAAAATCTCAAAGCAAATGGAATGACAAAATAGAATATGTGCCTCATACATTGTTGGTCAACACAAATACTTTGCAGAAGGGCCCCCTTTCCCCGGTCGGCGTTCCGTCAACGGGTGCTTGACGACACAACAACGCCGATCTGCATCTCCGGCGCAGAACCACGCCAGTATATTTGACAAAGGAGCTTCATTGACCACTATGATCGGGTGTGCCGAAAAATAGTGGCGCAATTTTCGTGCTGTCGTGAACACTCCATATGCTAGCTTTTGGTACTGAGGGTACCTCTGTTTCGAGGGCGACAAGACTTCGCTCACGAAGTATACTGGTCGCTGCACTCCATGGATTTTCCCTTCTTCTTCTCTTTCGACAACTAACACCGTGCTAACCACTTGGGGCGTGGCTGCAATATACGGCAGGAGAGGTTCCTTTTCCTTAGGAGCCACTAAGATTGGTGGTGTCGATATTTTTCGCTTTAGATCTTCGAAAGCTTGATCAGCTTCTTCGTTCCACTGGAATTTATCTCCTTGCTTTATCAGCGCATAAAATGGTAGTGCTTTTTCTCCTAACCTCGGCGACGAATCCGCTCGGAGCTGCGACTCGCCCGGTTAGGCTGTCTGTATTTCTTTTAACTTCGTTGGCTTCCTCATTGTTACTATGGCTTGTATTTTGTCGGGATTTGCTTCAATCCCTCTTGCTGAAACTAGAAATCCCGAAGTTCTCCTCGCTGGGACCCCAAAAGAACACTTCGTCGGGTTCGGCTTGAGGCGGAATTTGTCGAGGTTGTCAAAAGTTTCTTTGAGATCCTCGATCAGCGTTGCCCCCTTTTTTGATGTTATGACGACATCATCGATGTATACTTGCACGTTTTTCCCAATCTGTGTTGCTAAACACTTCGCATCATCCTCCGATATGTTGCTCCCGCATTTTTTAGACCGAAGGGCATTGTCTTGTAGCAAAACACGCCGTAAGGTGTAATAAACGCTGTCTTGGCTTCATCATCTTCTTTTAGTCTGATCTGGTTATAACCGGAGTATGCATCCAAAAAGGAAAGACGTTCACAACCTGCCGTGGAGTCGATAATTTGATCGATCCTTGGGAGGGAAAGTGATCCTTAGGGCAATGTTTGTTGAGACACGTGAAGTCGACGCACATGCGAAGGACTGTCGTGTTTTTCTTTGGCACCATCACTCGGGTTAGCTACCCATGTGGCTTCGTAGATATCTCTCCGATAAAACCAGCTTCCTCTAGTCGATTTATTTCGATAGCATGGATTTGCGGTTTGGTTACGAAAAGCGCCGCAAAGGTTGTCTGATTGGTTTCGCTGTTGGATCCAAATTTAGGTGGTGCTCGGCAAGTTCCCCGGGTACTCCTGGCATGTCAGCTGGACACCATGCGAAGATTTTCCAGTTCTCACGGAGGAACTCGACGAGCGCGCTTTCCTATGCGATATCCATGTTGTTTGCAATGGATGTCGTCTTTTTGGATCCGTCGGGTGAATCTGCACCTCCTTAGAATTTTTCTCTGTGTTGAAAGTTGATTCCTTGTTTGGCCTTCCGACGTCCGGCGATGCGTCGTAATCGGTCATGCTCTTCGACGCCAAGTATTCCGCTTGCATCCCGAAGGTTTCGACAATCGATGGAAATCCTTGTCGCACTTATCAGCCTAAAGCAAAACTCCCTTTGACCGTGATTGGTCCCTTGGGTCCAGGCAATCTCCATAACAGGTATGTATAGTGTGGTACTGCCATAAATCTAGCGTATGCTTGGTCGTCCCAACAAAGCGTGGTACTGCGATGGGAAATCCACGACTTCAAACTCCAGCTTCTCGATTCTATAATTTTCTCGGGTTCCAAAGCCGAACGTCGAGGTTGATCTTCCCCAATGGGTAACTTGGTTTCTCCGGTGTGATGCCGTGGAACCTTGTGTCCGTTGGCTTCGGGTTTGCTAAGGATATGTTCATCTTCCTCAATGTATCCGCATACATGAGGTTTAAGCTGCTGCCACCATCTATGAATACTCGAGAAACGTCAAATCCTGCGATAACTCGCTGGCGGAATGAGTGCTGACCGCCCTGGTCGAGGAACTTGCTGCGGGTGGTCCGCTATGGTGAAGCCGATGTCTTGTCCCGACCAATTGAGGTACTCAACTGTTGGTGGAGGCATTTTCTCCGCCATGAACACTGTCGCGAGATTACTTTTTGAGCTCTATTGGATGGCCTTCCCTTCGAATCATCGACACTCGCTCCGTTGGAGTTAGGATCAACATAGGGTGGTGGTGCTGGTGCTGCCGCTATTCCGAGCTGGTGTTGATTGCCTTCGTAATCGCGGGAGGTGGCGGTAGATGAATTTCGCTCCTAGGCTCCCGAGGGTTTCTCTGTGCTGCTCGTGCGTGAGCGTTTTCTGCACATCTGAACATTGCTTGGAAATTTCGACAATCTTTACTGCGAGTGTCCCGACTGTCTTTTCCCATTGCTATCGAGGAAAAAATGCATCCGGCACGGTCCGTTCAGCATTTCTTCGGGAGACATAAAAGGTCGTGGAAACCTTGGCCCACTATTTTGCCTCGTTACGGGAGTCGTCCCTATTATCGCCTCGCTGCTCATTGCTTCTCCGATAATCATCTCTGTTGCTTGCTCCTCGTATTTGACCGAAATCCTGCCGAAATTTGCCCCGGGGCGTCGTAATTCGGATACTCGCCGAGGAAATCGTCGCCTCGTCCGATAATTTCGACTACGGTCCTCCTCCGGCGACCTGTGTCGTTTATTGTGGACAGCGTCTTCTCCGTCTGCCCATCTATTTGCTATCTCCATCAACGCGGATACTCGTTTTTGGATTGGTCCTTCCCAAGTCCTCGACAAAATCTCCGCGCTCGATTCCTGCGACAAACGCATCTATTGCTCTCTCGTCGGATATATTTTCTGCCGAGTTTTTTATGATGTTCCACCTTTGGATGTATTTTCTCATTGACTCATCTGGCTTTTGTCGACACGCCCTCAGCTCTTCCAACGATGCAGGCTTTTTGCATGTGGATCTGAAGTTTTTGACGAAAACGTCCTCGAAACTTTCCCAGCTGTCGATGGATCCTGGCGGAAGTTTTTGATCCAAGATCGTGCGGCTCCACTTAGGTGCACCTGAATACTTTGCATGGCTGTTGCTCTAGTTCCTCCGAGTTAGCTTTACCGTCTCGAGGTAATCGATTAGCCGATCCTCCGGGTCTTGCGGGCCGTCGAACTTTTTGAAGTGATCGGGTAACTTGAATCCCGAGGGGACTCGAGTTTTTCGGACTCTTCTCGTGAAACAAGGTAGACCACACATATCCTCGTCATTAAGCTCCGGGACCGCCGATGATCTCTTCCGCTTTGCCTTGCTCGTCGACCCTTGCTTGTACTCCTGTGTCTCTTGCTCCACTTGGTCCTTCCGGAGCTGCCGCCGTTACTCGCTGCAGGTCGTGGACTATTTTGCCTTGCTTGCTCCTTCGGGAGGCGTTGCTACGAACGCTGTCCCCATAGCTCCAACTCCTGCCAATGCCATGTTATATAATGTTTCCCTTGGATCTCCTGGGGGTGGCTTGGATGCGAGGATGTAAGCTTGTGTCGCCATATACCCAGCTTCCGGTGTCCTAGGGATAATATTTCCTCTTGTATCTATCGACATAAAGGACATGTCGAGGTTTTGAACCAAGTACTCTCTCGTCCGCTTCGGGTATGTGTTGTAGCCTTGATCTTCCTCTGTTCCGAGCCTCCCTGTGGCTATCACCCGAAACTCTAGATTGTCCACTTAGATCCGCCCTTCTCCTCGCTGGATGCGAAGCTGCCTCCTTTCTCCTGTTTAGCTCAGTCGTCTGTTTTTCTATTTCTCGGGCAGTTCGTGCGAGCATATATTGATAAGCTTGCAGTTCTTGAGCTGTAGCTGTTGTCGTCATTGGTTCCGAACCATCTATGGCTTTTGCCGCTCTATCCCGAGCTGCCTGTGGAAGTTGGACTCTGACGCGTGGTGTGGGCCCGACATATTTAGTGCCCATACCTCTCCTTAGATCTGAGGGATCGACAAAAGGATTTCCCAATTGATCGAAAGCCTCCGATGTTTCCTCTTGATCTTCGATAGCATAAATCTGATGATATTTTGTACTCGGATCTATGTTGGGTTCGGTGACATCATTGTTGAGATTGATGAAGACCTTGCCCATTGTGAGAGATTTGTCGACGAAGTCGTAATCGTCGACATCGCTTGAGCCATCGCTTATATATGAGTCCGCAGATGACCCAGACGATGCGTTGCTGAAGATCTTGGCGAGTTTCTCTCTTGCTCTGATGCTGACGTAGCGTGTTGCCGAAGTTTCTTCTGACTCAGTTGATGATGCATAGCTTGAAAATTCAGAATCGACCGCCGACGATCCCGACGAAATCGGAATTTCGACACGATACGATCCTTCTTTCTTGACGCGAAAGTGGAACCTTCCGAACGTCATCTCCAAGGGCTCCGCCAGATACGCATATGCATCCAAACGGGAGGGTGGGTGAGGAACAAAATCAACGGGACCGGTAGCGATCCGTTTACCTCGATCCATAGTGTTGCTCCCGGTTGACGATGTCGAAGATCTTGAACGTGCCATCGAGATCGGATCCTTACGCCTCTAATTCCCACGAGACGGCGCCAATTGACAAGGGATTAACTTGTCAATGCCTATGGATTATAGGCTAGGGTTTAGTTAGAAGTAGAGGGCAAGTAGATCTCGAAGGTTTCAGCCGAAAAGTACTCGACGAATATGAAAACTAGGGTTTGCAGACAATGATTCGATGATCCTCTCGTCCCTCGACCCCCCTTTATATAGGTGGAGCCGAGGGATTCGTGCTATACAAGGATTACAGAGTCCGGGACGGTTTCTAACTCATCCCGCCAGATTTACAAATAACACTTCCTATTACAACTCTATCTTTTCCTTAAATACATCTTGGGCTGTCGAGTCTTCTTATTCTTCGGGTAGTGGGCCTTCAACAAACCCCGGGTACTATATTAGGCAGGCCCATTTGGGATGCCTATGTCACTCGCTGTCCAGTGAACGAGTCCTTGATGCAAAGACCGTGCCGGCCTGCCCAGCATTATGCCGGGCCGTGTTGCCGCGCTTCAAGCCGTGTGTCCCGCGCCCTGCACTGTTCGCCTTCTTGCCCGGTGAACCAATAGGCTGATCGTTGGAATAAGGAAACCGATGACAGCCGGTCGCAAGATTAAATTGCGATCGGCCGTCATCGGCTTCCTTATTCCAACGATTAGTCTATTCGTTCACCGGGCAAAAGGCGAAGAGTGCAGGGCGCATGATCGACACGGCCCGAAGCGCGACAACGAGGGTCGGCATGATGCTAGGGAGGCTGGCACCGTCTTGGCATTAAGGACTCGTTCACGTATCGGACGGCGAGAGAAGAAAAGTGGTGCTGCGCCGGAGAGGCATGTCGGCGTTGTTGTCTCATCAAGGACTCGTTCACGGAACGGCGGCCGGGGAAAGGGGGCTCGTCTACAAAGTATATTGCGGCGTATAGGTGACCAAACATTCTAATCATCGGCACTAAAATGGAAGAAAGGCCAATGCAATTAAGAAGTAGCTAGTATGAACTAAATGGAATGCCTCATACTTTGTTGGTCGAAACAAATATGAACATCCCGGGATGGCGTTAGTGAGGCCAGGTAGGATGCACAAGAGATTGATATTTGTGCCATCACACCAGGCTCACTAGCGACACCCCGGAGTGTACGATTGACCGAACATTCTAATCATCGGCACTAAAATGGAAGAAAGAGCCAAGTGGTATCAACTAAATGGAATGCCTCATACTTTGTTGGTCGAAACAAAGTTTAACATCCAGGGATGGAGTAAGTGAGGCCGGGTAGGATGCACAAGATATTGATATTTGTGCCATCACACCAAGCCTCACTTGCTCCACCCCGAGTGTACGAGTGATCGACCAACCATCTAATCATCGACAAGTAAATCACTTGGGGTAATGTTAAAATGTTTGTCTCCATATTTGGGAGACATTTTTAATATTGGAGTCTAGCTAATGGAAATCAAGAACTAGTCTTGATCTCTAAATGGTGATTAGAGGGAATTTATTCATCTTAAGCAACATTAGGGACAAATGGGATCATGCAAGGGACTTGGGTCATTTGGATCATAAGGCATCAATTAAGGAGGCAACCAGGGACAAAGGGAAACATTTGATGATCCATTATCATAGGCAACAAAGCAGCAACTTTTTCCCCTCTAATCTAGCTAGAGTCCTTAAAAGAAATCCATCATAAGCATGGTCAAATACACATATATATAGCATGGGGCAGATGCTCCAAAGGGATTATATATTCATCACTTGGTAATTTGGAGAGCAAACAAGCGAGTAGCCATATCACTCAATCCAATAATATAGTAATTTGGATCATAAGGCATCAATTAAGGAGGCAACCAGGGGACAAAGGGAAACATTTTATGATCCATTATCATAGGCAACAAAGCAGCAACTTTTTTCCCTCTAATCTAGCTAGAGTCCTTAAAAGAAATCCATCATAAGCATGGTCAAATACACATATATAGCATGGGGCGAGATGCTCCAAAGGGATTATATATTCATCACTTGGTAATTTGGAGAGCAAACAAGCAGTAGACATATCACTCAATCCAATAATATAGTAATTTGGATCATAAGGCATCAATTAAGGAGGCAACCAGGGGACAAAGGGAAACATTTTATGATCCATTATCATAGGCAACAAAGCAGCAACTTTTTCCCCTCTAATCTAGCTAGAGTCCTTAAAAGAAATCCATCATAAGCATGGTCAAATACACATATATAGCATGGGGCAGATGCTCCAAAGGGATTATATATTCATCACTTGGTAATTTGGAGAGCAAACAAGCAAGTAGCCATATCACTCAATCCAATAATATAGTAATTTGGATCATAAGGCATCAATTAAGGCCTAACAGAGCATGCAAAACATTTGAAGATCATTGGGGTAATGTTAAAATGTTTGTCTCCATATTTGGGAGACATTTTTAATATTGGAGTCAACCCAAGTCCCAAGCCGAGGCTACACACACACACAGCCAAACAGCTCACCGGGCGGTGTGCATGCCCAACAGACACACACGAGGCCGGTGAGTCACCACATGCTTGCCAGGCCAAAATGGGTAGAATACCCGGTTTGTATCATCATCCGGCTACTAAGCCATTTGGTGGAAGCAAACTGAAGATCAGCCGGAAGGAAATCACCAAGGGAACATTGGTATGTCGGTATGGTGACACTACCGAGAGAAATCCAACATGGATTAATCCCTAACTAGCCATCCAAACTCACCTAGCACCACACGACTAGTTATACCATCGGAATATAGACATTTAAATGTCTATTTTGTTTTCAACAGACAAAAGCTACCGGTAATCTAGTCATGGATCAACCGAGATAGCATGAGAGAGTCACAACAACAGCCACAGGTAAAGGGAGCCACCCTTGGACAACATAAAGGCTGTCGGGGCTACCTCAAACCCATAGGAACATTCACTAAGCCACCGCATCATAACCCAATAGGGCTCGAGCATGAGCTAGGGTACCCAATCAATGATTGGCTACCCTCTAGCTACATCCAGATCCATCCATGAGATCATTATCGCTCAGCAGTTCATCTCATTTATCTAATCAATCAAGTTAAACTAACCGAGATAAATGAAATGCATAATTAACGAGTGCACCGAGACTATTGCAAATGATCCAGAGGACATTTAAATCCGACAAAGTAATTTGGAGAGCAAACAAGCGAGTAGCCATATCACTTGGTAATTTGGAGAGCAAACAAGCAGTAGCCATATCACTCAATCCGACAAAGTAATTTCGTCGAGCACTTTGTGCCCGCACGGGAGAGGAAGAGGGAGGGGAGGGGAGAGGTGGAGCTCACCGACGATGCTCTGTTGGAGGAGCGGCCGGCTAGAGGAAGAGGGAGGGGCCGGGTAGGGGTGGACGAGGAGGTCGACGATGATGGCAGGGCGGCGGCTCCTCCTCCTTGACGCGGAGCCGGCCCCTCCTCCTCCATGCGGCGGCCGCCCTCCTCCTCCACGCCGCGGCGGCTTGTGCTGCGCGGTGGCGGGGATGGGTGGAGCGTGGCGGCATGCGGCCCTCGCGGAGGAAGGAGGCGGCGGCGGCGACGACGACGGCCACGCTCACCATGGAAGGCAGCGGCGCGCGAGGGAGAGGAAGAGGGGTGGACGAGGAAGTACGGGCGGCGGCGCGCGAGGGAGAGGAAGAGGGGTGGAGGAGGAAGAAGTACGGGCGGCGGCGCGCGAGGGAGAGGAAGAGGGGTGGAGGAGGAAGAAGTACGGGCGGCGGCGCGCGAGGGAGAGGAAGAGGGGTGGAGGAGGAAGAAGTACGGGCGGCGGCGCGCGAGGGAGAGGAAGAGGGGTGGAGGAGGAAGAAGTACGGGCGGGGGGGAGGGGGTACGGGTGGTTATAGAGGGCGCTATTTACGTGGCGCACCGGCACAAGTGCGCCACGGAATCAACTACTTCGTGGCGCACAAGCACGAGTGCGCCACGGAATCAACTACTTCGTGGCGCACCGGAGCAGGTGCGCCACGGAAATACTTATTTACGTGGCGCAGCAAGTCATGTGCGCCACGAAATACCTACACTAATTATTGGTGGTGGCAGGATGTGGGCCCCACATAATTTCTGTGGCGCACGGCACGGTAGTGCGCCACAAAAATAGCTTATTTTTGTGGCGCATTCTTCCTCGTGCGCCACAAAAAAACTTTCTGTGGCGCATTTAATTTGGTGCCCCACAGAACTAAGCTTTGCCTATAAGGGTTTTCCTACTAGTGTGACACCCAAAACTCTAGTTGTCGCCGTGCGCCCTAGCCACACCGCCGCTCGACCCACCGTTATTGTCGCTCGAGTGTCATCGTTATCTTCATGATTTCAAACTAAAACCTAGGTACGGTATGACCTGGGTCTCTCTCTCTCTCTCTCTCTCTCTCTCTCTTGGACGCAGAAGCGCTGCCGGATCTCTATCCGCCGTCTAGATCCAGTCTAGGTGGCGATCGCGGAAGCAATGCCGAATCTTCATCTACATGTTCCCGCTTCGTCTGTGTGCTTGATCACACTTCACGTACGTGTGGATATCAAGTATGTTTTGCAAGTGTGACACTTGTTCGTGGGAGCGGCTCGAGGGATAATAAATCTCCTCGTGTCTAGGCGAGTCTAGTTACGGGGATCGACTCGGTCTTCATCCTTGTCATCGACAACTTCCGCTAGTTCGATTTACGAGGGTATGAACCATTACACCCTCCCCCATATCGGATATGATCATGGTTTTATGCGTAGGGATTTTTCTATGCGCATTACCCAGCAATTCGAGGGTGGTGATGACTTCCATAGCTTGTACATGAGGTGCTCGCCAAGAGTCCGCTAAACCTGGAAGATCGCTCTTGTTTCGCCTAGAGGTCTTCTTGGGGTATGCAATGTTCCCTGTTCCTAGCGGATAAGGTTTTTCATTGTTTACCAGGCACAAGGCCTTATTGAAATAATCTTCACTCATTGTCGGGTATGTAGATGTTGTGCAGAGGCTTCATGTTTTCATGTTTTTGATGTATGCTCTTTGTCCGTCCTTTTTAAATAAATTCAATTAATAAAGAAGGTCGTATGCATCTTTTCGATGCACAGCCTCGGAGTCTCATCCTCCATTTGGAGACAAAAAAAAGTAGAGTACTCCCTTCACTCATAATTATCTCGTATTTTGGGTTTAGCTAAAGTCAAATTTGTAAAATCTCAACAATTACCTCATGTTCTGAGTATAATCGAAGTCAAAATTTGTAAAATTTGATCGGCTAAAGAAAACATCAAAATTTATAATATCAAATAGCATTATTTTAAAATATACTTTACCAAGATTCTAATATAATATATTTTATTATAGATGTTGATATTTAAAAAATATTTAGTTAAACTTTACAAAGTTTGACTTTAACAAACCCCAAACAGAAAGTAAATATAAGCGGTGGATTGTGGTTCTGAGTATCATATATGGAGTGTACACTACTAGAAAACCCCCCCTTTAGTACCGGTTCTAAAGGGTCTTTAGTACCGATTTTGGAACCGGTACTAAAGATTCGGGACTAAAGGCTCCCCCTTTGGTACCGGTTTCTTACGAACCGGTACTAAAGATGCCTTCAACTAGGCACGGAGGAGCCCGCAGGACTGGAGACCTTTGGTACGTACTAAAAGGTACTGGTGCCATTTTTTATATCAATTTTTTTAATTTATTTTTCACTCCCTCTTTTTATCTATTTTTTTGAATTATTTTCCACTCCATCTTTTTATCTATTTTTTTCAGAATTTTAATATTTTAGTTATTTGACAAGTTTAGTCTCTAAGTACACTTATCTCTAGTCAAATTACTTACTCGTGGTCAAACTTCCCGCTCAGTCACTCATCCTCCCACTACTCCAGCACTAGCACGCTTAACTTCTGAGTTCCTTCCCATCTCACTTCTAAGTGCTTCGCGCGCATGTTATTAATAGTACTAGCATATCAATCCTATTAACATGTTGGTCATGATATCACACTTTTTTATTGTTTGAATTCCACATTATTATTTAATAAAAAAAAGTAAAGATGTAAAAATAATATTGAATAAATAAATAAACAATAATTTTTTAATTATTTTTACTTTTTAAATATATTTTAATTTTTAATTTTTTTGCAAAATCTAAAACTTGAAAATTTGTAAATCTAAAAATTTACTAACTTTTATGGTTAAGTAATAGTAATTTTTATGCATGAAGGAATTATTAATTTAAATTTAAAAAATAAAAATATATATAAAATCCTGAATTTCTGGCGAAAACTAAAATGTTCCTGCTTTTATATTTTCATTTGGAATTTTGAGAATCTAAAAAATGGCTAACGGGGTAAACCCTGGTAGATTCGGATGTAACTTTTTCGCACTGATTTTGATATATTATACGTTTTTTCCCGATATCGTATGCGACCAGAAAAGCCGTTTGATCATTTTTCAAACTTTTTTTGCAAAAAAAGTTAGAATTCGAATTTTTTAATTTCACCGAATAGTATGTTGCATAACATACAAGAATCTCGAAAGATTTTATTTTTTAAATTTTTTATCATTTTCGTTTGTATTTTATAAAGCAAAAAAGACGATCCACAGGGGGAGGGGTGTGGAGAGGGTGCGTGGGGAGCAAAAAAAGGCTGGAGACCCTTTAGTACCGGTTGTTTATATGAACCGGTACTAAAAGTGCAGCGCTGGCCCCACCTCCGTCTTAAATTTAGCGCGAAACCCTTTAGTACCAGTTCGTATCATGAACCGGTACTAAAGATCCCAACGAACAGGTACTAAAGGTTGTCGTCGCCCTGGAAAGCAAAATCGGTACTAATACAACATTTAGTACCGGTTCGCAACCTTTAGTACCGGTTTGTAAGGAAACCGGTACTAAAGGTCAAGTCCTTTGGCCGTTTTTCTACTAGTGGTAGTACTACCTTCGTCTCGTTTTGAAATGTAAGACTTTTTTGAAATCTAGAGATAACATTGAGTAACTTGTCATGCGCTACGCGGGTCGGTGTCAGAGATCACTCTAATATCTATAGTATACGTACATGGAGATTGGGGTCATCTTGATTCAGCAGATCTCAACGAAACAACCAGATGCCGTTTTGTTTACACGCATGCATGTACGGGACATTATTTTACGCATGGTTCAATAAGCATATCTAAAGCAGATATATAGTCACGCGATGAATTGTGAGATTCGAGCTGCCATTCTCACGTGAACTGGTCATGTATGTACGGGCGTGGAGCCCTATAAATAGCCATCCAGTCTACGATCAAGCCAGCAGTACTGAACCAAACACAAAACCTTCTACTAGCTAGCAATTTTTAGGAATACCCTTTTGGCCATGGCTAACGTGAACATGCCTAGCTACCACCAAAGTGGTCCTCCTAGCCAAGGTATCGTGCAAAAGGAGCATTTTCTCCACTTGTACGTGCACCAGAACTACGATGAGCCAAATCTTAACCAACGGATGGTGGCGAATCCAGGCTTTCCCAATCGCGTTGGTGAGTTGATTGTTAATGACTGGGTCATTCGTGATGGTGCTACCCTCGACGCAGCCGTTGTTGGGCGTGCTCAAGGTCTGCACACTGCTGCAGGGATGAAACAAGTGGACTGGTTCTTTTGCGACAACATATTATTCACCGATAAATGGTAAGTTCATTGACTTCACTTATTTTGTGTGTAACTTTTTCGTGTTGTCCCATCTTCACCATTCATGGACAAAACTGTACCTTTGTGTTGGTGAAGTTGTGAAAACATATTTCGAGCACCCGACTTTGATTATATATTGTCATTATCATACATAACTAACTGTTGATAATATTTACATTCATTTCCATATTAGGTATAACGGCTCAAGCATTCAGTTTATCGGGAAGTATCTAGAACCAACAGGGTCAAAAGGTGAATGGGCCATCATAGGTGGAACCGGAGAGTTTGCTTGTGCCCAGGGTGTCGCCTCATACGAAGTGATCCAGAGGAATGGGTCACATGTCGTCATGGACCTTCATATCCGTGCTTTATGCCTCACCTTTCCGCAACCAAATCCAGTGGTTAGATGCGTACACTTCCTTTGGCCATGATTTAGAACATAGATGTAGGGTTATTCTATGTGCTATATTTTTATTTATTATGTCTTCCCAACATGTTGCGCCATCACTCTGTGTCCAGATCCCGGTTGACAAGACTGAGTTGTTGGGTGGGAATGGAGGGGGTGCATTTGACATCTATGAGCAACCTAAGCGTCTAGACAGTGTGACAATTCGAAGCGGCGATGTCATTGATTCAATTGCATTTTCATACATTGACCAAGCTGGTAACAAGAAAATCGCCGGTCCATGGGGTGGTAATGGTGGGTTTTCTCACACGGTGAGTGGATTTTGGAGCAAGCCATTCATGTTATCAATGTTATTCTAGATTTTTTGGGTTTTGTTTTGGATAATGTGTTTGCTAGTTGGTACCTTCTACATGGAAAGGCAAAATCAAATCTGCATATAAAGTATAAATATACTGAATGACGTAATAACTAGGTGATCTTTTCCCTTGCAGATCTTGCTTGCTCCTACAGAGATCGTGAACAAAGTTTTTGGAACAATTGGTGACTTCAATAACAACACAGTTGTAACATCACTTACCATTGTCACCAGTGTTAACACATACGGACCTTTTGGAAAAGAACAGGGTACTCCGTTTAGCATCCCCAAGGAGAACGATAAAATCGTTCTGGGCTTATTTGGACGTGCTGGACAAGTTGTTGATGCCATTGGAGCTTACGTCAGCCCACCAGCTGCAAATTAGTCCAACTGAGCGTTACCTTACAAATGGTGTTCCCACGACGCGTTTTCCTTTGAGCATTACCTTTCAGCAATAAAAAGACACAAGTTGTCCGCCTACCCTGTACTTTTTTTAAAAAAAAAAAATTATCCACCATGATGTAAGAGAAATAAAGTTACGTAAGGTCCGTTGGTTCATTTGATCACACTATGTTCATGAGATATTTAGTATTGTCCTATCATATGGCTCTTAAGAAAACATATGGAAGATAGCATATGAAATATTTATACTCGCTTTTATTTAGATGAGAGTCGGTTGTGGCTTATTTACATGTATTCAACCTCCTCATCCTCATGTTATGGGTAGAGGCCATCAACATCGAGGATAATCTACGTCTGACATGGCTGGAAAGCTTTTGTCGAGCTTGCCAAGTTCCTCACAATATCTTCTTCGACTTGCTCTATGCATACGCACACTGTTCTCTTCTCTCTTGACTGTAGGAAGACCTAAGTCGATTTACGTGCAACACCAATTGGTCATATAAGATTGGTGGGCCTACAGTGGGGATCCCTTTCCCCTCCCCTCGCCATCAGAAAAAGAAAACGATTGGTCTACTTGATGTACTATTTGTCTACTTCAAGTTCTCATAAATAAACAACCAAGAATCATCAACTGTACTGGGGCACTCGTGTGTTCCAAAACTTCTCGTCCGTCCATTTCGCTATTGAGTTTTCTGGTCAACTTATAAAGTTTGAAACTTACGATGCATAATAAGTACATTTATCATTTTTATACATATCACAAATGAATATATGCAAGTTTCAAACTTCACACTAGGGCCCCTGAGCACGTGAGCATCATCCCCGATCTCCACAGGGGGAGGAGAGAGAGAGATAGGCCCCTCACGCGCGCGCGGGACAAACAAAGCAAGTCGCTCGCTAATGGAGCCCCCCGCGTAACCCACACCCACACCCACAATCCCCCAGCGCGAGACGCACCAGATCTCCCTCCGGGCCCGAACCGCGCCAGAGCACCGGTCCGGAGGCGCGCGCGAGAGAGGGAGAGATGGGGTTGGAGGCCGGCGAACCCAGCTCAATCCTCAGGTGACCTCGCCTCTGCTCCCACTTCCCCTCTGTCACTATGATGCTCTTCGTTGGGCTCCCCTCCTTCTGTCCGCGGATTGGGGGATCTTCTGTATCGGAAGGAGTTGGTATCCTCAAGGCCCTGGATCAGAGGGACTGCTGGGGAGTTTGGGTTAGATTTGAGTGGCACGGCCTGTTTGACACCTCACCTAGAAAATGGATGTATGGTTTCGGTGACATGTTTGGGACTATCTAAAATACTGGATACAGTCCTCCTACTCCCCAATTGTATTTGTATGCTAGCTAATTAGACAATAAGCTATCTGCCCCTTTGATATGCCAGACAGACATTGTGAAATAGATTTCTAGTTAAACCTCCGCACCAATGCATGTACATGGCAATTGTATAATCAACTCCACTAGATTCCAACTTGTGTACGTAGTAGTATTCATTATATGTATGCTTGGAGCTACCTACACGGTACCACTTCCAAAACGCAACGCCACCTTATCTTCCTGAATTAGTTCCATGGAGAATATTGTTGTGCCTGCAATCCGTAGATGCAGCTAGACCGCATTCCCTGGAGGCAAAGTTTGGGATTTTCTGCACATCTGCCAGTTAGGATAAGAATTAAATGGGAAATGCGTTCGGTGGGGCTGAACATTTCCCCTGTGTACATGCTCTTGCAGCTTATCTTCGGCCTTTTCATATGGAGTTGCATCTATGGCGATGGTTTTCGTGAACAAAGCTGTTATCATGCAGTATGTTCACTCCATGACTCTCCTCACGTTACAGGTATGACTCAACACTACCGCCGAATGCTGAGAAAACATTCAAAGCCTTGTCGGGTTGTTCACTTTTTCTGTTATTTCTACAGCAACTAGCTACAGCACTTTTTATACATTTTGGGCAAGCTCTAGGAATGTCCAAAAGGAAAGATCTCAGCATGGCAACAGCAAAGAAGCTTCTTCCAGTGTCAATTTTCTATAATGCAAATGTCGCGTTCGCTCTAGCAAGCTTGAAAGGGGTTAACATCCCTATGTATATTGCAATTAAGAGGCTCACTCCCCTTGCTGTTTTGGTGTCTGGGTTCTTACGGGGGAAGGGGAAACCACCAACACAGGTAAAAAAATTGTTTTCCCTCATGCAGTGGTTCCATTCTCCCACCTGCACAGATAACCAAACACATGCCCGGGGAGCTTTCCCTCTCGAAAAGAATGGCTTAGTACTAGAATTATCTGGCGCTTCCTCATCTGTGCAAATTTGTTTTAGGTGTCACTTTCAGTTATCTGTACCGCCTTTGGTGTCCTTGTGGCAGCACTTGGAGATTTTTCCTTTGACTTGTATGGATACTCCATGGCTCTTACGTCAGTCTTCTTCCAGGTTAGCATTTCTAATCTGGTCGTTCACACAAACGCACGAAAATTGGGTATAGTTCTAACTGAAACAATGTTTGTGCAGACAATGTATTTAATTCTGGTGGAGAAATCAGGCGCAGAGGATGGTCTTTCCTCAATGGAGTTGATGTTTTATAACAGCATATTGTCACTTCCATTTCTCTTTTTCATCATCATTGCAACAGGAGAATTTCCCCATTCTCTTTCAGTGCTGTCAGAAAAGGTTAGTAGTAGTATAGATATAGGTTTATCAAACTTAGCATATATAAGGTGGCAATATGTTTGTTCTTTGTTGGGACCCCCTTTAGCTCATGACAAGATATTAGTTCATACTTGGATACTAGATCAGATGGGTTGACACTTAAAGGATAATGAACATAATATGGCTTTGATCATGTTTCTGCATCAGATGATCTCTACTTTGCTCGCTTGGTTCCAAGATTCTTATTTGTTATCTCTTGAAATGCAGACAGCTTCTGTGTCATTCACTGTTATTCTAATTATTTCACTGGTGATGGGTATCGTTCTCAATTACACCATGTTTTGGTGCACAATTGTCAACTCTGCCCTGACAACTACAATAGTAGGAGTTCTCAAGGGCGTTGGGTCTACTGTAAGTCTACTTTCTGTTTTGACATGGCATCACGAGGTCACAGAAACCCTCTTGGCGTTTGTTAGCACTAAACTTCTGCTCTCTCTGTTCGCTTTTAATTGACTCTGATTTAGTACTTTATACTAAATTAGAGTCAATTAAAAGTGAATGGAGGGAACAGAACATAAACATCTGATGCCATTTTCTTTTTGTCTCATTGACCTTTCAGACCCTGGGTTTTGTTGTGTTGGGAGGCGTCAAAGTGCATGCTCTTAATGTCACTGGGTTGGTGATCAACACATTTGGTGGTGTCTGGTATTCCTATGCAAAGTACACGCAGAAGAAGAAAATGCCACGAAAGATTGCACCTGATGAAGAGTCGCATCCCCACAAGTAGCACCAGGGTCAGTACTCGATAGCTTGTGTAGTTACACTGCATTCTTTAAGGAGAGAACAACTAAGTACCAGTTTAAATCTTTTTTTCTTGAGTCCTTCATCAGCAACAATATGTCGCATAGAGGAAGCTACAAAGTTGTTATCTATTTGCTTTTACTAAATATCAATGTGTGTTTATCAGCAGTAACCAAGGGGGTTGAAATCAGTGTTACACGTAACTGTCGCTTATCTCTTAGAAGGACTATGTTATCAGTGTGTTGTATGTTGAAATATTCGTTTATTTGAAGAAAAACAAACCTGCATTTTTCATTGTTTGCTTGTTAGGAAGGATGCAAATATTGGAGGAGGGAAATGATGTTGTCCAAATTCCAATCATCCTAGCATAAGATACACCATTTACTTGCACTGATTGCAGATGATTTTGTGCTCATCTTTTCTGATTTTTATGTCTCCACATGCTTAGAAGTGTACCTTCATACTGTCAGAATGTTGGCCCATGTGGCAGGCCCATATGTGTATGTGGCCCATTCTAAATTATGTACATTCTAACGGCATGTCAAAAGTTAAGTCCCAATTGCACTAGTCAAGGTGGTGGAGACTGGAGAGTGGAGACAAATTTATAAGGTAGAGCTCTTGTTGTTGGAAATGCACTTTTGCTCTTGGGTGCATATGCTCCTGCCACCGAAAAAACATTTTAAAATATCAGGAAAAAAATCCGAACAAAATTGTTTATCATATATGTTAAATTCTGTGGAAAACCAACATTTTTTTGTTTGATGTGTAAAAAAGACTAGGAAATGTCTTGTGCAGGGCTTATTTTTAGCACCAAATTTTGTCTTTTTTACAAATGTCACAAAAAGTATCAGCTCTTCGTGAAATTTGTGAACAAATAGAACATGAAGATGTATGCACAACATCTTTTGTCGGATTTTTGACATTTTATAATACGTTTAAAATTCATTTCACAAACTAGGAGCATGTGCTCCTGGGTGCAAAAACACCATGTCCACAATATACAACACAGTTACATTGCAGTGTACACCACATCGCTCGCGCATGATTATCTGCATGACTTGTGATGGCATGCTTACTAGTGTGTAGTGGCTGTCAACAAATAAAATAGTAGTACTTCCTCCATTTGGAAATAAGTGTCGCAAATTTGTCTAGATTCGTTGATATACTTGTATTTACAAGTCACATGCCCACGGATGGTTCAGCAAAGCGCTTGCCAAAGATTTTCTGAGACGATTTGTACGAGCCAAACTTCGTACATAGATCACATGTGATAGCTTGTAGAGTCTTGACAAAAGCTGTTGGAACTAGTCTTATTAGAGAAATGGCATTTATGGGAGATGGAAGTGGTTTTCTTCGCATTGAATCCAAGCTAATTCTTCCTCCCGCAATCTTGTTCACCACCATAGAGTACGATAAGAACGATACAGTGAACCACATGATGTCGCCAGTTGTCAAGTACATATTGCTGCTGATGATGTTGCTGGCAATGTTTAAACTTGGATATTCGGTTAGCACTGTAAGAAAGAACACATTAAGGATTAAATTGAACAGCATATGCTTACAAGATCAAGAATATACTTGAACGGCCAAGTTACTACAAGAAAAAAAAATACTGGCATCTCACTTTGCATTGCTATAGAGACTCGAGCAGAAAATCCACTCCACAGTTAAGTAAAAGAAGAATAAACCGGGCACTCCACACTGAGGTCTTGTTCGGTTAATCCCATAGGCGAGTGGATTAAGGGGTATTTTGGCATGTTGGGGATTTAAACCACCTCAATCTCACTCGTATTAGCTAAAACCGAACAAGCGCTGAAGAAAATAACACCTAGCTAGATTGTCAAGTACATATGTTTGTTGTCGATGTGTAAACTTGGCTATATGATTAGAACTGTAAGAAAGAACACATGAAGGATTAACATGAAGGATTAACTTGAGAAAATTACAAAAAACCACCACATATCAGGCAGTGGTTTCAAAAAGCAACCACTATTCAGAAAATTTTCAAAAAACCACCACTCTACGGGTAACACGCAACATATAGCACTGACTCGTCTCTAATGCTGGTTTAATGGCTTGACTGAAATGTGGATCCCGCTGGCATGCTGATGTGGCAACTGATTAATGAGAAAGAGAGGAGCCCCATATATTGGTTCTAGCTTTGGGCTTATTTATAAATTACAGTGGGACCCACTTGTCAGATAGCATTACTTTTCTCTTTTTTATTTTTCTACTTCTCCTATAATTTTTGTGGGACCCACACGTTGACCGTGCGAGCCTGAGACCATCGTGGGATCTCGCTGCGACGTCGTGGCCTCCCGCGGCGGCGTCGTGGCCTCTCGCTGGATGCCATCGAAGAGGAGCCAGCGGCGGCGGCCATCCCGCGTGCGCAGCGGCAGCCCACGCTCGTAGCTCGGCGGACGACGGTGACGCCCGTGCTCGCAGATCGACGGCGGCGCTCGTGCTGAGATCGACGGCGGCGCTCGTGCTGAGATCGACGGCGGCGCAGTGGTAGCAAATCCCGCCTCTCCAGCTCCGTCTCCGGCAACGGCGCCGCCCCTCGCGACCCCCAGTTCCGTCCCCTTGCTCAGTCCCCTTGCCGGAGCAGAAGCTCGCCGCGGCCGCCCCTTGCCGGAGCCGGCGCTCGCCGCGACGCGCCCGCCTCTGCCCAAGCCGGAGCTCGCCGCAGCCGGTCGCGGCCGCCCCCTTGCCAGAGAATAAGCTCGCCGCGGCCGCCCGCCCCTGCCGATCCGGAGCTCGCCGCGGCCGCCCGCCCCTGCTGAAGCCGGAGCTCGCCATGCCCGTCGCGACCGCCTCGCTGGAGCTGGAGCTCGGCCACGCCCGCCCTTTGCCGGAGCCGGATCTCCTCCTGCTCGTGTGGTCTCGCTGTAATCGCGGGCGGCGAGGATGCTTCCCTGTGCAGCGTTGCCGGCAGCGCGCCGCCGGCGCTTCTCGGCCTCCATCCCGTGCGGGCTCTTTGGCATAGCGGACGGTGTGACGCCTCCCTGTCCAGGTTCGCCGGTGCCGGTCCTGCCCGGACTCCTACCTGTGCGGACGTGCCAGCGTCGCTGATGGTGCCAGAAATTTAGGTCCCGTGGACAGAGAAGAAGGGGTCGAAAGGGAGAAGAAACAAGGAGAGAGATGACTGACAGTGGGCCCCATGATAACTTACAAAAAAACCCTAAATTTTGCAACCCTTCATCTATGGCTTTCGTTGACCGTTTTTTACAGCCACGTCAGCCTGACAGTGGGCCCTAGATGTCAGTTTCGTCATTAGACCAGTGTTAGACAAGGATCAGTGCTTTTTGTTACTTGTTAGTCTTAGAGTGGTGGTTTTTTGAAACATTTTCGTATAGTGGTCGTTTTTTAAAACATCTGCCTGATATGTGGTGGTTTTTTGTAATTTTCTCGATTAACTTGAACTGCATATGCTTACAAGATCAAGAATATACTTGAACGACCAAGTTACTACGAGAAAAGAATAACAAATACTAGTATCTCACTCTGCATTACTACATATAAACTCGAGCAGAAAAATCAGGCATACCTGAACACCTGTTTAACTTGGTCCTTGTGCGTAAGACTTGTCTGAGGCAGGATTGCGGGTGCACAGGCGCATTTATGGAACGAAGTAGTGATTCATATGCAATACTTTAGGCTGCACACGCAGAACGGGGCCGTTAGAAAATATGGAATGGTTGTTGTGGATGCTAACGTGTATGGATACATCTAAAGTCAAATGTTGGGACCGTTGAAGTGCATTATATAATCATGTTAAAGTGTATCCTTCCAATGGTCGACACGATCACATATACAGCTGTTGAATATCGATCACCCGGGATATGTGCTTAATATGATACTCCCTCCGATCTGAAAACATCAACGGGGAGCTAAGGAATTGCTAGCTTATAACAAGCTAAGTGCAGCGTCGACTAAATACGACTCGAGGTAGTAGATAGTACGCCTAGCCTGACAAAGATGGGGGTGAGGGCGGGCGAACTCCGGCGGCCTCCTACGCGCAAGGAGGGCCGTCAACAGGGTAGCACATGTGGAACATGCGTGGTGGTGGAGGTCTTTCACGGCGGCGCGTTGACCGGCAGCGGGGGTTCTTTCTCGCTGCACGATTCGGCCAGATCTAGCGGAAGATCACCCATGTTCTATCGTCTTGTTCCTCAACTGACCTGGCCGGTGAGGTTCAGAGCGGCAGATCCAACAGCGTGTTGGCGGGTGGCGTGGGGGATACTAGCTCAGCTTGAATAAAGGTGGTAGTCCTAGGGTTTCAAATCGCGGCAAGATGATGATTTGCCGGATGCATGTCCCCATGACCTGGCTAGTGTCGTGTTCCGGAAGGCTCCACCGGCGAATTCCACTGGGTGATTCATGCGTGGAGATTGCTGGATCATGTGGGATTCAGTCAAGGCGGCTAACCTTCACACGAGGTTGGGGCAAGACTCCACAAACAACTTAGAGGCTCCCAACAACATCAAGAGCTAGTACAAACAAAATGTAGCCTCATGATGAACTCTCAACAAGGATCCACACCAAGGAGAGCTAGGGTTTCCAAATCCACAAAGGATAGGTAGATTGGGCCCTCCTAAGTCGATTCCCAAAGTTTGGGAGGATTTGGGAGGCTATGGAGGGAGATCCATGCAATTGAAGCACAATAACAATGGAGGGGAGAGAATGTTCTTCGTCTTCTAACGGATAGATCTGAGGAGGAACAACCTCGGATGTACCAATATACCCAAAAAAAAAATGAAATGGCCATTAGAAGAAATCCCCCTTTATAGCCCGTATGCATGAAATGGCCGTTGCGGAGTCGGCGCGGGGGGGGGGGTGAGGGGGTCATCCAGGGTTAATGATTCCCCTCCCCCTGGATTATCCGGCCTTGGTGTAGTTGACTGGAGGGCCACATGATCCGGTCACCCTCGGATATTGTGAATTTCCGGGGGTTGGATGTTGGGTACCTTCGCCCTCCCTTCTACGATCGTGCCATCTTACGGTAGGGGCGGATGAAAAAAAGACATCTAGAGGCCGGATGAAGAAAACATACGCCCCCTCTCTCTGCGAGTTTGTCATCCTTCTAGTGGGGGCGGATGAAGAAAATTTCCGCCCCACTATCTGCAAGTTTGGCAACTTCTTTGGCGCAGCCTTGGGGCTCTGGGTGAGGGGGGCGGATGGTCCGGCCCGTGACAGGCCAGGTTATCCACCCTCCCTGAAATGTAGCATTCCCCTTCTCTTGATTTCTTTGTTTCTTCATGTCTCCTCAACATGTTGCATACCACCAAAAATAAAGGCCACACATCCAGTCTAGTCCTAGAATGAGATGATGAACTTTGGAATTTTGGTGGATCATCAACCGTAGTGCTAAATTTAAATCCTACGCACTTGAGCACACACGGTAAAAGTTATTCGTGTGTTTAACAAACACACAAAACATAGAGGGGTAGAGCTTGCTCTTTCAGCTGCCACAAAACATAGCATTTGTTTGAGATGATTTGGGTCCCTACCTCTTTTTAGACTTACTGAAAGTAATTTGATTTGATACTATGCCCTTCGTCCCTCCCATGCTCTTTATTTATAGAGTTGTTCTTATTCGTCATATCTCAAAGCTATCACTTGAAAAAAGTAATATTAGTTCTATATGGTTAGCCAGTTGTTCCATGATCCCAGGAAGCATGGCTGTTAGTTATTAGGTTGTACAATCATGCATGCAAGACTAGCAAACACGTCCAAAGAATGGCTATTAGAAAACATAAAGTATGATGAATTGATACCGCAAAGGTTGACTTAAGATCCGTTTTAGCGTGTACCATTTCATTGGAATTACCAAGTCTAACAATGTACCACGCATACTGTAATTTACACGGTCTATAATTGTGCTAGCTGGTAGAAGTGGGACCTCGTTTTCTCATATGATCAGTGTATGCCGAAAGTTTAGCTCAAAAAACCACGGCTTCCTCTGGTCGGAGGTCCATGAGAAGAAGAAAAAAGCAACATAAATCAAAACTTGGTAATATTAAGAGACAGCAAGACCGGTCTCCGGGGTCCCGCAGCGTTACGACGTTTTGGATCGGATTCTGCAATTGAACGTCTCAGATTGTTAGGTTGTTTAAACAAGCGCCGCTGGAACATCTTTACTGCGCTAGCGCTGCTGGTTTGGGATGTGCCAGCTGATGATATCCTGTTTGAACATAACCCTGATTGGTTTCTACATGCCCTCACAAAGATTAATGAGACACAGAGAGCAATGTTTCTGATGCTACTGTTGACGGTGTGGCATGTCCACAACGAGCTGACACATCATAAGAAACCACCAACACCTGTGGAAGCCTCCAAGCGATTCCTGATGAGCTACATGGAATCCCTCATGTTGATTAAACATCACCTGGAGGTTAATTTGGAGAAAGATAAGCATGTAATTTCGTGTGTGCAGGGTTTTAGACAATAGAAGCATCAAGAGGATGGACGCCAGAAAGTGAAGCTGAAGTGGCAGCCACCAAAAGAGAATACTACTATGCTAAATGTGGACGGTGCCTTCACACCAGATGGAAGGAGGGAAGCGTGCATGTAGATGGCCCACTCTGAGTAGTTCCCGGAGGTGAAGGAGAGCACGAGCCGGGAAGGAGGATCGCACCAACAGCGACAGAGACCATCTCGCCCGAGGTACCATCAAGGGATGCAGGCGTCGTCTCCATGGGAAGCAGCGGAAGGGTGAAGCGACGACGACACTAGGGTTTAGGTGTAGGATCGGATCAATCTAATACCATGTAGAGTGACAAGCAGTAGAGAGTTTAGAGGAACCCTAAGGTGGGGTTCCTGTCTTTATATGTGGGGCTCCTGTCTTTATATAGGCACTAGGCCGGTTAGGATTTTGAACAAATACAGTGTTAGAATAATATGCTTGTTGTATTACCAGGGGGCCAAAGGCCACAATATATAGTACATGTACAGGTGCAAATATGCAGGAAGCCCCCTAACATATGGGGAAACTACAATATACATATATATATTCTAACACCCCCCTCAAACTCATGGTGGATCCATAACACTGAGTTTGGAGAGTAAGAAATCATGTTGCGCTCGAGTTTGTGCCTTTGTAAAGAAATCCGCCAACTGCAAATCTGAAGGCACATAATGAACCGCAATAACCTCATCCTGCACCTGAGCACGTGTATAAAAAGCATCAACACCAATATGCTTGGTCAGCTCATGCTTGACCGGATCACGTGCAATACTGATAGCACATGTACTGTCAGACAAAAGTGGAGTGGGTGTCGTAACAGAGACCCCAAAATCTGCAAGCAACCACCGTAACCAGGTCACCTCAGCAATCAACAAAGCCATAGCCCGCAGCTCAGCCTCAACACTCGAACGGGAAACCGCTACCTGTTTCTTCGTCTTCCAAGTAACAAGCGAACCACCAAAAAACACACAGTAAGCAGAAAGCGAATGACGATCCGTATGATCACTCGCCGACGTAGCATTCGAGTAGCACTGGAGCTGGAGAGAGCTAGAACTAGGAAAGAAAAGGCGACGAGTGATCGTGCCATGAAGATAACGAAGAACACGGAGGAGATGACTGTATTGAACGGTGGTAGGAGCTGAGACAAACTGACTCAGAATATGAACAAGATAAGAAATATCAGGACAAGTGACAGCAAGATAAACAAGACTCGCAACAAGATGGCGATAACGTGTGGGATCAGGAAGAGGATCACCATCAGTAGAATGAAGCTTAACATTAAGCTCCATAGGAGTGTTAACCGTGCGCTCATTCTGTCTAATCTGGTAGCTGGATTTCACTGGTGCCGTGGTGCGAGGTGGTGTTACACCTCCCAAGCCGCATCCATGTCTTGGAGAGAGGCTACTGCGCCAGGCGCTGCGCTCACCGGCGCTGGAACCGCGGCACGCTCGGTTTAGCCTGGGGTTTCCTCTTCCTCCTCCAGTACATGAAGCGGCACGCCCATAAATATGATCAAGGAAATGAAACCAAGTTATGTGGTAGAACAAAACAATTCACACACCACCAACACTAGGAACCCTAGCCGATGCGTTAGAATTTCCTCGGCCAGTCAATACAGCAATAATGTGCACCTGTGAGGTCGCAAAAAAAACACAAGCATAATTACATCTGGATGTACAGAATGAGCCTAAAGCTAACCTACGCACAGCAACATTAAGTTGCACTTTCGTTTCCTAAAACAAATCAACAAGCACTACCCTCATTCTTTTGGTCTCAAAAAACCAGAAATCCAATCAGGCAGTCTGCCGTTCCACCACTGGTGTTTCGTCACAAGTAAGGAGACTCCCAAGTTCAATTCGACCAATTTTCTCGCATGAACAATCAGTTAATTCTGATGTTCAGCCCCAGCTCGGTACATATTTGCAGATCAAGGAAGGCATGCAGCAGAGTCAGCAGTAGCAAATAATATATCACCTTTCTTCTTAGTCCTCATGCTCTACTGAGAAGTCCGGTTCGGAGGGCTTCCTAAACTTTGGCAGTTCTCTATGGCTGTCAGGTCCTTTCCTGGCTGCAGTCATGATTTTCCGAGCAAGATTGTGCTCAGGGAAAGCGTCGTCTTCATCTTCTCTCATGGAGGAGAACGACTCCCTCATCATAAGGTCCTTGGCCAGCTTCCTCCTCTTATGACGGCGCCAAGTAGCTTGAATGAAACATGCGGCCCAGGTCCTCCAGTGGTGAGAGTAGTAGCGGAAAGTGTGCTGTAACTTCCTGCTGTGGAGCCGCCTGAACTGACTGGCAACAAACTTGAGGTCCTCAGCTTGGAGAGCAAACGCCTCCACTTCAACAAGTGCCTTCACCGTCCTGGTGGATGATGGCAGGTTGACAGTAGGCCTGGGGACAAGAGCCCATCCAAGCAATTCTTCGCCACAGAAATCACCAGATTTCAGGATGATTGAATTGAAGAAGCCTGTCCGGCCACCATCTGTGGTGGAGCTTTCCAGCTTCCCACGAATGATAAAGAGCATTTCGGTGACTGGATCACCTTCACGGACAGTGTATGTGCCCTTTGTACTCAAGGAAGATACAAGACGCCCACAGATGGCGTCCAGAAGTTGATCATCCATCTGTGAGAAGAATGGGACCTGAAAATATAGAGATGTAAAAACAAAGTGAGCCTCGGTCATCAAGTGATCTGCATTTTCACGACCTTGCCGTCAAATGAAACTATATGTGTGCCATTGATCACGACACAAGTAACAAGACCTATGCCAACTACGGAAAACCACTATAAGGTTGGGACTGGATAAAACATCTATGAAAAAAGTAAATTTGCAAATGAGTACTTATTAAACAATCCATGAACGGATTTCTGAAACAGCTGTGTTCAGTGCTCTCCCAGAAACTGTATAAATCAAACGGGCTACTGATTATTAGTGAACCATTGGGTGGTTGTAATTTTGAAGCACCTCCCGTAGGATATAAAGTTCATAATATTTGAATCTTGCAGCCCTTCAGTGTTCAAACATGCCAAAAGAGACGCACACCTAGGTCAATACAGCAGCAGATTTTAATTTACCTGTATTAATATGTTTACCAATAGAGAATAATAAAGGGAAATAAAAAATAATAAGAATATTTCTCTGTTTTAATGTCTCACCTGTGGAAAATTAGAGGAACTCGAGGATAGAAATATGGGGTGAAGTGTACACTTGCAGTTAGTTTTCATGTCATAGTTGTCTTCTTTAATGTACGATCGAATTGGATTGTAATACAAAGGAAAAGAAAAGGTGGTCATCCAATTGAAATTTCATGGTCCCACATGTTCTGTGCATCCGTACAAAGCATAAGCGGAACTGATGGAGTGAGGGTCAGGTAGAAACACATGGCTTAATTTGTCTAAATAGTTTGTAACAAGAGCATCAGATGGCTGTGAAGTTCACTAAATTTCTAAAATTGCTCAACAACAGAAAAGAGTAACGAAGGTAATTTTACCCGGCGAACAAGATCCAAGCAAAGGTGACGGTTGATGTCCCGACGAAGATCTGTGGGAAGAGCCTTCAGGATAGATGCTTCATCCACACCTCGAGTTGCAAGCCACTTGTAATGAATAAATCTTCTCACCCTTTCTCGTAGTTCATGAGGAAGTTGGCGATGTCTCATCCACTCTTCGGTATCTCTTTGCTTTACTCTCCATTCCTCAACCCTTGCGGTGATAGATTGTAGGTAGGTCTAGCAAATAATATAATGTAATAAGCCCAGTGTTTCTTGCAAATGATTATGTTGAGAAATGTGAACTTGAAACAAAAGGAACCATGTTTGCATTATTGGCATGATAGTTTATTAGTTACTACCTCTGTTCCTAACTAAAAGATGTTTTGGTAGGCTAAAATAGCCTACCAAAACATTTACATTTTGGAACAGAGATACTACTTGAGAAGAGGTAACAAAAAAAATCAAAACAAAAGGCTGTTGACATCACCCGTTGAAAGAACAAAATCTACGTAATGCATGTGTAAAACAGGATTGCTGAGCTGTTTGATAAGGTTAAGGTGAATACTTAACTTTATTATCTCTATAAGCTAAAGGAAAAGGCAAGCAGATTAAAGTACACTAGCGGGTTGTGCATGTGACATTATGACCTCGTCACGACAAAGACCTCAGCTTAGTAATACTTGTCGGCGTGTTCGGGTATAACGAATTAAAGTAATATACTGAAATCATCAATGCATGTTGGCCAAGCATATCACCAGACACACAAAGACTTAATCCTTATGTCTCTCTTTTGGTCAATGGCTATGTTTGATTGCGAATTTCAATGAGCAACCCAACATTCGCAAACTTGAGCAAAAAATTAGTCATGATCTTAAAGCGTTTCCAAGAACATCCCCAGTATTTAGAGCAAAAATGAAAATGATGGCATGGTATGAAGATAGAAATACTGAGGCTAGAGAAGTGGTGAACCTAACACAAAAGCGAGTACATTAAACAAAAAGGCTATGGTGTGTAACTTCTATAATCAAAGTAGTTTGGTGAGTTGCACATGAAAACAAGTTTACATTATAATGTAAAAGTACCTGAACATTCCCAATCAAATGGGCAAACAAAACAAGACCAAGCACCGCCAAAAATATAGCATATAATGTCTCGCCAATATAGGTACTCACAGTCAATGTCTGGCCATAGCAACTGTTTCAACAAATAATATAGAATGTTATCAACTAATAGAATCTTCATACCGGCTGTAGTTACTGTAAGTCTATAAAATAGCTATTACAACAAACAGGTGCAGTAGCTAAAACTTATCAGGTCAGGAATGTAGCATTGTAGGGTTGGTTGAATTGAATATACAAATGTCTGATCTCTGAAATGTTGCAACAGAGGTGTAGTTATTAATATTCAAACTTTGTACCTAGTTCATGCCATATAATGTAAGTAGAGTACATCGTTCACCCGATGCCATGTTAAGGAAAGAATCCCCATGATCGTCCAGCTTTATCAATACAAAGATATCCTTTTGCTTGGGCATTAAGCCAATTAGAGGTTAATTAGATTGGACTGTTAGGCCTCTATATAAAGAGGACCCACTATGAGGATCAAAGAAACAAGAATTAGAAGAACAGTTCTTCTATCAAGAACCATTCCCCTACAACCCTAGTACACAATATATGTATCTTATTATCAGATTGCCAGCCTTACAAGAACATCTGTTGTTCAGATATTGTCATACCTTAGATTCTGTAAGCCCCACCAAAGGCAATAGACATACTTCCTCAGGAATCTCTGGCTGGGAGTTTTGTTTGATAACAATGTCTCAAACATACCATAATCGAAATTGCCAGTTTTGTTACTAGCATCACAATTTGTAAAGATAACAGTGCTATTTGCCCAAATTGGATCTGGCTTCACGTTACAAGCTAGGTATTTATTATGACAACTAGGTTCATCACGGCAATATTGTTGCCAGCATGCAGTCTGGCGATCAACAGATAGCAAGTACCACAATGCTCCTAAAACCTGAAAAGGAGAAGAGCATATCAAGCACTTCCATTACATGATAGTCAATATAGCAACCACAATAAAGTATACTGGAAAAAGATTGGATACTGAAACTTTTAATCCATATAAGTATCAAGGTATCATACATGGCTAGCAGTCATGTATAACAGCAGATTGGATACAGCTCCTTGCCAGGCAGTCTTCGAAAAAGCTCCTGTAACTTTGACAATTTTACCATTCAAGGAAACTATAAGATATAACCTTAGAATGTACTGAAAAAGAGCAACCAGAAACAGCATGTCATTGTTATGACCAGACCAAGAATATTTAATAGCTGGTATCACAGACCAAGTAATGATCTGCAACAAAAGAAACAAAGAAATGTCAGATAACATTCAGGTATGGAGTGAAGTTTTGTTCAACTCGCAAATATGGCACATGAAACTTTATGGTGTGATTCAGGATGTTGAGACCTACTACTTTCATGTTTTATAAAAGAATAGTCTTGCCGTCAAAGCAATCATTTCAGAGCCACGGCCAAATTTAGAAGTAGTGCGCGTCGATATATTGGAATGAAATACTTTTTGGTTGTTTCAAGGCATCTAAGATATTGCAGAGCCCGGAGGTTCACCATCTTATGCTTTTGTAATAAGAAGGGAGCAGAGAGTTTCCCCTTATTTCCAAAAAAAAGTTACTTATTTTGACCTATTTGTGGTCACGTGAAATCGATTATTTCATCTGGGGGAGGAATAATATTTACAGTTCCCCATCATCTCGGCAAGTGCTAATGAAACTGTATGCAAACATCAGGGCAAACAAATGTTTCTTATAATGATAAGCAATGCATCAGAAAGTTTACCTGTGGTATAGGCAATGAAGCCACCAAATCAATTGCAAAGTCAGATCTGATATAGTTCTTTGCAATTTCATTAGGATCTGTAACAAGGTCTCCCCGGCCAAAAACTCCCAACTTGGAGCGCGGATTAATATACGCAGTCATGAACTTTATCACAATCTGGACGACATAAAAAAGATCGGCAGTTGACCGGAAGACAGTAATGATGGTAGCCAGGTGTCTGTCTTTCCCGACGCACTGAGTGCGAGCTTCATTGACGATTCTAGGTACATAGAAGTAGAGAGGGTCCATAAACAGAGCAACGAAGCATGCGATGCGGAAGACATAGTTCCACATCAGGATGAAATCGCTTGTCGGGTCAATAATCTTGTAGTGAAGATCAGGCCGTGCTACAAAAATCCTGCTCTTCCCTGAATTCCCCACGCCAAGCTTACGAGCGGCTAGCCCAGGCTGCTTCTGGTAAACAGGCATGGTTGGCTTCGCCCTCTCCTCTTGGAATCTGTGAATGAAAACAGAATTAACACTCCAACTGAAAGTGACGCTGAAAATCTGCTGCGACAGATTTTAGAAAAAAAAAAGAGGGTGTGTTAAAAAATTCTGAAGCCAGACATGGTCATTTAGGCTCATTGACATTCAGCATAGCCTGCAGGAATTCCGTGCTCTTCAATCTTAGGCTATATATCAGATTAATTTCCCTATTTAATAATCCTCAACTGTGAATCTAATCTTACTCTGGCCATCTATCACAGTAAGCAAACAACTTAAGAGGACTCACTACCAGATTACTGCTATGCTAACAAACAAAAATCAAGGCACGCAGGAGCTCTGAACGAAGTAATAGCAAAAGCGTGAGAGCCCCGCAACAAATTTCTTCTCAACGAACGCAGCAACGGCCACCTAGTCACCTACCCACGCCAATCCGAGTTTATTCTTCTTCTCAAATCCGCACCGAAATGGGGAAGATAGCGGCAAAATCGCGCTCATCTCATCATCCCTTTGACCTCCGCGCCCCCAACCCATCCCGAAGCTAAAAATGACAAAACCGCTAATCGCCACCGAGCAAACATAGCATCAAGGCAAACCAGTAGAGGGAAGTTGGTGCCCGCGCGCTCACCTTACGGTCCGCTGCCTGTTGAGCGCCATCTCGTCGTCCACCCTCCTCGACCCGAACATGGCGTACGCCATCCAGCTACAAGGAAAATGAACTCCACATCCACACAACCACCCACCACACCGGATACGAGGTAGAAGCCGGCGGCTGGGCCCTCCGCTCGTCCGGCGGCGGAACAGCCACGCCCGCGCCGGCCGGAGGAGTGGGGAGCTGCGGCGGTCGGGATCGTGCGCGGGACAGCGCGGAGCTCGAGGAAGGAGGGGAGGGGCGGAGAATGGAAGGAAAACTACCCGGAAGGAGGGAGGGAAGGCAGACCGAAAGAGCTTTGCTCGGATTAATTTGCTAGACGCGGTGAAACTGACGGGTTCTGAGTGGTAAAAATGTGTCAATTTCCTGTTGACTTCCGGATATGGAGTGGTGATTAGATTCTTTTTGGTGTGATTTTACTGTGGAGGACGAGGAAATGTCAAATGTGCGTGTGGGTAGGTGGTTCCAATGAGACTTGGTCAAACGGCAAAATCATGTGTCCGCATGGTAGTATGGAACATGGAGTGCTTACTAAAAGTTAGTATATTCATCCGTCTAAAAAAAAGTAGGTGTCTCAACTTTATCTAGATACGAATGTATTTCTAACTAAAATACATCTAAATACATTTGTGTCTAGATAAAAATATTTTTAGATGGAGTATTAACTTGGTATTAAAACTTCAATATTTTTATGGGTCGGAACAAGTACTTCTTTCATTTCCTAAGACTAGTCACAATGGGAAGTATCATGTACATGATACTAGTTTATGATACTATCTCCACAATGCATAGTATCATAAGATGGTATCATAGTAATAACATATTTAATGTTTTGTAGAATCTCAATGCAAATTTGTGTACATGATGTCTTTGCCATTAACTTTTCTAGTTTAACGTGCTATGATACGGTATCATATTATGATACCACTCTCATCTCTCACCTCATTAATTGGTGTGCCACATCAGATTTTTACCAACATGGCATGCATGATACTACTTATGATACTCCCATTGTGGCTAGTCTAAGCCATATACAATACATGTACTCCAATGATAGAAAAGTCATGTCTCCTTTTAGCCCTCTCTGTCAACATAGGTTATATATAATGCACAATTATTTAATGCCATCCCTAACAATTAATAAAAAACTAATTAAAAACTGATAAATTTTGATTATATTTGATTGATAAAATAATTTGCTAAAAGAAGACATATGAATGTATGATATAATGGCAAAAATAACATTTTATTTTCTTAAAAATCATCTCTAAGCTAACAAAAGATATCCTAAGTGTTCAAACATGTCATATTTCCTCGTGATTTGCTCATTGTCCGAGAAAAAAGCTATGTTATTAAATTCCCAACGTTACTTTTATTTACCATTGGATATGTTTTTTTAAGGATACTATGCACCAGCTTGCATCCATCATGCATACATCTTTTTTTATTGAATTATTCAACAAAGGTCTGACAAGGATTATACATCAAAAACTCGAAATGGCCACGCAACACCTACCAACACGATAATGAGGCAAAAACCATGCCAACAAGGCTTTATACCCTGAAAACACGAAAATCCAACATCAAGTAGGACTAAGGAACATCGCATACCCGGATACACCCACTAAGGCCTTGTTCGGTTAATCCCCAAAACAAGTGGATTGTATAGTATTGAAGTGTATTGAAGCGAATTTTGACTTGTGGGGAATTAGTGCCCCTTAATCCCCTTCAATCCACCTCAAATCTAGGGTAATGAAACAAGGCCTAAGCGAAAAGGGAGCGTCCATCCGGTCTTGCAGACTTTTAGCAATCGTCTCATGCACACGCTACAGAAGCCATCGCCGCCACCAACTATTGCTCCATCTTCAGTGCATAAATCCACGAATTGGAGAGTTTGATCACACGCACATGTTGCTCTCTCCTTTATACCTCGCACGCATGAACAATAACTTGAGAGTCTTTTGTGAGTGGTTGGGTCGATCCCGAGGCCTTCTCACCAGACTAGCCAGTCAGAGGTGGGGATGGAGAGACGTCGGAGTAGATGTACATAGTAGTAGTTGTTGTTGTAGCTTCATGTTGTTGAATGGCATTATGCCATTAGGAAATCGCCAGATTTTGCAGGCTAGATCTGGTGGGCGCTTCTCCTTGCTGTCGTCACGGAGCTTCCATGGTCGGAGCCAAGAACGGACAAGGAGAGCGGCTACCCCCATCAATAAGGCCTACGTTCGGGTTCTTCGTGGATTCGGGGGCTCTAGATCTTCTTTCTTCGCTCGCCATGGAGGCTAGGAAGGGAGGGGCTTGACGAGATGCTATTGTTGATGGCTGGATCTGCAAAGGGGAGAGCTTCTCCTTCTCTCGGGAGATTCCTGAAACCGGCATCTCTGTTGGTGAACTCCATGGCCAAAAGGTGGCCTCTCCCTCCTCCAATGTCGATGAGGGTTTTCTCCGGCAGCGCAACTAGAGGTCATCCTCGAGAGTTTCTTCACACCATCAACCTCGTTGGTGTACTACAAGGCCGAATGGGGGCCATTCTCGGTTATAGAGTCAATGGCGGTTGCATCCGACTGGCGTCACGCTAGCTTCAACCTCCAGGCTTTTATGCCAGCGTAGGCCCTTTGGCTCCAGTGCAGCAGGCTCTTGCATCACCGCCCCAAGTGGCTCCATCCTCGGTGACGGCGAGGTTGACTGAGTTGTGCAGCGGAATCACAACGGACAAGGAGCTGGCCTTAATTGCTTTTCCTCTAAGGTCACTAGTGCAAAGTGCAACGATATATTTGTAATCTTCCACTTTCTTAAGGGCCCTTCTTACCGCCGCTTACCGCCGGCGAGGCCGCGGGTTCCTCTTCTCTCCATCGGCCGCTTCGGCGGCGGGAGAGGGGGGAACCCCGGATCTTCGACCTCGGCGTGTAAATAGGTGTGGATTAGGTGTGCGTGCCGTCGATGTATCGGCGGCGGCGAATAAAGTGCTTGTGGCCTTGATCCTCTGTCAAGGCGTGCGAGCTTCTCTACCTGGCGACGGCGTCGGCGCAGCTACGGCGAGGTCGCGGAGGTATTTTGTTCCCCCTGATCTGCTGCTCCCGTGGTGGATTGGCTCCGGATCCAGTCGGGAATCAGGTGGGAAGCGTCTTGGAGTTGGTCGGCGGCGTGGGCCGCCTTCGTCCAGAGGTGTGCTGCACTGGAGCGGGTCACGAGGCTTGAAGGCTGTGGTTCCGGCGTTCTTCCTCGATGCTTTCGACGGGATGCGGCGGTGCCAAGCTCTGAGGAGTGACGGGGTTCCTCCCCGACCGACGAGCCCCAAAGATGATGGTTCTGCTGCTTGCAGCGGACGGCTTTTGAGGTCCACAAAGGAGCTTGACTCCGATGGTATCTCCTCTGAGTTGGGAGTGAGGTCTGTCCGTCTTCTTCTCCGGCGGTGGTGCCGTCGGCGGCGGCGACTGGACTTGATCTGGATGTGCTCAAGGACCTGCAGGGCTTTCTTTGAAATTTTTATCTTTTTTAGGGGTCTTTGTGCAATTTTCCTGTGTATGCTCTTCTGGATCTGTCCAGATTTGGCCACGTTTGTTGTACTCTCCAAGGTTTGATTAATGATATGATGTGGTTTCTCAAAAAAAAAAAGGGCCCTTCTTGTAATGACCGACAACTGTTCAAAAAACAATTATCACACACACACGTGAGGATCAGTGATAATGCCCGCGGGCAACTAGAGACTCCAACATCCAAGTTAACAGCAAATAATCGACACTGCATGTAATTTGCATTTCTAGTCACGTGATTAAGATGCTGGTGCGACAAAAGAAAGATCGATCGTCAACCTCCAAGTGGGCCGGGCCTCTCTTCACGCTCACGAGAGGAAGTTGCTAAAGGCAGGTTCTGGAGTGCGGATCAGCCAATCATCCTCCTGCATGTTTCACAGTAGACTATATAGCACGACTGCACGAGAGTGAATAGATGGAACCGGGCGGGAAATGAACCGGGCGGCACATGCACCGGGCTTATCTCGTTTTCCCATTGGCTGAGAGAGAAGTGGGCCTGGCAACATCTGTGGCATTTGTTTGAGGTCAACAATACAACCAAAAATACACAGGGTGGGACCTATCGAGAGAGAGAGAAAAAGGTAAGGAAAGTAAAGCAGGTCAAAAGTGTCAGACATCTTCTCCAAATTATTCTCCTCTCTCTTCTTCCGGACGTCTTCTCGAAATTGTTTTCTTTTCTCTCCTCCAAACTCCATCGATCTCTAACCGCCGCTGCCCTCCCGTCCCGCTTTTCCTCCATCGAGGTAGCCGCCGCCGACCTCCCGTACACCTCCTTCTGCGGCGCGGCGCGACCTGGTTGGGTCGTCGGGAGGCCGAGCGGGACGCGCGTCGAGGCGCCGCTGTTGAGCTGCATCGCCAGAGTACGGCTGCGCAGACGAGCAAGCCATTTGGTTCCTCTGGTACGGCTGTTCGTGAACGGGAGCGAGACGAGCGAGCCATTTGGTTCCTCTGGTACGAGTGAGCGAGGCCGGTGCCGTGTCGATGCGCGTGTGAAGGACAGCGCCCCTAGCGCCAGCGGTGGCGTCGGGGAACAGTCTGGCGATGGAACGGTGAGCGCGCGCGAAATGCGCGTGGTGGAGCATGGCGTGCCCTCCCCGACGGCCGGAGGAGGCAGGAGGCGGCGGTGGGATCAATGGTGACCCAGTCCTCTTCCGGTAGAGGGGCCATGTACTCTGCTGTACTGCGCCTGGGACGGGAGCGGCATTGTAAGGGTACATTGCCCCTATGTGTGGTTTCGGTAATTAATGACAACCCCTATGGACTAATGTTTTCATTGAGTTTATATGAAGGAATATTCCATAGGTACTACTTGCTCTCCATGTGTTGGATTCAAGTATGGATGCCATGAAGATAAAGATATACCTTGTGTATTGGCATCATGATCATCGATATGAAGATATATATGTGATATGATCAAGAAGAAGAAATGAAGATGGAGTTCTTATGTGGAACTCAATATTATCCATGCTCTATCTTAAGTGAGTATGAGAAGATACAAGGTTGAGTTGGGCAAGTTCAAGATGAGCATCTTGTGTGGATCACATGCTTGAAGCTTGCCGTCCACTTGGTGATAGTGAAGATGTGCATCAATGAACCTTTTTCCCATCATAGTGTATGGGGGAGCATTTGTGAGTATTCACGAAGCAACATTGATCAAGTGAGGCATTCCGGCTTGTATGGAGCTTGTAGAGCTATCATCAAGATCAAGCGGGATGCGCAAGGCAAAGGTATGGATTTGCTAGGTTTTCCTTTTACCGGTCTCAAGGTGGTTGATGGAAGACCGGATTATAGGATAGATAGCCGCACTATCAAGAGGGGCTTTCGGTTGGGTAACTTGATCACATCGTCTTAGGGAGCTCAATCCTTTGCATACTTTGCATATCCTTATTGCTTCTTGGTGTTTCTCTGTGTGAGATTCTTGAGCTTGTTGCTAGCTTTACAACAAGCCCAAGTTCATCGAAAACGGAATCCGCATGCATCTTCTATTGCGTTTTCGAGTTTGGACGTCTTTACCGTTTCTTGACGGTGGGAGACTCCCTCTCTAAAATCATCTAAAAATGTTATGTGAGGAGTCTCCATATTTCCAGTTTTTGTTGGGGTTCTATTCGTCGTTATCTTTCCAACAAAATTGGTTTCATGCGAATCGGAGTTCGGGAGCATTAGTTATTAAAGAAAAAGGAAAAAGGAAAAAGGATAAAAAGAAAAAGAAGAAAAGGAGCCAGCGGACCGGCCGGTCTGACCGGACCGACCACCGGCCCACCCGGTCCGCGACCGGCCCAGGCACCGGTGCCATCCGGACCATGTCCAGGGGCCTTTTGGCCCAAGTCCGGTCGCAGGCCCGGTCCGTGACCGGCCTGCCCGGCGCTGCCTCCGGACCGACCGGGCGCCCAGCTGGGCCGCCTCCGCCCCGCACGGCCCACGCGCCCGCGCGCTCCTCGCCTATCCGCCGCCCGGTGCGCGCGCTGCTGCCACCCGGTTGCTGGGCCGGTCCGACCGGGCTGCACGCTGGCCTGTCCGGCTGCTCGCTCCGGTCGGCCGGCCTGGTGACCGGCTGGGCCGTTTTTCTGCCCGAATTTGTTGCCCGTTTTTCTGTCTTTTTCCCCCAACAGTTATTTTTCCACTTGGGCTATAAATACCCTTCTTCCACCTTGAGCCAAATCAGTTCTTCCTATTCTCTCTCCTCCATTGCTACTATTTGAAGAACTTGCTCTTCCCCTTGAATCCTCCAACCATACTTGCTCATTTTTTTTTTCCACCAAACCGTTTCTTCTCTAAGTGAGGGAATCTCTTGGGATCTAGATCTTGGAGTCTTTGGTTGACTTTCCCCTTGTTCTTCCTCTCCAATCTCATCCTAGCATTCGTTGCTTTGGTGGGATTTGAGTGTGAAGGACTTGAACACCTCCGGTGTTCTTGCTTTGCATCATTGCATAGTGTTGAGCTCTCCACCACGATTTGTTCGAGTGAGAGACCGTGAGCTTGTTACTCTTGGAGGGTGACCTCCTAGTTGGCTTGGTGATTGGTGCTCCGGTGATCTCTTCAAGAAGATTGTGAAGAGGCCCGGGCTTCTCCTTCGTGGAGCTTGTGAAGTGGTTGTGGAGCTTGCCATCTCCGGAGCGGAGGAAAAGCTAACCATAAGGAAAGGGCCATAATCCTTCGTGGGTGTGGTTCGGAGAATAGGGTGAGCCTTCGTGGCGTGGGGAATCCTTCGTGGGACCTCCACCCCTCCAAACGTGACGTACCTTGTTGCAAAGCAAGGGAACACGGGAATACATCCTCGTCTCCGCGTGCCTCGGTTATTTCTATACCCGAGCTCTCTTTCCTTGTGATAGCCATCGTGCTTGAAGTTCATATATCTTGCTATCACTTGTGCTACATATATCTTGTCCCTATCTTGCTTAGCTCTAGTTGCTATTGTTACACTTAGTTGAGCTTAGCATACTTAGGGTTTGTGCTTGTAAACTAAACGTTAGTTTAATTCCGCATTCTTACAAGACAAATCCGCAAGAGTTTTTAATTGCCTATTCACCCCCCCTCTAGGCGACATCTCGATCTTTCAATTGGTATCAGAGCAAGGTCTCTCCTTGTTTTAGGCTTCACCGCCTTGAGAGTAAAGATGTCGGCTAGTTTAGTGCACAATGACACAATTATCTTTGTTGGCACAAATTATCATTTGTGGCGAAATTGCTTGCTTTGTAAACTTCGGACCTTGTGTCCAAACATTGAGCAATTTCTAGATGTAGGTTTTTCTCCTCCAATGGATTCTCAAAATCTATCTTTAGAGGATGAGAAAAACTTACATCTTGAAGCTCAAGTATCTAATGAGCTTTTATTCTCTTTGAGACCCGATTTTCGTAGGTTCTTGATATATATAAAGCGAAAATCATCTCATGAGATGTGGATCAAGCTTAAGGAAATGTTTGGTGGATCCACTTCTCAATTGGTCGGTGGTGACTCAAAGGAGCTCTCTTCTCCTTCACATCATGAAGAGCTCCAAGTTGCTTCCACCTCCGGTCGTGATGATATATCATCTTCTTCCACTTCACCAACGTGTTGCAAGACACAAGGTAATGATATGGTGAGTGGTGAGGGAAATTGCAATGTTGATATTGTGCTCATTAGTGATGACTCTTCATCTCTATCTCATTGCAATGGTTCCTCTTTGGACTTAAACACATGTAGCATAGAAAATAATATACATGCTTGTGTTGGTAGCCCTTGCATATCATGTGTAAATTGCTTACATAGAACTCATGATGATATGCTTACCTTGTCTTGTTCCCATAATCGAAATGCTCCTATTTCCTCTAGTTGGTTGTTGACTAACAATGTAGAGGAAACCGAACACTCTATGGATCAAGACACTATTTCAAATGAGGATTCAAGAATATCTTCATCTTCATTCTCCGGTATGCACATGTGCCTTATGGCAAATGGATCAAAGGTATCTCCTACTTTGACTCTTAACACTTCCTCTAATGATGAGAGTGATGATGATGATAATGATGAAGAATATAATACCTTGGTGCATAATATGGCAATGATATATGCTTCTCTTCATGGTAATAAAGAAGCTCGTGCTAATCTCGAATACTCTATGGATATCTTGAATAAATATAAGGAAACCATAGTGAAGTTGGAGTCCCATGTTGAAAATGAGGAAATGAGATTCACTCTCCTCAAGCATGAGCTAAAAGATGAGAAGCATGCTAATTTCATGCTTACACAAAAAGTTGAATCCTATATGCATGAAAATGAGAAAACTATTGTTGATGCTTGTGCTACTAACTCTAATTCTTGTGAAGCATCTACCTTAGAGGAGAATGTTGAGCTAAGGGCTCAACTAGAGTTGCTAACTAGCAATTATAGGGAATTGGAAGAAAGTCATAAAAAGCTCTCAAGCTCTCATGATGATCTTCTAATTTCCTATGATGGGCTAAAGTTAGCTCATGAGGCAAGTATCACTAAGGTAACATCTTGTGAGCCTCATATGGATGTTAGCACAATCTCTACTACAAATGTTATATTGCCATGTGCTAGTCCTTGTAATCCATCTAGTCAAACTAGTGATACACCTTGTGTTGGATTACTCACTTTGCCTTGTTGCTCTAACAATGAAGCTTCTACTTCCTCTAGTACTTGTATTTCTACTAACCATGTAGAGGAAATAAAAGAGCTCGAGGCCCAAGTCCTTTCTTTGAAGAAAGACTTGGAAAAGCGTCATGAGGGGAAATCCGCACTTGACAAGATGCTAAGTGTGCAACAATCCCCCAATGACAAGAGTGGACTTGGATTCAACTCCAATAACAAGAACAAGTCCAAGAGCAAGAGCAACAAGAAGAAGGGCCAAGACAAAGTCAAGGATCCGGCCAAGTTGGTTTGTTTCAAGTGCAAGGTTGAAGGGCATCATGTTAGATCATGCCCATTGAAGAAGAAGAAGAAGCACTTGAGTGAGAAACAACAAGGGAAACGGCCACAAGGTAAAGGTCAAGCTCATGCTCGACCTCAAGTTGAAGATAGGCCACTTCTCAAGAAGAATCAAGATATTGTTCCCCAAGAGAAGAAATCAATAAAGAAGAGAAAGGGGAACACTTGCTACTTATGCCGTGAGAAGGGGCACTTTGCTTCTTCTTGCTTAGGTGGTACCTTATCTAACCCTATAGTTGTTAATAATGATTATTCTCTAGGGAAGGATAAGGATGGCAATATGTTTGCCAAGTTTGTTGGAACTCAAAGTGGTTTCAAGAAAAGAACCATTTGGGTTGCCAAGCCTATTGTGACTAATCTCTTAGGACCCAACTTGGTTGGGGACCAACAATCTCAAACTTGATCAATAGGTGCATAAGGAGGGCATTGGAGATTTGGCTACTTCATGAAGAATTAAGGGATCTTCATATATTGTATTTTTACCAAGCCAAGTCGTATGGATTATCATCTATATCTTATATCCAATGTTCCTCTTTGCGGTAACTTATACTTCAACTCTTCATGTTTATTGTAAGTTACTTGCCCCTTTGCATGTTTGGTTTTGTACCAAATATGTGTATGTATGTGTTGTGTCTTACTTGCGTATCTTGTGTGTTCAAGTATGTTTGTTTGACTCACCATATACTTGTGTATTGTTTTGAGCCTAATGCATCTTGGTGATATCTTATTTGGCTCTCTTGAAGTGATTAATGGAACATCCCATTTTGGGGGAGTGATATGCTTTGTGCATCTCTCTTTCTTTAAAATGTGTGTACATGGGTACCACCACTTAGTATTGATATTGCAAGATTATCTAGTCACTATGTGGTGTTCCATACTCATGAGAAATTCAAATTCTAAATATCCATTAATCATCTCTAGTTGAATTTTAGTTGCCTCTTATTTAGAAGAAATGTTTTATCACATTATGGGGGAGTAATATGTTTTGTACATATCACAAACCTAGAAAATGTGAACATATGAGGTTATGCCACTTAGAGTTGATGCTCTTAATTATCTTGTTCCTAGGTGGCATGTTTGCTCAAACAAGCTCCATTCATAATAAAAATATTTTATTACTCATCTTGTGGGCTCTTGTTTGAATATGAAATTCTTGGTGCGGTTTTTCCTCAAATACATATCTCTATATCTTATTTGGGACACCATTTGCTTCAAGTTATTCTAATCATTGCCGTGCGTGATTGTGTGACTAGTTGAAGTTATCAAGAATCTTCATCCGGGCATAGTGCTTAATTCTATATACTTATCATATGCCTTTTATTGTGAAATTGATCCTTACTATCCTTGTTTATATACCACCGGAAGTTAATTCCAATATTCTCATTGTCTTTGACAATTGACAATCTTGTATGTGGTTGAATCTATGGATCACCTTCACCTTGGATTGCTTCTTATTGCCTTATTTTATTTTCAACAAATCCTTGTTGCTCCCATGTGTCTTCCTTGTCTCTTTGAAAAATCTTTTGATAAATTATCTTGATTCATATCAAGTGTTTGTTTTGGAAGACAAACCTTTTCCTTACGGTACATTGTGCCATTGTGAAAAGTGTATAGGGTTTGGTTTATTTTGTTTGAACCTTGCTCTTTTGGGGAGTTTGCTATCTCATTCTTTCTTACATGATTTATTTGCTTGAATGAGATAAATCCTTGAGCATGTTTGCTTTATTTCATCCGTTATGCTCAATGGTTTCTTCTTAGTTCATTTGTTGAACTTTGTTGAACAAATCTTTTGTGATTTGCTTCTTAGATATAACTTGGACAACAAATTTGTTTTGTGGCACCTCTATGCCTTATCTATTTCTTTTTGGTGTTTTGTCCAAAGTATATCTTTCTTGGATCTTTAAAGGTTTTGGTGCATGCTTATATGTAATTTGTTTATACTTGTAGCATGCTTGCTTTCTTTTGATCCATTATGTAGGATATACTCCATCAAATCCTAAATGGCTAAGATGTGCATGAAATTCAAACTTCATCTAAATATGCACATGTTTATATGGAGTGTGTCCTATATATTGTGGTTAGTCTAACCATGTTGGACCCAATAAGTTTGGGGGCCAAGATGTACTTGAATGATGTTTTAGGTACATTGGAGATGCAATGGAGGCTTGTCTCATCTATAAGGAAGGTGTTATCACCATATGAGAATTGGAGTCAAGCTAGGATGATCGATGAACTCTTATCTACTACATCGAGCCATCGCTATCTCGGTAACAAGTATCTTATTCATGCATACTCATAGCATCCAACCTCTTGTAGGTTGTATCTTGGCATGAAATTATTTATTTCAAAAAAAATATTGCGGTTCTTGAAAAACCCTTTTAAAGTAAAACTTCTTATTGAACATTTGAGTAATTTGAGAAGATGCATATGATAGGTTATATGTATATCATATTTTATGATTCACCTATCACAAATATGCCCTCTAGCAATTTATTGCATATCAATTCCTCAAAAAGCTCTTGTGTGCAATATTGATGAATTTGTGGAATAAATCCGTATTTGTGATACTTGTTGCCTTTCTCAAAACACTCCAACTAGCTCTACTTCCCTTATTGTTAGTTGTAATGCTTTTGAGGTTTAACTTGGTTGAAGTTCATTCATATATATACCATAAGTGAAAATTGGAGCCATTGGCTATATATGCTTCTTAAGCAAACATCCTTTGGTATATTTTATGACTTCATCTTGGATATCTTGTTTTATCTATTTTGACTAACCTCTTGTGTGTGCATGTTTCTTTATGGATCACTTTGTCCACTTTAGAAACTCATATACATAAGAGTGTTAATCCATCACCTTGATATTCTTGATCTTTGCCGACCATCTTTTACCCCTTTTGTTTTTAGTGGGTTGGTAAAGAAAATTTATGAGTGCTTGGTTTATTTATTTTCTTCATGCACTCATATCTCGTAATTGTTGGACTCAAGTTGTTCTTGATAAGCATACTCTCCTTATCTTAGTTGTGTTCTAAATGATATATAGGGAGTGAGGATTCCATGTTTGTGCATATTGTATCCGAATGCAAACATTATAAATTGTGCACGAACCTTGGGGAGCTTTCTTATTTTTAGAGCACTATATCTTTCTTATCATGATATCTTTGTTTGTCCAATTGGATCTTTGATTGCTTGCTTTATTTGTTAAAGCTCACTTCACCATGTTATCTTTATGCAATCTTTGATCCTCAATATAGTTTGACTTCCTTCAAGTATTCATCATTGGATATGTGCACTTGATTCCACTCAAATTATGAGAAGTGCACACTTTGGGGAGGAACTCACATTATATTGGCCTTCTAAATTTTTCACCCATTTTGACAATCGATGCCAATGGGGGAGAAGTTTAGAGGGTTTAAGGGAATGGTTTTATACTTAAGTGTGGTTTGTGCTTAAGTGTTTTGCCTCTCATGCATTCCATATTTATATGTCTTGCATGGTTGTATACATATAGTGGAAACTATCCCAAAGGTTAATCTTGACAATGTATGCAATGAATTCATGTTCATCACACGTGCATACATTGTGGGGGAGTTTTCTCTATATATATTGGTTCTACTCACATCCATTGCATTTGTTGTAGTTGTGTGAGTAGAGCCGGTTTTGATATGGACTAGTAGCTTTGTGTTACTTGACCATATCAAATACAACCTCTTGTATACAACTTATTCTCGGATAAGTTGCGTACTTGTCACTAATATTCATTATATAAACCCTCTTATTGTGGTTGTCATCAATTACCAAAATGGGGGAGATTGTAAGGGTACATTGCCCCTATGTGTGGTTTCGGTAATTAATGACAACCCCTATGGACTAATGTTTTCATTGAGTTTATATGAAGGAATATTCCATAGGTACTACTTGCTCTCCATGTGTTGGATTCAAGTATGGATGCCATGAAGATAAAGATATACCTTGTGTATTGGCATCATGATCATCGATATGAAGATATATATGTGATATGATCAAGAAGAAGAAATGAAGATGGAGTTCTTATGTGGAACTCAATATTATCCATGCTCTATCTTAAGTGAGTATGAGAAGATACAAGGTTGAGTTGGGCAAGTTCAAGATGAGCATCTTGTGTGGATCACATGCTTGAAGCTTGCCGTCCACTTGGTGATAGTGAAGATGTGCATCAATGAACCTTTTTCCCATCATAGTGTATGGGGGAGCATTTGTGAGTATTCACGAAGCAACATTGATCAAGTGAGGCATTCCGGCTTGTATGGAGCTTGTAGAGCTATCATCAAGATCAAGCGGGATGCGCAAGGCAAAGGTATGGATTTGCTAGGTTTTCCTTTTACCGGTCTCAAGGTGGTTGATGGAAGACCGGATTATAGGATAGATAGCCGCACTATCAAGAGGGGCTTTCGGTTGGGTAACTTGATCACATCGTCTTAGGGAGCTCAATCCTTTGCATACTTTGCATATCCTTATTGCTTCTTGGTGTTTCTCTGTGTGAGATTCTTGAGCTTGTTGCTAGCTTTACAACAAGCCCAAGTTCATCGAAAACGGAATCCGCATGCATCTTCTATTGCGTTTTCGAGTTTGGACGTCTTTACCGTTTCTTGACGGTGGGAGACTCCCTCTCTAAAATCATCTAAAAATGTTATGTGAGGAGTCTCCATATTTCCAGTTTTTGTTGGGGTTCTATTCGTCGTTATCTTTCCAACAAAATTGGTTTCATGCGAATCGGAGTTCGGGAGCATTAGTTATTAAAGAAAAAGGAAAAAGGAAAAAGGATAAAAAGAAAAAGAAGAAAAGGAGCCAGCGGACCGGCCGGTCTGACCGGACCGACCACCGGCCCACCCGGTCCGCGACCGGCCCAGGCACCGGTGCCATCCGGACCATGTCCAGGGGCCTTTTGGCCCAAGTCCGGTCGCGAGCCCGGTCCGTGACCGGCCTGCCCGCGCCGCCTCCGGACCGACCGGGCGCCCGGTCGGGCCGCCTCCGCCCGCACGGCCCACGCGCCGCGCGCTCCTCGCCTATCCGCCGCCCGGTGCGCGCGCTGCTGCCACCCGGTTGCTGGGCCGGTCCGACCGGGCTGCACGCTGGCCTGTCCGGCTGCTGCTCCGGTCGACCGGCCTGGTGACCGGCTGGGCCGTTTTTCCTGCCCAGTTTGCTGCCCGTTTTTCTGTCTTTTTCCCCCAACAGTTATTTTTCCACTTGGGCTATAAATACCCTTCTTCCACCTTGAGCCATATCAGTTCTTCCTATTCTCTCTCCTCCATTGCTACTATTTGAAGAACTTGCTCTTCCCCTTGAATCCTCCAACCATACTTGCTCATTTTTGAGGATTTGAGAGAGGGGATCTAGATCTACACTTCCACCAAACCGTTTCTTCTCTAAGTGAGGGAATCTCTTGGGATCTAGATCTTGGAGTCTTTGGTTGACTTTCCCCCTTGTTCTTCCTCTCCAATCTCATCCTAGCATTCGTTGCTTTGGTGGGATTTGAGTGTGAAGGACTTGAACACCTCCGGTGTTCTTGCTTTGCATCATTGCATAGTGTTGAGCTCTCCACCACGATTTGTTCGAGTGAGAGACCGTGAGCTTGTTACTCTTGGAGGGTGACCTCCTAGTTGGCTTGGTGATTGGTGCTCCGGTGATCTCTTCAAGAAGATTGTGAAGAGGCCCGGGCTTCTCCTTCGTGGAGCTTGTGAAGTGGTTGTGGAGCTTGCCATCTCCGGAGCGGAGGAAAAGCTAACCATAAGGAAAGGGCCATAATCCTTCGTGGGTGTGGTTCGAAGAATAGGGTGAGCCTTCGTGGCGTGGGGAATCCTTCGTGGGACCTCCACCCCTCCAAACGTGACGTACCTTGTTGCAAAGCAAGGGAACACGGGAATACATCCTCGTCTCCGCGTGCCTCGGTTATTTCTATACCCGAGCTCTCTTTCCTTGTGATAGCCATCGTGCTTGAAGTTCATATATCTTGCTATCACTTGTGCTACATATATCTTGTCCCTATCTTGCTTAGCTCTAGTTGCTATTGTTACACTTAGTTGAGCTTAGCATACTTAGGGTTTGTGCTTGTAAACTAAACGTTAGTTTAATTCCGCATTCTTACAAGACAAATCCGCAAGAGTTTTTAATTGCCTATTCACCCCCCCTCTAGGCGACATCTCGATCTTTCAGGCATCGAGCTCATTCACTTCGTTGGGGTCCACACATATGTATTCAATGCAATATTTTAGCACCGTATAGGAATAACCCAGCAGCAGCAGTGGATGCTGTACTCGATTCTGAACCGGGCGGCATATGAACCCGCTCCAACTCGGCTGCTCATTGGTCCAGAATCGAGTACATCATCCACTGCTGCTGCTGGGTTATTCCTATACGGTGCTAAAATATTGCATTGAATACATATGTGTGGACCCCAACGAAGTGAATGAGCTCGATGCCGCTCCCGTCCCGAGCGCAGTACAGCGAGTACATGGCCCCTCTACCGGAAGAGGACCGGGTCACCATTGATCCCACCGCCGCCTCCTCGCCTCCTCCGGCCGTCGGGGAGGGCACGCCATGCTCCACCACGCGCATTTCGCGCGCGCTCACCGTTCCATCGCCAGACTGTTCCCCGACGCCACCGCTGGCGCTAGGGGCGCTGTCCTTCACACGCGCATCGACACGGCACCGGCCTCGCTCACTCGTACCAGAGGAACCAAATGGCTCGCTCCCGTTCACGAACAGCCGTACCAGAGGAACCAAATGGCTTGCTCGTCTGCGCAGCCGTACTCTGGCGATGCAGCTCAACAGCGGCGCCTCGACGCGCGTCCCGCTCGGCCTCCCGATGACCCAACCAGGTCGCGCCGCGCCGCGAAGGAGGTGTACGGGAGGTCGGCGGCGGCTACCTCGATGGAGGAAAAGCGGGACGGGAGGGCAGCGGCGGTTAGAGATCGATGGAGTTTGGAGGAGAGAAAAGAAAACAATTTGGAGAAGACGTCCGGAAGAAGAGAGAGGAGAATAATTTGGAGAAGATGTCTGACACTTTTGACCTGCTTTACTTTCCTTACCTTTTTCTCTCTCTCTCGATAGGTCCCACCCTGTGTATTTCTGGTTGTATTGTTGACCTCAAACAAATGCCACAGATGTTGCCAGGCCCACTTCTCTCTCAGCCAATGGGAAAACGAGATAAGCCCGGTGCATGTGCCGCCCGGTTCATCTCTTCATTTCCCATGTTTTTCTAAGTATTTTGTTGGGAGAAGAAAGAACACATGTGATGTGATGTTATGTTTAAAGTAAAATTGGCGGTGTTTTGGAACATGGGTGCATATGCTCCCTATATTTCGAAATGCATTTTACATACATTTAAAAAAAATTAAAAATTGAAACTAAAAATTCGCACGTACATCTTTACGTGCTACGTGCTCACAAAGTCGTTTCATAAAAAATCAACTTATTATGTGATGTGTGTAAAAAAGACAAAATTTAGTGCTAAAAATAATGCTTTTCACAAGATAAACTTTCTCTTTTTTATATATACCACATAAAATATTGGTTTTTCGTGAAACTTGACGAACTCACGTATATTATGGAGATGTACATGTAGAATTTTTTGTCCAAATTTTTCGACATTTCGAAATATGATTTTTTGATAGAGGGAGCATACGCACCTGGGAGCCGAATTGAATTTCCGGCAGCAAATCAGCTATATGTGTATAGCTTGAATGCAAAAAATTATTTCTGAAACTTGTTCTAACTCTAACTAAAGAGAAGAACCGTTTCTTTCTTCTCCGTCAGAATATGGCTTGATATCCTTCACGGATCCAGGCTCCAAATGTACGCATGAAGGCTTCCACACAATTACAGACGCATGTTTCACTAATATGCATGAACCACCAAGAAACTCTCGCAACTCTGAATCACAGATGTTTTTTTGAGTGATCTGAATCACAGATGTGATTTAAACATGTTGCAGAATGTAGAGGGGACATAAATAATTTATCAATAAATGAGATGGATCGATTAAAACTTGTCCATGACTTGAGTTTTACATCAACCTTTTTCCAGATGGTGTATTGGTGTTATTGATTACCGCGAGTGTCTGTTGTCCTACGGACAATCACTGTTTCGACCCTTAGATGTTGGTTGGCCGGCTCCGATTTTATGAATCTGACCCCTTCTATATGACATCCTCTAGACGGCTAGAGGGCTAGGGCAAAAGGAGCGGCCAGGGGAACATGAAAGATAGGATGCTGCTCACCCAGAAACGTACACATCATTATGTCGATACCAACTTTATCTTGAGTAAGCAAACCGGAGAAGCGAATACATTGAAAGCTACAGCAAATACAAGCTTTATATTTAGAGTAAGCAAACCGGATAAGGCATCCACAAAAAAAACCTCATGAGCAATTTAAAAAGCAGAGGGACAACCATGACATGCAGAAAATCAATGAGACACACAACACACCTATCATTTCAACGCCGCGCGACTTCATCAGTGCAAAATTTAGCAAATAGCACATTAATTAAACCAATCAACAAATATATTGCACCCAACCCTCGTCATTTGAAGATGTTTGGAGCAGTGGAGGAACCAGTAGGTTGAGAGCGAAGGTCATAAAATGAAGACCTACGCGCAGTGCCGAATTCTGCGCAGTCTTGAAGTGCTTACACCTCTAGCTGTATCTGCCAAGGTATAATTGCCCTCGGACATCTGGCAGCAAGAGTGCAAGCCCTCCAGCAGGTGCAGTTTCTGGAGAGTCGACCTACAAAGAAATGTGTGCCTCCAGAAGCTGCATTTATCAGCACAGTGTAACCTTACAAATTTGGTATAAGAAGAAAAGTCGTTACTGCTTTTCGACGAGCAGCATCTTCAACGAAGTACACGCATCACAGAGGACAGGAACTAATACACAGTTCGCATGGAGCAGTCGAGGATGCGCGAGGAATGAAGAGTGAAGCGCAAAACCATGAAGACATAACTGAAAGCCGTAGCCGGCTGAGTCGTTCAAGCAGTGCAGTGCAGTGCAGGACGATGCCTTCTTAACACACAAAAGAAAGGCAGCTAATCTTAGTTAAACAATACACCCATCCATAAGTTTCTCCAGAGATCAAAATCAAACACAACCATATTAGGGCAGAAAAAGTTATGGGAGACTTAACCAAAGTCAAGCAGTCGATGGAGAATCTTTCAAATAGGACACTGCTCATAACTGGCGGGTACTGATGTAACATAACTCTCCAGACATCAGGTTCAGCTCTCTAGCTCCTGCTGCGGCGATACCTGGAGCCATAAAATTTGTGACAGTGCATTAGAAACAGCAAAAAAAGGTTAATGTACAAAGTACCTGATTGAATAATCACAGGCATCTGCATTACCCACTGCCATACACAGGAGATTCATCACGTCCACGGACTGGTGATCTGCTGATGCTGCGCCCACGAGCCGGTGACACACTACGACGCCTTGGAGAGCGCCCTCGGGGGCTGTAGCTTCTGTTCACAGAGCATATCTTTCAATCAGATCTATTATTCTTCATGAAATATATAACATAGATACAGATTTTCATAAGATGGCAAACATAACAAAGTACAACAGATTTAGCATAAGATTTCGCAAATGATTAAATTTCTTTTTCTGCAATATAAGCTCCACTTTACTACTCATACTGCAACTGCAGAACAGGCAAAAAGCAACAGGTGGATAAATGTCAAACCGAATAAAATTGAAGAGATATCCCGAATCTGATCCATATTCTTTTTATGTAAATCTAGCAGCTACATAATTGCTTGCTTCACAAGTGATAGTCTTTTATGAAATCTAACACACTACAGGGCTATGTGGGCTTATTTCTGGCTTTCGCACATTGGCATATAAGCCTAAAAAGGCACATAAATAGGTGATTTTGGCTTTGGCTTTTGACATGGTATTAATGCATGATCGTATAAGCCAAAAACCAAAACCAAAAGCACCAAATTCCAAAAATAAGCCTAACCAAACACACCCAACATCCATCACTCCAACATCAAGTGAGGAACAGTACAGGTGGATAATTGTGAAGAAGTTACAAACTGGAAAGAATTATAATTACACCAAATACTTACCTCATGTCATACATATCATCTAAAACAAATAAGATAATAGCACAAATGCCCATCATATCAAAAGGTTCAAAGAAGTGAAGAAAAAAATTGTGGCATGCCAAATCACTAAAACTTTGCACCTTGAAAGCATGACAGCAGTGAACCTAAATATAGAAGTAATTTCTTTTAAAAAGAAGTATGCATGTCCTTAACAGTAACAATTGTTCAGTTACCTTCTGCTATAGCTTGGACTCCTGCGGTATCTAGGACTACGACTGCGGCTGCGGCTCCGACTACGGCTGCGACGCCTTCCACTGCCTAGACCCCCAGATCCAATCCTCAGGCGGCATTCACGAGCAAAGTGCCCAGACTCACCACATTCATAACACTTCATCTCAGACCCACCAGATCGATCACGACCACCACGACCACTGCTGGCACTACGAGACAGCTCAACTCTCCAACCACTCTTGCCTACAAATATATACAAGACAAACAGACAGAATTAGTTCGACATGAGCAATACATCTCAACAGGACCAAGTGCAAAAGTGGCATTGCAGTAGAAGAGAGACACAAGGATACGTCTAATATGCATGACTTGAAATGAGTTCAGTTCATCGACTGTAATCAAATGTCACAAAATCGATCGATGAATAAAGCAGCCTATGATCTAATAGTAACATCACAATACACCAAAAAAATAAGGAAAATATCCATGTAAAACTGAAGGAGCAAGTTCACACGAAATCAGTGGCCACATACCATCCATATCACGAATTGCATCCTCAGCATCCCTCCTGTCATCAAAATCGATGAAAGCAAAACCAGGTGGCTTTCTTGCAACCCATACACTGTTACCACGAGAGAAAATTAAGCAAATTGTATTAGTAATAATAATGTCAGTATCAAGCAGGGCATAAATTTACTAACACAAACATAAATAATCATGCTAACGTGATGAGTTTATAATAGATATAAAATCAAGAACGTAAGAAATTCTAGAGGTACTTCAGGGTTTATCCCCGTGAGCAAGGGCATAATTTCAAAGATCATTAAACTGGCCACGTCTTTTGCTGGAGATGTCAAAATACTTTGAACCTGTATCCCACACCAGTACCAAAACTCATGTATATCATGAAAAAAACAGTATGGAGGCCGTGAATCGGGTGGTTATTTCGCTCAAAGGTTAGGGCTCATCCCCCGCAAACGTTTATCATCGTGTAAGCGTGCAAATAAAACAGAGGCTGAAACAGTTGTAGGCACATAATCGAGAACAAAGGTGGATGACTAACCTCCGGAGAACCCCAAACACGCGGAACTCGTCCTCGAGCTCCCGGGCCGTCACAGCAGGATCCAAGTTGCCGACGTACACGCGCGCCATCGCAGCGAAACACCGAGCCTATGAACAACCAAACAAACGATTACAGCGACCGCGAGCCATCAAATTTCAACGAAGAAAGCGCGAAATATAAAAGATCATCACATCGATCGGGTGGGAAGCGCTAGATTAGATCTAATCTAGCGATCGAACCATCTATCGGAATCGACGCCGCGGGGACGAACGCGCTAGATCTAGGGTTCTGGGGGGTTCGAGAAAGGGAGAGGGAAGATCGAGCCCTCACCTGCTCCGGTTTGTCTCCAGGAACGGTACGGCGACGACCGCACCGGGGCGACGGTGGGAGGAACGGCGGCGAGGCGAGGCGACGAGTGGACGGGAAGAGGGCGGACACGGCGATGCACGGTGTGCTGGTGAGGTGCTGCGCGAGACGAGAGGATATATTGCGGTTCGGGTTTAGGCGCTGGGCCTCGCCTGCGTCAGATTTCTTCTGGAAACCACGAGGGCTTTCTTGCCATGGGCTTGCCCAGAGTTAGGCTATGGGCCTAGCTCTCAAAACAAATTGTGTACTGTGTTGCGGAAATGCACATGCAAAAAATAGCAAGAAAATAGAAAAAATCTGATTTTTTTTTTCACGATGAACATGGGAATGTGGAAGTCAGGGCTTGCCCCATTCCCCCCCCCCACACCCTGCTCTCCCTCATCCTTATCCCTTGAGAGGCCTCTTCCTCCCACCGGCTCCTCTCCCTCTCCCCTCCGGCGGCCTAGCCGGCCGGAGGCGGCGGGAGAGAGGAGACCGGCCCCCTGTACAAAGTAGTCTAGGTTCTAGTTCGGTAGGTTGTTTGGCGTTATGGCGGTCTGGCGTCTTGCCGTGTATCCGGAGGCTATGGTGGCCGGAGCTTTCGAGCTGCTCCCTGCCGGTGGTGGAGACCTCCCTGCCCATGCTGCTCCGCTGGTTGGAGCCGAAGATGGACGGGGCGTCTTCTTCTGCACCTCCCCCCAATAAGCTCGCCGGAGCTCTCCTTCGACCCGTTCTTCCTAGATCTGGCCGCCATGGTGGTGGGCGGAGACGGGAGACGGCCAGATCTAGAGTTCCAGGGGTGTCCCTCGAAGCTTCTTCTGGCGAAGAGCATCAGCAACGGCGAGGTTGCGCCACTGCTACTTCTGGCCAAAGGGGCCTCTTCGCACCTTGGAGCTTGGTGCTTCAACGGATCTTCTTCCTCCAGGCTAGAGAGCCACGGAGGATTTACTTCGACCTCACCGTGGCACTGCACGCCAACCTCGCCCCAAGTGGTTTCGTCCCCGGTGACGATCTCGGCGGTCGCGGCAACGAGGTTCAGGCAATGCGTCGGTGGAGAAGGACCCGATCGCTTTTTCGGTTTTCTTGTAGGGTCCTTTTTAGAATTTGTGAGAGCCATGTTGTAATTTCTTTCTTTTTTAGGGTTCTCCATGTAAGCTGTACCCACCGCTAGAAATGAAGTTTCTGGGTCCGTATGGACCCAACCCCTGTTCAAAAAAAAACATGAGAATGTGTTCTAGATGCTAGCAACATTGTGATGAGAAAATGACTTGTTTGGTGGTCTATGCAAAGTAAACAAAATTTGATGTTGTTTGGAGCATTTGAATTTGTTGTTTCCAACAATCAAATTTGTCTTTTTTACACCAACTAATGCATATATATTATTTCGGAAATTTTTGGCATGATATTATAACACATACTCATGTTAATTAAGGAAAGGTGTCTAGCAACCAACACACCTAACAATCATATCTAACTTTTATAAAGATCGTCTATTGTTTCTTTCCATGAAGAAGATGTATCTAGTCAGCAAACAAGTCTAAATACATTTGTATCTAGACAAAGTGAAGTCAATTAATTTGAATTCGAAGGGAGTATATAAATCTACCCAATGCAACTCCAAAGATCTGGACGAGGTTTCTATCATCTCTGTCCATCGATACTCCTTTTAGTTACACTAAGGCGACACCCTTATGCATTCCCCAACGTACATGTGTGGTCATACATCGATACATAAGACCATCATAGAATATAACAAACTTGTATGAAACCAGCAACAAAATCTTTCGCCATAGCCACAGACAATTCACTACTCAAATCTAGACATAAAGATACAATATATCACGAAATAACGACAAATTGCACTCAACATCGTGTTTTCCAATAGATTATAGAATAGATTCTAGCGTGAATATGGAGAGGACGAAGGAGGTGTTGACGGAGAAGTTGTGTCTTGGGCCAACTTTGTTACTTTGTTTAGTTGTCCACAAGATGAGGGGGATGATGCTTAACTAAACTAGTTCAATCATAATCACCTCTGATCTGCCTAACCATTCATCGATTCGTGACAAGTTCGTCGTCGTCCCGACGATTCCATCCACCCCCTATGATCTGAGACCACCTACAGATCCACCTTGACGCCCTTTATCTCCTCGTCCAAGCTATCGAGCTGGGGGGCTTCAAATCGATGGGAACTTCGTCGTTTCTCCTCCAACTCCGGTGAGAAAATTGATGTTTTCATCGCCGCCACCCCTTCTCCTTCCTCTCTGACCAAACACATAAGCTTTAATGAGCTTCCTCGTGGTTTTCCCTTCTTCCCGGCCCTTATCGCGCCCTGTTCGCCATCACCTAAGTCTGGCGAAGTTGACGGTGTTTTCTGTCCGTGCTCGCCGTCGTGTTCGTCTTCACCACGCTGATGTCGTCATGGTCGTTCCCAAACTAAGATGGAGGCACCGTTCTGTACGCACCATCGGCTACTTCCTATGGCTCAAGGAGTTGAATCAAGATGCAGTACATCGACGAGTTCTTCCTCGACTTCAGTCACACGCGCGATTGTTCCTTTGACGATCCTGGCGCGCCTACTTCCTCTCCGTTCACAGAGAGAATGTTGATGACTTTCTGGTGAGCTAACACTCCTCCTCCACCCCTTACCCATCCTTGAATTGCTCTGCATCTTTATCTCGTTCATGGTCACTATCATCATTTTCCATCCGCCAAGTGTGCATCAGATCGTGTTCATCCTGTGTCGCTTCAAAAGGTCGATCTACGTACAATATACTTGAAAGACTTAGATCTACTCGTATAGGAATGTCGAAACCAAACACTTTGAACATGAAAGTCGTGCACGACAGTGAGATGGAGCTACTTGTCGAAGGACTTTTGAAACGTGCGAACGTTTGCGATGAATTGGACTAAATTCGGCTAAAAAAAATCAAACGGGACACTAGATGAAGCTACTCGTCGAAGGAATTGATTCATAACGTCAATACCCATCTTTTTCGTGTTCAGCTTATTTCAAACCAACCCACAGTTTTATAGATCAGGGAGGATTAAAATGATGCGGATTAGTAAGAAGTGTACGTAATGATGCTCGCACTGCTCGCACGCCTCGAGCCACCAAGGTCCCACCTTTGCGCTCACCCGAGCCTGGCCTCGGGAAAACGCCCGATTCGAGCGTTCCTTTAGGCCAACTTTTTGGTTGCTTCAAAGTTTGTGCGATATAGGGAATCTTCAACCCATAGACAAGCAAACAGCCCATTTTCATTTCCCCCATGTGAGAAAAGCCTTTGTGGACAACCAATCACGCTCTTGATGATGTGAATGGATCTGGCTGACTGGGATCAGGATCGTGCGGTGACATACTTCGATCGTGGCCTATTGGGGCGTTGGGTTTGGCACTGGGCTGCAGGAGCAAAATAAAAGGCCGCTGGAGCTGGGGCTAATAGCAAATTAATTGACGCTAATTATTAGTACTTAGGAGGAGAAATTTGGGGGGCTCTCCTTCTCGGAGTGATGGTGGCGCAGGCGGCATTGGTGCGTGGAGGCGCGGCTGCTCGGCGGCGGCGTGGTGGCTCTGCGGGCCGGGCGTGCTCGGGGCGGCGGCGGCTCCCTTGGGAGCTTCTGCTACGGCGAGCGATGCGAGCTCGGCCCGCTGCGGGCTGATACGTTGCAAATGGATCTATAATTTTTTATGTTCAATGCTTGTTTTGCACCAATTCCTATATGTTTTGCTCACACTTCGTTGCACTTTTATACATTTTCCGGCACTAACCTATTGACCACATGCCACAGTGTCAGTCCCTATTTTCTGCAGTTTTGTATTTCAGAAAAGTTGTACATCAAATATTCTTGGAATTGGACGAAACAAAAGCCGAAGATCTTATTTTTCCGTAACGAAGACGAAGTCCAGAGGAGAGACGAAGAGGGGCCACAGGGTGACCAGACCATGCCTAGGCGTTGCCTGGCCCTGGCCCACGCCTAGGGATGCTCTGGGGCCACCAGGCCTCCACCGACATCGCCCCTCCGCCTATTTAATCACGATCTCGGGAAAACCTGAATACCCGAGCCTCCATCAACGAAAAGTTCCGTCGCGGCCGCCATTGCAGAACCCATCTCGGGAGGGTTCTGAAGCTCTTCCCGGCATGCTTCGGAGGGGGAAATCATCACCGGAGGCATCTACATCACCATTGCCCGCCTCTGAAGTGATGCGTGAGTAGTTCATCCCTGGACTATGGGTCCATAGCAGTAGCTAGATGATTGTCTTCTCCAATTTGTGCCTCATGTTTAGATCTTGTGAGCTGCCCTACATGATCAAGATCATCCTTATGTAATACTACATGTTGTGTTTGCTGGGATCCGATGAATATTGTATACTATGTTGAGGTCGATTATATATTCATGTCATATGTTATTTGTGATCTTGCATGCTCTGCTAGTAGACACTCTGGCCAAGTACATGCTTGTGACTCCAAGAGGGGGTATTTATGCTCGATAGTAGGTTCATGCCTTTAGTTTTCTGGAAGAGTGACAATAACTTCTAAGATTGTAGATGTGATGTTGCTACTAGGGAGAAAACAACAATGTTTTATCCAAGGGTAATTCTATTGTTTACTTTACACACATTGCTTAATGCGATAATTTGTTGCTTGCAATTTAACTGAAAGGGGTTCGGACGATAACTGGAAGGTGGATTATTAGTCATAGACGCAGTTGGATTACCGTCTATGTATTATGTTATAATGCCCGAACGAATCTCATAGTAATCATCTTGTCATGTATGGTCAATATTCTGTCAATTGACGAGTTGTAATTTGTTCACCCAGCATGTTATTTATCTTTATGGAGAGACACCTCTAGTGAACTGTGGACCCCGGTCCTTTCTTTTACACTGATAAATTCATCCACTGCAATCATGTTCTGTTACTTACTGCAAAGCTCTGTTCTCTTTAATTACCGCAAACACCTCCTTCCACTTGATACATTTAATCTTTTGTGTTCAGCAAACCGGTGAGATTGATAACCTCGCTGTAAGTTGGGGCAAAGTATTTTGGTTGTGTTGTGTGCAGGTTCCACGTTGTTGCTGACGCCGGTAGTGCGCCCTGCCACTAGTCAGCTAGCAACACCTTCAGAAGTCACGCCTTTATCCTACTGGTCGATTAAACCTTGGTTTCTTACTAAGGGAAAACTTGCTGATGTGCTCATCACACCTTCCTCTTGGGGTCTCCCAACCGCTTCCACAACAACCGCCACCAAGATTGTCTGACGCCATCACCGGAGCACCATCACGGGCTGATGGAGGCGGGAGGCACGATGCGAGGGTGGTCGACCACGGCGCCATGGCTGTCTGGCGGCGGCGCAACGCCCTGCAAGTGGAGCCGGACGGGCAGCGCGGCCAGTCTGGGCCGCCTCGCGCTCGGGCCGGTGCAGGGGCCCTGGGCCGGGCGTAGCCCATCAAGTCCCTAGATCTGGTACCTCGGGAAGCCATGGGGCTGCAGGTGCCATTCTGGCCATTTCCAAGGTCATGATGATGTTGCTGGCCGTCGCGTGCTTGCGGACGCGAGACCCTTGCTCTATTGTACCCCGTTTTCCCTCGGATCTTCGGCGGTCTGAGTTTGGACGCCGGGGCAGCGGCCCTAGACGGTCGGTGGCGACGTCGACCAGAAGGCGGGTGGTGTTCATTGGTTTTGGCCGATCTTCTTGGTCGTGTGGACAGTGAGGAGCCGACGGAAGGCTGGTTGCACCGTAGTAGTGTGATGACCCACAAGTATAGGGGGTGTATCCTAGTACTTTCGATAAATAAGAGTGTTGAACCCAACGAGGAGCAGAAGGTGTTGACAAGCAATTTTGATCAAGGATTCACTATAAACACTAGCAAACAGGTTTTCAGGGGTATTTGATATTGCAAATAAATAAAGTACGAGTAAATAAAAGACAGTAATAATAATTGCAGCGAGTGGCCCAATCCTTTCTGGAGCAAAGGACAAGCCGGTTGTTTTACTTATGATGTCTAAACGTTCCTGAGGACACGCGGGAATTTCGTCAAGTGCTTTCGCTTCATGCAGCTGAATAATCTTTATCGATTTGTGATGCATGCAGTCGACACGTCTGTTGGGAACCCCAAGAGGAAGGTGTGATGCGTACAGTAGCAAGTTTTCCCTCAGAAAGAAACCAAGGTTTATCGCACCAGTAGGAGCCAAGAAGCACGTTGAAGGTTGATGGTGGCGGAGTGTAGTGCGGCGCAACACCAGGGATTCCGGCGCCAACGTGGAACCTGCACAACACAATCACGGAACTTTGCCCCAACGTAACAGCGAGGTTGTCAATCTCACCGGCTTGCTGTAAACAAAGGATTAGATGTATAGTGTGGATGATGATGTTTGTTTGCAAAGAACAGTAAAGAACAATTGCAGTAGATTGTATTTCAGATGTAAAGAATAGGACCGGGGTCCACAGTTCACTAGTGGTGTCTCTCCCATAAGATAACAGATGTTGGGTGAACAAATTACAGTTGGGCAATTGACAAATAAATAAGGCATAACAATGCACATACATATATCATGATGAGTACTATGAGATTTAATCAGGGCATTACGACAAAGTACATAGACCGCTATCCAGACATGCATCTATGCCTAAAAAGTCCACTTTCGGGTTATCATTCGAACCCCCTCCGAGTATTAAGTTGTAAACAACGGACAATTGCATTAAGTATGGTGCGTAATGTAATCAACACAAATATCCTTAGACAAAGCATCGATGTTTTATCCCTAGTGGCAACAGCACATCCACAACCTTAGAACTTTCCGTCACTCGTCCCGATTTAATGGAGGCATGAACCCACTATCGAGCATAAATACCCCCTCTTGGAGTCACAAGTATCAACTTGGCCAGAGCCTCTACTAGCAACGGACAGCATGCAAGAACATAAATAACATATATGATAGATTGATAATCAACTTGACATAGTATTCAATATTCATCGGATCCCAACAAACACAACATGAAGGATTAAAAATAGATGATCTTGATCATGATAGGAAGCTCACAAGATCTAACATGATAGCACAATGAGGAGAAGACAACCATCTAGCTACTGCTATGGACCCATAGTCCAGGGGTGGACTACTCACACATCGATCCGGAGGCGATCATGGCGATGAAGAGACCTCCGGGAGATGATTCACCTCTCCGGCAGGGTGCCGGAGGCGATCTCCTGAATCCCCCGAGATGGGATTGGCGGCGGCGGCGTCTCTGGAAGGTTTTTCGTATCGTGGCTCTCGGTACTGGGGGTTTCGCGGCGAAGACCTTAAGTAGGCGGAAGGGCAGGTCAAGGGGCGTCACGAGGGTCCCACACAACAGGCCGGCGCGGCCAGCACCTGGGCCGCGCCGCCCTAGTGTGGCGCCACCTCGTGGCCCCACTTCGTTTCCTCTTCGGACTTCTGGAAGCTTCGTGCAAAAATAGGACCCTGGGCGTTGATTTCGTCCAATTCCGAGAATATTTCCTTACTAGGATTTTTGAAACCAAAAACAGCGTGAAAACAACGAATCGGCTCTTCGGCATCTCGTTAATAGGTTAGTGCCGGAAAATGCATAATAATGACATATAATGTGTATAAAACATGTGAGTATCATCATAAAAGTAGCATGGAACATAAGAAATTATAGATACGTTTGGGACGTATCAAGCATCCCCAAGCTTAGTTCCTACTCGCCCTCGAGTAGGTAAACGATAACAAAGATAATTTCTGAAGTGACATGCTATCATAATCTTGATCATACTATTGTAAAGCATATGAGATGAATGCAGCGATTCGAAGCAATGATGAAGATAATGAGTAAACAAATGAATCATATAGCAAAGACTTTTCATGAATAATACTTTCAAGACAAGCATCAATAAGACTTGCATAAGAGTTACTCATAAAGCAATAAATTCAAAGTAAAGGCATTGAAGCAACACAAAGGAGATATAAGTTTCAGCGGTTGCTTTCAACTTTAACATATATATCTCATGGATAATTGTCAACACAAAGTAATATAACAAGTGCAATAAGTAAACATGTAAGAATCAATGCACACAGTTGACACAAGTGTTTGCTTCTGGGATAGAAAGAATGGGTAAACTGACTCAACAATAAAGTAAAAGATAGGCCCTTCGCAGAGGGAAGCATTGATTACTATATTTGTGCTAGAGCTTTTCATTTTGAAAACAAGAAACAATTTTGTCAACGGTAGTAATAAAGCATATGTGTTATGTATAAAACATCTTATAAGTTGCAAGCCTCATGCATAGTATACTAATAGTGCTCGCACCTTGTCCTAATTAGCTTGGATTAACACTGATTATCATTGCATAGCATATGTTTCAACCAAGTGTCACAAAGGGGTACCTCTATGCCGCATGTACAAAGGTCTAAGGAGAAAGCTCGCATTGGATTTCTCGCTTTTGATTATTCTCAACTTAGGCATCCATACCGGGACAACATAGACAACAGATAATGGACTCCTCTTTAATGCATAAGCATTCAACAACAGTTAATATTCTCATAAGAGATTGAGGATTAATTGTCCACATCGAAACTTCCACCATGAATCATGGCTTTAGTTAGCGGCCCAATGTTCTTCTCTAACGAGTATGCATACTCAAACCATTTGATTGTGAGAACCGCCCTTACTTCGGACAAGACGAACATGCATAGCAACTCACATGATATTCAACAAAGGTAAAAGAGTTGATGGCGTCCCCAGAAACATGGTTACCGCTCAACAAGCAACTTATTAAGAAATAAGACACATAAGTACATATTCTTCACCACGATAGTTTTTAAGCTATTTGTCCCATGAGCTATATATTGCAAAGACAAAGAATAGAAGTTTTAAAGGTAGCACTCAAGTAATGTACTTTGGAATGGCGGAGAAATACCATGTAGTAGGCATGTATGGTGGACACAAATGGCATGGTTATTGGCTCAAGGATTTGGATGCACGAGAAGAATTCCTCTCAATACAAGGCTAGGCTAGCAAGGTTGTTTGAAGCAAACTCAAGTATAAAAGATGCAGCAAAGCTCACATATGAACATATTGTAACTATTATAAGACTTTACATTGTCTCCTTGTTGTTCAAACACCTCAACCATAAAATATCTAGACTCTAGAGATCAATCATGCAAACCAAATTTTAACAAGCTCTATGTAGTTATTCATTAATGAGTACAAGGTACATGATGCAAGAGCTTAAACAAGATCTTATACGAGCACAACAATTGCCTAGTATCACATTATTCAAGACATTAAACCATTTACCACATGCGGCATTTTCCGTTTCCAACCATATAACAATGAATGAAATAGTCCAACTTTCGCAATGAACATTAAAGATGAAGCTAAGAACATATGTGTTCATACGAAACAGCGGAGCGTGTCTCTCTCCCAAACAAAGAATGCTAGGATCCGATTTATTCAAACAAAAACAAAAATAAAAACAAACGAGACGCTCCAAGTAAAGCACATAAGATGTGACGGAATAAAAATATAGTTTCACTAGAGGAACCCGATAAGTTGTCGATGAAGAAGGGATGCCTTGGGCATCCCCAAGCTTAGACGCTTGAGTATTCTTAAAATATGCAGGGATGAACCACGGGGGCATCCCCAAGCTTTGACTTTTCACTCTTCTTGATCATATTGTATCATCCTCCTCTCTTGACCCTTGAAAACTTCCTCCACACCAAACTCGAAACGAGACTCATTAGAGGGTCGGTGCATAATTCATATATTCAGAGGTGACATAATCATTCTTAACACTTCGGACATTGCACAAAGCTACTGAAAGTTAATGGAACAAAGAAATCCATCAAACATAGCAAAACAGGCAATGCGAAATAAAAGTCAGAATCTGTCAAAACAGAACAGTTCGTAAAGACGAATTTTAAAGTGGCACCAGACTTGCTCAGATGAAAATGCCCAAATTGAATGAAAGTTGCGTACATATCTGAGGATCACGCACGTAAATTGGCAGATTTTTTTAATTTTTCTACAGAGACTACTGCTCAAATTCGTGACAGCAAGAAATTTATTCCTATGCAACAATCCAAATCTAGTATTGGCTTTACTATCAAAGACTTTACTTGGCACAACAATGCAATAAAATAAAGATAAGGAGAGGTTGCTACAGTAGTAACAACTTCCAAGACTCAAATATAAAATAAAGTGCGGAAGTAAAATAATGGGTTATCTCCCATAAGCGCTTTTCTTTAACGCCTTTCAGCTAGGCGCAGAAAGTGTGTATCAAGTAACATCAAGAGACGAAGCATCAACATCATAATTTGTCCTAATAATAGAATCATAAGGTAACTTCATTCTCTTTCTAGGGAAGTGTTCCATACCTTTATTGAGAGGAAATTGATATTTAATATTACCTTCCTTCATATCAATGGTGGCACCAACAGTTCGAAGAAAAGGTCTTCCCAATATAATGGGACAAGATGCATTGCATTCAATATCCAAGACAACAAAATCAACGGGGATAAGGTTATTGTTAACCATAATACGAACGTTATCAATCCTCCCCAAAGGTTTCTTTATAGCATTATCAACAAGATTAACATCCAAATAACAATTCTTCAATGGTGTCAAGTCAAGCATATCATAAATTTTCTTAGGCATGACGGAAATACTTGCACCAAGATCACATAAATCATTACAATAAAAATCATTGACCCTCATCTTAATGATGGGCTCCCAACCATCTTTTAACTTCCTAGTAATAGAGGTTTCAAGTTTTAGTTTCTCTTCTCTAGCTTTTATGAGAGCATTTGTAATATGTTTTGTAAAGGCCAAATTTATAGCACTAGCATTGGGACTTTTAGCAAGCTTTTGTAAGAACTTTATAACTTCAGATATGTGACAATCATCAAAGTCTAAACCATTATGATCTACAGCAATGGAATCATTATCCCCAATACTTTGAAAAATTTCAGCAGTTTTATCAATTTCAGCAGTTTTAGCAGTTTCAGGCAATTTTACACGCTTTGCACTAGGAGTAGTAACATTGCCAACACCAATTATTTTACCATTGATAGTAGGAGGTGTAGCAACATGTGAATCATTAACATTACTAGTGGTGGTAATAGTCCAAACTTTAGCTACATTATTCTCTTTAGCTAGTTTTTCATTTTCTTCTCTTTCCCACCTAGCATGCAATTCAGCCATCAATCTAATATTCTCATTAATTCGAACTTGGATGGCATTTGCTGTAGTAACAATCTTATTATCAATATCCTTATTAGGCATAACTTTCAATTTTAAAAGATCAACATCAGAGGCAAGTCTATCAACCTTAGAAGCAAGAATATCAATTTTATCAAGCTTTTCCTCAGCAGATTTGTTAAAAGCAGTTTGTGTACAAATAAATTCTTTAAGCATGGCTTCAAGACCAGGGAGTACACTCCTATTATTGTTGTAAGAATTCCCATAAGAATTACCATAACTATTACCATTAGCAGAGGGATATGGCCTATAGTTGTTACCAGAATTATTCCTATAAGCATTGTTGTTGAATTTATTATTTTTAATGAAGTTTACATCAACATGTTCTTCTCGGGCAACCAATGAAGCTAAAGGAACATTATTAGGATCAACATTAGATCTACCATTCACAAGCATAGACATAATAGTATCAATCTTATCACTCAAGGAGGAGGTTTGTTCAACAGAATTTACCTTCTTACCTTGTGGAGCTCTTTCCGTGTGCCATTCAGAGTAATTTGTCATCATATCATCAAGAAGCTTTGTTGCCGCCCCCAAAGTGATGGACATAAAGGTACCTCCAGCAGCTGAATCCAATAGGTTCCGCGAAGAAAAATTCAATCCTGCATAAAAGGTTTGGATGATCATCCAAGTAGTTAGTCCATGGGTTGGGCAATTCTTTACCAAAGATTTCATTCTCTTCCATGCTTGAGCAACATGTTCATTATCTAATTGCTTAAAATTCATTATGCTACTTCTCAAAGATATAATTTTAGCGGGAGGATAATATCTACCAATAAAAGCATCCTTACATTTAGTCCAAGAATCAATACTATTTCTAGGCAGAGATAGCAACCAATCTTTAGCTCTTCCTCTTAAGGAGAAAGGAAACTATTTTAATTTTATAATGTCACCATCTACATCCTTATACTTTTGCATTTCACATAGTTCAACAAAATTATTAAGATGGACAGCAGCATCATCAGAACTATCACCAGAAAATTGCTCTCTCATAACAAGATTCAGTAAAGCAGGTTTAATTTCAAAGAATTCTGCTCGTAGTAGCGAGTGGAGCAATAGGTGTGCATAAGAAATCATTATTATTTGTGCTAGTGAAATCACACAACTTAGTATTCTCAACAGTACCCATTTTAGCAGTAGTAAATAAAGCAAACTAAATAAAGTAAATGCAAGTAACTATTTTTTTTGTGTTTTTAATATGGAGAACAAGACAGTAAATAAAGTAAAACTAGCAACTAATTTTTTTGTATTTTGATATAATGCAGCAAACAAAGCAGTAAATAAAATAAAGCAAGACAAAAACAAAGTAAAGAGATTGGATGTGGAAGACTCCCCTTGCAGCGTGTCTTGATCTCCCCGACAACGGCGCCGAGAAAAAGAGCTTGATGCGTGCGATCGACACGTCCGTTGGGAACCCCAAGAGGAAGGTGTGATGCGTACGGTAGCAAGTTTTCCCTCAGAAAGAAACCAGGGTTTATCGAACCAGTAGGAGCCAAGAAGCACGTTGAAGGTTGATGGTGGCGGAGTGTAGTGCGGCGCAACACCGGGGATTCCGGCGCCAACGTGGAACCCGCACAACACAATCACGGAACTTTGCCCCAACGTAACGGCGAGGTTGTCAATCTCACCGGCTTGCTCGTAAACAAAGGATTAGATGTATAGTGTGGATGATGATGTTTGTTTGCAAAGAACGAGTAAAGAACAATTGCAGTAGATTGTATTTCGGATGTAAAGAATAGGACCAGGGTCCACAGTTCACTAGTGGTGTCTCTCCCATAAGATAGCGAGATGTTGGGTGAACAAATTACGGTTGGGCAATTGACAAATAAAGAAGGCATAACAATGCACATACATATATCATGATGAGTACTATGAGATTTAATCGGGACATTACGACAAAGTACATAGACCGCTATCCGAGCATGCATCTATGCCTAAAAAGTCCACTTTAAGGTTATCATCCGAACCCCTCCGGTATTAAGTTGTAAACAACGAGACAATTGCATTAAGTATGGTGCGTAATGTAATCAACACAAATATCCTTAGACAAAGCATCGATGTTTTATCCCTAGTGGCAACAGCACATCCACAACCTTAGAACTTTCCGTCACTTGTCCCGCATTTAATGGAGGCATGAACCCACTATCGAGCATAAATACCCCCTCTTGGAGTCACAAGTATCAACTTGGCCGAGCCTCTACTAGCAACGGAGAGCATGCAAGAACATAAATAACATATATGATAGATTGATAATCAACTTGACATAGTATTCAATATTCATCGGATCCCAACAAACACAACATGAAGGATTACAAATAGATGATCTTGATCATGATAGGCAGCTCACAAGATCTAACATGGTAGCACAATGAGGAGAAGACAACCATCTAGCTACTGCTATGGACCCATAGTCCAGGGGTGGACTACTCACACATCGATCCGGAGGCGATCATGGCGATGAAGAGACCTCCGGGAGATGATTCCCCTCTCTGGCAGGGTGCCGGAGGCGATCTCTTGAATCCCCCGAGATGGGATTGGCGGCGGCGGCGTCTCTGGAAGGTTTTCCGTATCGTGGCTCTCGGTACTGGGGGTTTCGCGACGAAGACCTTAAGTAGGCGGAAGGGCAGGTCAAGGGGCGTCACGAGGGGCCCACACAATAGGCCGGCGCGGCCAGCACCTAGGCCGCGCCGCCCTAGTGTGGCGCCACCTCGTGGCCCCACTTCGTTTGCTCTTCGGACTTCTGGAAGCTTCGTGCAAAAATAGGACCCTGGGCGTTGATTTCGTCCAATTCCGAGAATATTTCCTTACTAGGATTTCTGAAACCAAAAAAAGCGAGAAAACGAGCAATCGGCTCTTCGGCATCTCGTCAATAGGTTAGTGCCGGAAAATGCATAATAATGACATATAATGTGTATAAAACATGTGAGTATCATCATAAAAGTAGCATGGAACATAAGAAATTATAGATACGTTTGGGACGTATCAGTTTGGTAGGTGTTGTGTGGGTGAACCTATGCTAATGCACTACCCCAACTTTGATTAATGGATACTTGTGATTATACCCCTTGCAAGCATTCGCAACTACAAGAAAATAATTAAGATAAATCTAACCATAGCCTTAAACTTTGAGATCCTACACTCCCTCATGCACTAGTTTCCCAATGGGGGTTTAGGTTTCTGTCACTCCAGCAACCCCACAATTAACTAGTAGCGAAATACACGAATTCCACTAGGCCCATAAAGGTGAAGTATCATGTAGTTGACGTTCACATGACAACACTAGAAGGATAACACCACAACTTAAATATCAAACCATTAAATATTACTCAACATAATTCCACTACTAACATCTTGACTTCTCCATGTCCTCAAGAACTAAACAAACTATTCACAAGACATCATATGGATCATAATCAAAGGTGATATAATGATGAATAACAATCTGGACATAAACCTTAATACAATGGTTTCACTCAATAGCATCAACCACAAGGAGTAATTAACACCGGGAAAGTTTCCCCTATGAACTAGACAAGATCAAACCCAAAATGTTACAGCGGGACGAAGTGGAGATGATGGAGATGATGGTGCTGGTGATGGAGATGATGATGATGATCCTGATGAAGTCCAGCTCGATGACGATGACGATGACGATGGCGACGATTTCCCCCCTCCAGGAAGGAATTTCCCCGGCGGATTTCTGGTGATGGAAATACTACTAGTGTTCACTCTCAACAATGATATCATAAAGGAAAATAAATATAAGCATTTCACTATGCTACTCTGAACTACTCTCCGGTTGGATAACGAACACTAATTCACTGCGCAGGGCTGCAAAAGCAAACCTTAAAGACGTATTCCCAAGTACTAATGAACACCCCACTATGTCACTTTGAGAATTCATAGGAGGTACTAACACACCACAATTTGATAGAGACATCCAACTCAAATCATAATTCAGTGAACAAGTATTCTGTGAAATATAGCCTAAGAGACCCACACGGTGCACAAACTATCACCTTTACACACGTGGGACAAGGAGTCTCCGGAGATCACATAAGTAAAATCCACTTGAATAGCATAACGACATCTAGATTACGAAGCTCATGATCACATAAAGATCACACCATGGGAGAGAGAGATAAACCACATAGATACCGGTAGAGCCCTCAGCCACGGGGGAGAACTACTCACTCCTCATCGTGGGAGTAAGCAACGACGATGGAGATGGCGGTGGAGTCGATGGAGATGGCTCCGGGGGAAATTCCCCGTCCCGGCAGGGTGCCGGAATAGAGACTTCTGTCCCCAAATCTTGTCTGCGATGGCGGCGGAGCTACGGAACTTTTCGTAGATGGAGACTTGTATATTAAGGGTTTTTGCATCGGGAGCTTTATATAGGCAGAAGGGCGAGGTCAGTGGAGGCCTGGTGGCCCCAGACCATCCCTAGGCGCGGGCTAGGGCCAGGCCGCGCCTAGGCATTGTCTAGCCTCCCTGTGGCCCTCCTCCGTCTCTTCTCTGGACTTTGTCTTCGCTCTGGGAAAATGGGAACTTTGGCTTTTGTTTCGTCCAATTCTTAGAATATTTCCTGTACAACTTTTCTGAAATACAAAACATCAGAAAACAGGGAACTGGCACTATGGCATCTTGTCAATAGGTTAGTTCCAAGAGGTGTAAAACATATAGCAATTGGTGTAAAACAAGCATGGAGCATCAAAAATTATAGATACGTTTGCGACGTATCAAGCATCCCCAAGCTTGACTCATGCTCGTCCTCGAGTAGGTAAGTGATAACAAAAATAATTTTTGAGGTGACATGAAGCCAACACAATCTTGATCAAGTTATTGTAAAGCATTGTAAGCTAGGATCAAAGTACTCTAAACATAGGCATGATAGATATAATTCAGTAGAACTTAGCAACTGTGTTATAAAATGAAGAGTAACTCAAACAAAAGATCATGAATAATAGTGCATTGAAAGCAAATGTTTGTTTATGAGCATAGAGTAAACATAAAAAAATTGTACTCAACATGTCCTTATGGAATAGCAAAACATAAATGCAGGGACACCTTTAAAGTTCAGAGGGTGACTAGATACAAGTAATTTGAGAACACGCAATAGCACAATCATGAATCAATGAATAATAATTTTGGGACTATGCATATTGCACTAAGTGACATAGGTATGCCAAGTAGGCATGCCGAATAAAGTACCCGGGTTATCTGGAGAGGACGTGAAGCCCATGGACCCGAAGCTTTGGAGGCCCAGAAGCCCAGAGAATCTCGGATAAGGAAAGTAGAGTTGTAATAGGAATAACGTAGCAATATAGGAAAGGCCCAATACACCTCTCGCAGTTTGTAACTTACACGACATGAAAAGCCTCGGCTCCACCTCCTATATAAAGGGGAGCTGAGGGAGAAGCAAAGGATCGAATCTATTGTCAACAGAACCACCGCACCTTTAGTCGAGCACCTTTGTCGGTTGAAACCTTCGAGATCTACTTGCTCTCTACTTCTTACGAAACCCTAAGTCTACAATCTGTAGGCATTGACAAGTTAATCCCTTGTCAATTGGCGCTGTCTGTGAGAATTGGAGGTCGCAAGGTCCTGATCTCGATGGCATCGTCAACAGCAAGCAACGCGATGGACGGAGGTAAACAAGTCCAACCTGATCTCGTCGATTTTGTTTCTCACCCTCCCGCCCATTTGCATGCATATGCCAATCTGGAGGAGTCGACGGAGATGACGTTCTGGAGCTTCCGCTTTCTCGTCGGGAAAGAAGGATCGCATTGTCTCGCGGCACCGATTTTTTCGGGACCGTTAGCGATCGATTCCGATTTTTCGGGGTCGTCAGCATCATCCATCGAATCAGGCGACTAGGAAGTTTCGCCGCCACGCTTCACCAAGCCCGCCGCCGGTGGGGTACTCGCCGATCTATTCGGCGGCATGACTTTCGGGTCGTTCGCAGATTCCTATCTGGATAGCGACTCAGAAAGCTTCGATAGCGTCGGCTTCACCAACTTTGACTTCATCAACAACTTTACTGCTAGTAGGGAGGTCTTTGCCGATCTATACGACGGTGTCACCGACCCTAAAGCCGACGAAAACACAACCGCAACATATCACCAAATCTATATAATCGCGGGAACAAGCCGTCAAGATGATGAAGCGTCTAGGCAACCCCTACATCGATCCCGCAGATCTCACGCGTGGAACATGAAATAAGTACATCGGATCCACGCCTTGAGAAAAAGTACAGTTGTCGCAGGAAGCATGGGATAGAGCTTCGAGAGCCATGGATGGCACAGAGTCGATGACCACTACAGCTACGCCATAGGCGTTGCAAGCGTATCAATATAAAATCGCTCGTTCTAGGCGAGAGCTGGAAAAACAAAGGGCAATACTCGACAAAAGAAGAGCTGCAGTTGCTGCGTCAAGCGAGCGCAGGGCCAACCTGAGTCGGCACTCGAGGACTTCGGGAGATAGTCACAGGAACACCCGTTCAAGAGAAAGATCTCGATTGGCAGACGCCCCCGAGCAAGATCGGGAGAACTTGATTCAAAACCTCGACATGTCCTTTATGTCAATAGACACGAGAGGACACATCATCCCAAAAACTCCGGATGCAGGGTATATGGCGACACATGCTTACCTGATGGCATCCAAACCACCTCAAGGAGATCTCAGGTCGTCACTGTACCAGATGGCTATGGCAGGAGTCGGGGTTATGGGCGCAGCGATCGCAGGAAGAGAAGTTGCACCACAACCCGAAAGTGCTCCACGCAGAAACAGTCAAAGGCAAAATAGTCCCCGGCCCACTACGGCGGCGACGCGAGACACTCCAAGAGAAGGTGACGTGAGGAACACGATGACCCAAGCTCGAGTTGATAGGGCACGTGAGGAAAGGAGTCGCGAAAATAGGACACGTGAACGTCGACATTCACTAGAAGTTAATGATGAGGACTTGTGCGGACTCCCTTGTTTTACCCGACGGGTTCGCAAAACTCGAGTGCCCACTAGCTTCAAGTTACCTGACAACTATACAAAGTTCGATGGGTTGCAAGATCCAGAGGATTGGCTAGTCGATTATCTGGAGACAGTAAAGTTGATGGGCGACACCAGAGCAATGGCCATGCAGAGCATTCAGGTCCACCTCAGCGGAGCCGCAAGATCCTGGTTGAAGAAGCTGTCGGAAGGATCCACTCATAGCTGGGAAACTTTCGAGGACTTGTTCGTGAGGAATTTCCATTCCACATGCAAGAAACCTACATCAATAGAGTAGTTAAGAACTTGCAAGCAGAAGTCGGATGAATCGATGAGGATGTACATACAGTGGTGGAGCATCATAAAAAAACTCGGCTGGGCACGTGTCTGATGAAAGGGTAATCGACGCATTTGTTGCAGGAATCCGAAGAAAAGATTTAGTCGAAGAATTGGGTAGATCCAACCCAAGAACAATAGCAGACCCCATGGAAATAGCGAATCGCTAGGCTAACGGGGATGATGTAACAAACGGCAGAGGTCACCCGAAGAGGATCGCAGCAGAAATAACAATCAAAATAGGCGATATTTTTGCCACTCCACAGATTACGACGGTCCCAGCCAAGTAGTTGTTGGCTTCTGAGGAAACAGTGGAGGAAACCATCGTGATGATTACCAAAGGGGTAACGATCAACGCAACGATCGCAGAGATGCAACGAGTTCCAGCAGACAAAATAATCGGCCAAGGTTTCCGAGGCCATACAACATGTCACCTGAAGATCTGTTGAACGGGCGATGCCAGATGCACTTCTACCTTGACAATGATTGAAAGAGACAGTCGGGTCATCTTCAGAAGGACTGCCGAACTTTCCAAGCTTTGCAAAGATATACGGAGAACGCAAACACGCAAGCAGGAAACAGGGGATATGTGCAGGGGCCAAGGAGTAAAGTTCACCTGCCACCACCACCCACAATTACTAGTTTGAATCAACATCAGTTGCAACTTGCGGCACCTCCGGGCAACAACGGCGACTTCATAGATACAACGGGAGCGGTGTTGATGATACAGAAGGGTAGACCTTCGAATAGAGCGCAGAAGCTAATTTGCGTCAGGTGTACATGGCAGAAAAGTCACCTCCACCGACCATCGAGTACCTCAATTGGTCGGGACAACCAATAGTATTCACTCAAGAGGATCATCCACCTCAAGTTCCACGACCAGGGCAAACAGCTATGATCCTACCGGCAGTCATCGCGGGATTTGATGTCTCCCGCATATTCATAAACGGAGGAAGCAGTCTAAATCTCATATACGCAGCGAAAGATGAATATCTCTCTGGCAAACTTGACACCAACGGACACGCGTTTTCACGACATTGCACCCGAGAAACCAAACTATCCTTTGGGTAAGATTGCACTGGACGTACAGTTTGGAACACGAGAAAATTTTAGGAAGGAGAAGCTGGAGTTTGAAGTTATCGACTGACCGTCGCAATATCAAGCCCTCTTGGGACGACCTGCATATGCCAGATTCATGGTTGTGCCGCATTATACATACCTTCCGTGGAGGATCCCTGGATTTAAGGGCCCGATAACAGTCAAATGAAGTTTTGCCTTGGCAGATAAATACGACAAGGATTTCCACAAGCTTTCTGAAACATTCGGGATGTAGGCTGAGTACGAGGCATCCAAGCTTAGCAACAACTACGACGTGTTACCCGATGGAGGTAGATCCTTGCAAGATCAAGCTTTCAACGCCTCCAAGAACTCTAAGGAAGTACAGATCCACCCGACAAATCCTAAAAAGATGACGTCCGTCGCATCCAACTTGGACAACGCATAGGAAAGCACGCTCGCCAAGTTCCTCCGTGAGCGCTGGGAAATCTTCGCATGGTGTCCAACTGACATGCCAGGAGTACCTAGGGAACCTGATGAGCACCCTCTCAATCTCGATCCAAGAGCTAGACCAATTCAACAACCTTTGCAGCGATTCTCCGAGCCAAACCACAAAGCCATGCTATCTGAGATCCGTAGACTCAAAGAAGCGGGTTTCATCAAGGAACTGCACATCGAGGCCAAGTGGGTCACTAACTCAGTATTGGTCCCGAAGAACAACACTGAAGTCCTTCGCATGTGCGTCGATTTCACGTGTCTCAACAAACATTGTCCAAAGGATCACTTTCCCCTCTCGAGGATCGACCAAATTATCGATTCCACGGCAGGTTGCGAACATCTTTCCTTCCTCGACGCGTATTCTGGTTACAATCAGATCCGCTTGAAAGAAGAAGATGAAGTCAAAACAGCTTTCATAACCCCTTATGGCGTTTTCAGCTACAGAACAACGCCTTTCGAGTTGAAAAACGCGGGAGCCACATATAAAAGGAGGATGCAGAAGTGCCTCGCCACGCAGATTGGAAAAAAACGTCCAAGTATACATCGATGACTTGGTCATAACAACAAAGTAAGGGTCATCCCTCATCGATGACCTTAAAGAAACCTCCGACAACCTCGACAAGTTCCACCTGAAGTTGAACCCGACAAAGTGTTCCTTTAGTGTTCCTGCGGGAGAACTCTTTGGATACTTAGTGTGAGCCAGGGGAATCGAGGTCAATCCAGAGAAAATACAGGCTATCTTGACGATGATAAAACCAACCAAACTCAAAGAGATACATCAGTTGACTGGACGAGTCGCATCTTTGAGTAGATTTGTCGCAAGGATGGGAGAACAAGCGCTACCCTTTTATGAGCTCATCAGGCAAGGAGAAAAGTTCGAGTGGAACAAGGAGGCAGACAAAGCTTTTGAGCATCTAAACTGGACTATTTCGACACCACCAGTACTGGTGGCACCCCAAGAAAAAGAACCTATGTTGTTATACATTGCAGCCACACCTCAAATGGTCAGTACAGTCCTCGTGGTAGAGAGAGAGGAAGATGGGAAAATTCACGGGGTTCATCGGCCAATATATTTCCTCAGTGAAGTCTTGTCACCATCTGACAAGGGATTAACTTGTCAATGCCTATGGATTGTAGGCTAGGGTTTAGTTAGAAGTAGAGGGCAAGTAGATCTCGAAGGTTTCAGCCGAAAAGTACTCGACGATTATGAAAACTAGGGTTTGCAGAAAATGATTCGATGATCTCCTCGTCCCTCGACTCCCCCTTTATATAAGAGGTGGAGCCGAGGGTTTCGTTTTGTACAAATTACAGAGTCCGGGACGGTTTCTAACTCATCCCGCCAGATTTACAAACAACACTTCCTATTACAATTCTACTTTCCTTAATATATCTTGGGCTCTCGAACCTTCTTATTCTTCGAGTAGTGGGCCTTCGTTAAACCCCGGGTACTATCTTTGGCAGGCCCATTTGGGATGCCTATGTCACCATCCAAGCAGCGCTACTCGCACTATCAGAAGTTGGCATACGGAGTTTTTATGTCATCATGGAAGCTAAGACACTATTTTTAGGCACACTCGATAATAGTGGTCAACGAGGCGCCTCTCTCGAACATCCTTAACAATCCAGAAGCCACAGGACGTGTCTCCCTTTGGGGAATCCCCTCGGGACATCACGTATGAAAAAAGAAAGGCAATCAAGTCGCAATTCTGCCGGACTTTGTTGAAGAGCGGATGGAACTCTAAAACACGGGACCCCCAGATTTGTCGAGTACCTGGCACATGAACTTTGATGGGCCCAAGAGATTAGAAGGAGCTGGATCAGGCGTGGTACTTGTTTCACCGCAGGGTGACAAGATGAAGTATATATTGCGCATGACCTTCCCCAATGCATCAAACTATGAAGCAGAATATGATGCCCTTATTCACGGGATGAAGATGGCAAAAGTGTGCGGCGGCACTCGCTTAAAAATCTTCGGCGACTTCCAGTTGGTCACTCAACAGGTGATGAACAAGTGTGATGCAGTGAATGACATTATGATAGCGTACAAGGAGGTGTACAATGAACTCGAGAACACCTTCGATGGTTGTGAAGTCAATCACGTGAGCAGGCTCAGCAACGATGAAGCCGACGTTTTGGCAAACATCGGCTCGCAGTGCCTGCCCATACCACCTGGACTTTTTTTGGGAGGAAATCAGTGAAAGATCAACCAAGTTAAAGAAAGTACCAAAACAGCCGAAGAAAAAGGAGAAACTCAAGAAAGACCCGGGGGCTCCAGCAGCTCCATAAGCACATACGTCGGATGATGAGGAGGAACCAGAAGAAGCCATGATGATTCAAGTCCCCTGGATGCAGGTATACGTGACTTATATCACGAAGAAAGAAATACCCGAAGATCCGGTTGAAGCGAGGTAAGTTATTCGACGATCTAAGGCGTCTACAATGGTCAATGGAGAGCTATACAAACGAAGTATATCAGGTGTGCTGCAAATGTGCGTTACACCCGAAGAAGGGCGAGTCATATTGAAGGATATACACGAAGGAATATGTGGCCACCATGCAAGAAGTCGAGCAGTAGCAGCCAAGGCTTTTCGAGCGGGATTTTATTTGCTGACAGCAACAGAGGATGCAAAGGAAATCGTGCGCACCTGCGAAGCTTGGCAGAGATTTGCATCTAAAACTCACTCCCCAGCAGCAGAATTAATGCCAATGCCCTTGGAATGGCCTTTCACACAATGGGGACTAGATTTGGTGGGAAAATTGCACAAGTCCTGGCCAGGAGGAAACATATATTTGCTTGTGGCTGCTGACAGATTCACCAAGTGGATTGAAGTGGTACCAGTAACTTCGGCAGACGCAACATCAGCAATATACTTCATCAAGGTGATAGTTTTTCAATTCGGCGTTCCCAATAGCATAGTCACGGACAACGACAACAATTTCACCTCCCGAGAATTCAAGGACTATTGCGAAGGTGTAGGCATCAAGCTGCAGTTTGCTTCGGTGGCGCACCCGCAAACCAATGGTTAAGTCGAAAAAGCAAACTGTCTCATCTGCAATGGCATCAAGAAACATCTGTTCACACCACTTGAAAAAGCGCGACACACTTGGGTCGACGAGTTGCCCTATGTGTTGTGGAGCTTACGAACAACGCCGAACGCAACAACTCAAGAAACTCCGTTCTTTTTGGTCCATGGAGCTGAAACAGTGCTCCCGATAGACATATAGCACAATTCTCCCAGAGTCGTGGAATATGAAGAAGAAGCTTTGCAGAAGACACTGGAGGATGATGTCGATGCAATTGATGAAGCAAGAGATGTGGTGCTATCAAGAGTAAGTGCATACCAGTAGAACCTCAAAAATTATCACAACCGACGTTTGCGGCCCAGATCATTTGAAGTCGGCGATCTAGTCCTTCGACGCATGCAAGATGGACACGAGAAATTTGAATCTCCATGGTTGGGACCATATATCATTACTGAAGTTATTCCGGGAGGAGCCTATCGACTAAAGGACAAGAAGACGGGCAAGGATGAGCCGAACCCGTGGAACGTCGCGCAGCTGCGACGTTTCTATGCTTAGAAGGAAATCAATATAGTACCAACTATGTAAACATACATTGTATCTGAAGAGCTCGCAAGTTTTCAAACGCACTCTTTTCCTTTCAGGGTACCGAGTGGGGCTGAAAGGTTTTTAATGAGGCGGGCTTGCGATGCTGCAATATAGCATGGTTGAAATAAAAATAGTGATGATATATATTTCTCTGTTTACAAGCAATGCTCGGGGGCTGGAACCCAAAAACTTACAATACATTCGACTTCGGTACACTTAACAATATACACGCTTTGGTTCTACAAAAACCTCGTGAAAAGTAAATATAATCGTGCCAGCTGAAATACTCAGGGGCTCAAGGAAAGATCGTAATACAACCAGAAGAACTTGCCTTGACTTCATAAACATCTCACAAGACAGTTACAATATATACAACATATATACATACACAACTTTGCGCCTTGGTCCAAACCAAACTCATAGAGTAAAATGAAAGAACTCCTATATCAACCTGTCTATGTTTTCTCTTGCAACACGAATATTCTGTGTGGAATCATCGTATCGATACTCCTTGAAGAAAGCCGTGTCTACGTTAAGAAGCTCATCAATCACTTTTTCGGTGATAGGAGATACAACGGCATTATGCTTGTCAATGTTTATTCTCTTCTTCGACGCTTTGAGGTAAAAAGTGTCGACAACCTTGGCAAAATCCAACTTTGAGTGGAAAATCTTCAACCAGATCAAGGCCAACTTGGCACCAGCCGCCATTTGAGCCTTCACAAAGTCGTGGATATTGCGCACATCTTTAAATTTGTCCATAAGCTCGGTACGATTATCGGGCTGAGGGTTCCGAGGAAACATGGCATTGTACACCATGGCCAAGGTGTTGTTGCAGAAGTCAAGAAATTCTCGAGTTTGGGCGGCTCGATCCTGAAATTGAACAATACGGCGAGTGAGATCTTCGTCCGCCCAAAAATCACTATCATTGGCCTTGGCAAGACGAAGAAGGGCTTGAACTCGCGAATTCACTCTTTGCTCTTCGGTGGCAGCGTCCAGGAACGAACCTATGAGAAATAAAACGGAGAGCAATGTAGTACAAGGAGGGATACAGAAAACACAGCAAAGAAATAATGAGTCAGAAATGACATACCCAGTCATATCTTGACTTGCATCAGTCATCAGGTCAAGCATATAACTTTCGCGTTGGGCAGATCGGGTGGCGCTAGCAGTCGCAGTTTCCTTCAACTCAACAGCTTCCTGTGCCTGACGAATGCCAGCTTGTTCCCGATCCGAGGATTTACGAGATTGTTCTAGAACAATCACGATTTTCTTTTTTCATCGGCTGCAACTGTTGTCGCAAATCAGCTATCTCTTGGTCAGAAGAGCTGGGACACGACGAAACATCCAAAGAAGCACCGCCAGGTACTCTCGCAGAATGGGAGGTAGCGGGAGAAGCGTCAGAAGGCCCAGTCCCAGTATAGTTGTCAAAAATTAACTGGAAGACAAGAAAGTATCGACATCAATCATTCGGCAGGACACGTTTTTTTAATTCATATTCAGAGCACATTACATAAACGAGTCTTTACAAAATACGACTCATAGGGAGCCTATACAAATGATCGGGAGCAGCAAAAGGTGGTAGTATCTACGAAAATGAAAATAAAAGGAAGTACAAGTTGGTCTACTTGACCTCCGTTTGAGCAGCGCTAGCAGAGGCTAAAGACTTCGGATCAAGGAAGGTAATAAGCTTCTTCGAGTAAAGCTTGGCATCCTTCACCAGAGCCTTCCACTTCTCGGAATTCAAACCTTTAGGAGCAGCAACCTTTGCCCAGTCGACTTTTTGGCCGCTGGCCGCGACAAGAGCGATGGTCCCTTCGACTCCAATCTTCAAGCTCGCTTGACGATAAGCCAGAGCCGGATCATCCTTCGCCAGAAATTGCTGGGAAAGCTAGGAGAAAATCTCGGACTGAGTGTCCTTCGGGAAGAAGTGGGGGAAGACGCGCTTCAACGCATTTCGCGCGGAAGTCAAGCCTTTGTGCGCCAGGTCGCAGTTTAACTCAAGAATGTCGAGAGTGTCCAGGACACGGTCTTCCGATACTTGGTTCAAGGTATATTGCTCACCCATCTTCCCTGCTGGAGAAAAGTAGGACTTCATCAGCATCAAAGATAGTTATAGCACAAGAAAGAGCGGAATGACAAAAGGAGAGATAGTATTACTCGAGAATCTTCTGGACTGTATCTCGAGGCGCGTGATTATATCATTATCGCGCTGGACCTGCTTGGCCTCCCTTTCGCTCAAGGCATTTTTAGCGGCTTGAAGTCTTCGCCGAAGATGTTCGACACTAGCTGCATCCTCTTCAGCCTTTTCGCGAGCTTCCTCGCTAGCTTTGAGCCCTTTTTCCAGATCAGTGGCGCGTTCCTCGGCACGACGCAACGCCTCTGGAAGGAAAAGATAAGTGAGGATGCAAAAACAAGATAGGAATATATTAAACGTCAAGTGCGGGAAAGTTTTTACCTCTTAAAGTTTCGGCCTCATCGCGAAATCCGATGAAACGGGAGCCTAAATTGACCAACTCCTTCATCAAGGGCTACAAATATTCGACAAGAAAGAAATATAGTACTAGGAAGCAGAAAATTGTTCGACTAGACAAAAGAGGTGACAAACAAGAAAAGGTAACTTACATCATCAAGGAGAGGAGGCGACATACTCCCAGCGGCAAGTTCTCGTTTGCCAGCTGCTTGTGACGGTAAAGCACACATCTGTTGGGAACCCCAAGAGGAAGGTATGATGAGTACAGCAGCGAGTTTTCCCTCAGTAAGAAACCAAGGTTATCGAACCAGTAGGAGATGAAGATCACGTGAAGGTTGTTGGTGAAGGAGTGTAGTGCGGCGCAACACCAGGGATTCCGGTGCCAACGTGGAACCTGCACAACACAATCAAACTACTTTGCCCCAACTTAACAGTGAGGTTGTCAATCTCACCTGCTTGCTGAAAACAAAGGATTAAACGTATGGTGTGGAAAATGATGTTTGCTTGCAGAAAATAAAAGAGAACAATGATTGCAGTAGGTTGTATTTTAGATGTAAAAGAATGGACCGGGGTCCACAGTTCACTAGTGGTGTCTCTCCAATAAGATAAATAACATGTTGGGTAAACAAATTACAGTTGGGCAATTGACAAATAGAGAGGGCATAACAATGCACATACATATCATGATGACTACTATGAGATTTACTTAGGGCATTACGACAAAGAACATAGACCGCCATCCAGCATGCATCTATGCCTAAAAAGTCCACCTTCGTGTTAGCATCTGCACCCCTTCCAGTATTAAGTTGCAAGCAACAGATAAAGTAAACAATACAAATATCCTTAGACAAAACATTGATGTTTTATCCCTAGTGGCAACAACACATCCACAACCTTAGGGGTTGTTGTCACTCCCCCAGATTCAATGGAGACATGAACCCACTATCTAGCATAAATACTCCCTCTTGGAGTTACAAGTATCAACTTGGCCAGAGCCTCTACTAGCAACGGAGAGCATGCAAGATCATAAACAACACATATATGATAGATCAATAATCAACTTGACATAGTATTCCATATTCATCGGATCCCAACAAACACAACATGTAGCATTACAAATAGATGATCTTGATCATGATAGGCAGCTCACAAGATGTAAACATGATGGCACAATAGGAGAAGACAACCATCTAGCTACTGCTATGGACCCGTAGTCCAAGGATGAACTACTCACGCATCAGTCCGGAGGCGGGCATGGTGATGTAGAGCCCTCCGGTGATGATTCCCCTCTCCGGCAGGGTGCCGGAGGAGATCTTCTGAACCCCCCGAGTTAGGGTTGACGGCGGCGGCGTCTCTGGAACTGTTCTTGTATTTTGGCTCTCGTACTAGGGTTTTCGGGGACGAAGGAATAAATAGGCGAAGGGGCAGCGTCGGGGGAGCAAGGGGCTCCCTCCCCACGTCACGGCGCGACAGTGGGGCCCCCCGCGCCGCCATATGGGGAGGGCCCCCTGCTGGCCTTCCTCGACTCCTCTTCGGTCTTCTGGAACACTCCGTGGAAAATAGGACCGTGGGCTTTTGTTTCGTCCAATTCCGAGAATATTTGTAAAACAACTTTTCTGAAATCAAAAACAGCAGAAAACAGGAACTGGCACTGTGGCATCTTGTTAATAGGTTAGTCCCAAAAAATGCATATTAACATTATAAAGTGTGAATAAAACATGTAGGTTGATACGTCTCCGACGTATCGATAATTTCTTATGTTCCATGCCACATTATTGATGATATCTACATGTTTTATGCACACTTTATGTCATATTCGTGCATTTTCTGGAACTAACCTATTAACAAGATGCCGAAGAGCCGCTTGCTATTTTCTGCTGTTTTTGGTTTCGAAAATCCTAGTAAAGAAATATTCTCGGAATTGGACGAAATCAACGCCCGGGGTCCTATTTTGCCACGAAGCTTCCGGAAGACCGAAGGAGAGTCAAAGTGGGGCCACGAGGTGGCGAAACACCAGGGCGGCGCGGCCCGGGCCCCGGCCGCGCCGACCTATGGTGTGGGCCCCTCGTGCCGCCTCTTTACCTGCCCTTCCGCCTACAAATAGCCTCCGTCGCGAAACCCCCAGTACCGAGAGCCACGATACGGAAAACCTTACTAAGACTCCGCCGCCGCCAATCCCATCTCGGGGGATTCTGGAGATCTCCTCCGGCACCCTGCCGGAGAGGGGATTCATCTCCCGGAGGACTCTTCACTGCCATGGTCGCCTCCGGAGTGATGAGTGAGTAGTTCACCCCTGGACTATGGGTCCATAGCAGTAGCTAGATGGTTGTCTTCTCCTCATTGTGCTTCATTGTTGGATCTTGTGAGCTGCCTAACATGATCAAGATCATCTATCCGTAATTCTATATGTTGTGTTTGTCGGGATCCGATGGATAGAGAATACTATGTTATGTTAATTATCAAGTTATTACCTATGTGTTGTTTATGATCTTGCATGCTCTCCGTTATTAGTAGAGGCTCTGCCAAGTTTTTGCTCTTAACTCCAAGAGGGAGTATTTATGCTCGATAGTGGGTTCATGCCTCCATTAAATCCGGGACGAGTGACGGAAAGTTCTAAGGTTGTGGATGTGCTTGTTGCCACTAGGGATAAAACATTGATGCTATGTCTAAGGATGTAGTTATTGATTACATTACGCACCATACTTAATGCAATTGTCTCGTTGTTTTGCAACTTAATACTGGAAGGGGTTCGGATGATAATCTGAAGGTGGACTTTTTAGGCATAGATGCATGCTGGATAGCGGTCTATGTACTTTGTCGTAATGCCCAATTAAATCTCACTATATTTATCATGTCATGTATGTGCATTGTTATGCCCTCTCTATTTGTCAATTGCCCGACTGTAATTTGTTCACCCAACATGCTTTTATCTTATGGGAGAGACACCTCTAGTGAACTGTGGACCCCGGTCCTATTCTTTACATCGCATACAATCTACTGCAATACTTGTTTTACTGTTTTCTGCAAACAATCATCTTCCACACAATACGGTTAATCCTTTGTTACAGCAAGCCGGTGAGATTGACAACCTCACTGTTTCGTTGGGGCAAAGTACTTTGGTTGTGTTGTGCAGGTTCCACGTTGGCCCCGGAGTCTCTGGTGTTGCGCTGCACTACATCCCGCCGCCATCAACCTTCAACGTGCTTCTTGACTCCTACTGGTTCGATTAAACCTTGGTTTCTTAGTGAGGGAAACTTGCCGCTGTGCGCATCACACCTTCCTCTTGGGGTTCCCAACGGACGTGTCAACTACACGCATCAAGCAAATTTCTGGCGCCGTTGCCGGGGAGATCAAGACACGCTGCAAGGGGAGTCTCCACTTCCCAATCTCTTTACTTTGTTTTTGTCTTGCTTTATTTTATTTACTACTTTGTTTGCTGCATTATATCAAAACACAAAAAAATTAGTTGCTAGCTTTACTTTATTTACTGTCTTGCTTTCTATATCAAAAACACAAAAAAACTAGTTTACTTGCATTTACTTACTTGATTCATCATGTTTCCTTTTAATTTTACCGTAAAAGACATACCGGTAGGACGTGGGTCTATAGTTGGGAGAAATAATATAGAAGAATTTTTCAATCATGTTAGTACCGTTGAAGATTTTGAAGATAGACACTTGGTAGAACTTGCTCCTACTTATGAAATTGCTGCTGTCTGCTTTAGTTCGCATGTTGGAAACTAAATTTGTTAATCTCAATCCTATAATCCAACACATGTTTCTTACACTCGGTGATATGGAAGAAGGGGAAAAGAAAGATTTTGTTTTAGAAACCCTTCTTAGAGAATTTGGTGGTATAGCAAGAGAGGCTAGAAAAGTCTTTACTAAATATAAGATGCTTGGTTCTTATACCAATTTTGTTAGTATCCTTGAAAAGATGGACATGGAGAGAGTAAGGTACACTAATATTATTAATGATGGTGGGGAGATCAAAGCACCAATACCATGTAAGCTCCTAGCGATGAATGAAGCGCTAGAAAATAACTATGCTTGGCTTGTTCCTGAAAATTTGTTTGATGAGAGTAGCAAGCCCAAGACTAATGAAAAGGGAGCCGCTGAAACTTATGTATCCAATATACTATGCATGGTTGAGAAAACTCCAAACCCCGCTGAAGATTCATCATCTCTCGATAATACTTGATTTACACTTTCTGCGCCTAGCTGAAAGGCGTTAAAGAAAAGCGCTTATGAGAGACAACCCATGTTTTTACTACAGTACTTTGTTTTATATTTGAGTCTTGGAAGTTGTTTACTACTGTAGCAACCTCTCCTTATCTTAGTTTTGTGTTTTGTTGTGCCAAGTAAAGTCTTTGATAGTAAAGTGAATACTAGATTTGGATTACTGCGCAGTTTCAGATTTCTTTCTTTGTCACGAATTTCGACCTGCCTCCCTGTAGGTAGCTCAGAAAATTAAGCCAATTTACGTGCGTGATCCTCAGATATGTATGCAACTTTCATTCAATTTGGGCATTTTTCATTTGAGCAAGTCTGGTGCCTCAATAAAATCCATCTTTACGGACTGTTCTGTTTTGACAGATTCTGCCTTTTATTTCGCATTGCCTCTTTTGCTATGTTGGATGAATTTCTTTGATCCATTAATGTCCAGTAGCTTTATGGAATGTCCAGAAGTGTTAAGAATGATTGTGTCACCTCTGAACATGTTAATTTTTATTGTCCACTAACCCTCTAATGAGTTGTTTCGAGTTTGGTGTGGAGGAAGTTTTCAAGGATCAAGAGAGGAGTATGATGCAATATGATCAAGGAGAGTGAAAGCTCTAAGCTTGGGGATGCCCCGGTGGTTCACCCCTGCATATTATAAGAAGACTCAAGCGTCTAAGCTTGGGGATGCCCAAGGCATCCCCTTCTTCATCGACAACATTATCGGGTTCCTCCCCGAAACTATATTTTTATTCCGTCACATCTTATGTGCTTTGCTTGGAGCGTCGGTTTGTTTTTGTTTTTGTTTTTGTTTGAATAAAATGGATCCTAGCATTCACTGTATGGGAGAGAGACACGCTCCGCTGTTGCATATGGACAAATACGTCCTTAGGCTTTACTCATAGTATTCATGGCGAAGGTTGAATCTTCTTTGTTAAATTGTTATATGGTTGGAATCGGGAAATACTACATGTAGTAATTCTAAAATGTCTTGAATAATTTGATACTTGGCAATTGTTGTGCTCATGTTTAAGCTCTTGCATCATATACTTTGCACCCATTAATGAAAAAACACCTAGAGCTTGCTAATTTGGTTTGCATATTTGGTCTCTCTAAAGTCTAGATAATATCTAGTATTGAGTTTTGAACAACAAGGAAGACGGTGTAGAGTCTTATAATGTTTACAATATGTCTTTTATGTGAGTTTTGCTGCACCGTTCATCCTTGTGTTTGTTTCAAATAAACCTTGCTAGCCTAAACCTTGTATCGAGAGGGAATACTTCTCATGCATCCAAAATCCTTGAGCCAACCACTATGCCATTTGTGTCCACCATACCTACCTACTACATGGTATTTCTCCGCCATTCCAAAGTAAATTGCTTGAGTGCTACCTTTAAAATTCCATCATTCGCCTTTGCAATATATAGCTCATGGGACAAATAGCTTAAAAACTATTGTGGTATTGAATATGTACTTATGCACTTTATCTCTTATTAAGTTGCTTGTTGTGCGATAACCATGTTTCGGGGACGCCATCAACTATTCTTTGTTGAATATCATGTGAGTTGCTATGCATGTCCGTCTTGTCCGAAGTAAGAGAGATCTACCACCTTAATGGTTGGAGCATACATATTGTTAGAGAAGAACATTGGGCCGCTAACTAAAGCCATGATTCATGGTGGAAGTTTCAGTTTTGGACATATATCCTCAATCTCATATGAGAATAATAATTGTTGCCACATGCTTATGCATTAAAGAGGAGTCCATTATCTCGTTGTCCATGTTGTCCCGGTATGGATGTCTAAGTTGAGAATAATCAAAAGCGAGAAATCCAAAATGCGAGCTTTCTCCTTAGACCTTTGTACAGGCGGCATGGAGGTACCCCATTGTGACACTTGGTTAAAACATGTGTATTGCGATGATCCGGTAGTCCAAGCTAATTAGGACAAGGTGCATGCACTATTAGTATACTATGCATGAGGCTTGCAACTTGTAAGATATAATTTACATAACTCATATGCTTTATTACTACCGTTGACAAAATTGTTTCATGTTTTCAAAATAAAAGCTCTAGCACAAATATAGCAATCGATGCTTTCCTCTTTGAAGGACCATTCTTTTTTACTTTTATGTTGAGTCAGTTCACCTATTTCTCTCCACCTCAAGAAGCAAACACTCGTGTGAACTATGCATTGATTCCTACATACTTGCATATTGCACTTATTATATTACTCTGTGTTGACAATTATCGATGAGATATACATGTTACAAGTTGAAAGCAACCGCTGAAACTTAATCTTCCTTTGTGTTGCTTCAATACCTTTACTTTGATTTATTGCTTTATGAGTTAACTCTTATGCAAGACTTATTGATGCTTGTCTTGAAGTACTATTCATGAAAAGTCTTTGCTTTATGATTCACTTGTTTACTCATGTCATTACCATTGTTTTGATCGCTGCATTCATTACATATGTTTACAAATAGTATGATCAAGGTTATGATGGCATGTCACTCCGAAATTATCTTTGTTATCGTTTTACCCGCTCGGGACGAGCGGAACTAAGCTTGGGATGCCGATACGTCTCCGACGTATCGATAATTTCTTATGTTCCATGCCACATTATTGATGATATCTACATGTTTTATGCACACTTTATGTCATATTCGTGCATTTTCCGGAACTAACCTATTAACATGATGCCGAAGAGCCGATTCTGTCATTTTCGCTGTTTTTGGTTTCGAAATCCTAGTAAAGAAATATTCTCGGAATTGGACGAAATCAACGCCCAGGGTCCTATTTTGCCACGAAGCTTCCGGAAGACCGAAGGAGAGTCGAAGTGGGGCCACGAGGTGGCGAAACACCAGGGCGGCGCGGCCCAGGCCCTGGCCGCGCCGACCTATGGTGTGGGCCCCTCGTGCCGCCTCTTTACCTGCCCTTCCGCCTACAAATAGCCTCCGTCACGAAACCCCCAGTACCGAGAGCCACGATATGGAAAACCTTACTGAGACGCCGCCGCCGCCAATCCCATCTCGGGGGATTCGGAGATCTCCTCCGGCACCTCGCCGGAGAGGGGATTCATCTCCCGGAGGACTCTTCACCGCCATGGTCGCCTCCGGAGTGATGAGTGAGTAGTTCACCCCTGGACTATGGGTCCATAGCAGTAGCTAGATGGTTGTCTTCTCCTCATTGTGCTTCATTGTTGGATCTTGTGAGCTGCCTAACATGATCAAGATCACCTATCTCGTAATTCTATATGTTGTGTTTGTCGGGATCCGATGGATAGAGAATACTATGTTATGTTAATTATCAAGTTATTACCTATGTGTTGTTTATGATCTTGCATGCTCTCCGTTATTAGTAGAGGCTCGGCCAAGTTTTTGCTCTTAACTCCAAGAGGGAGTATTTATGCTCGATAGTGGGTTCATGCCTCCATTAAATCGGGACGAGTGACGAGAAAGTTCTAAGGTTGTGGATGTGATGTTGCCACTAGGGATAAAACATTGATGCTATGTCTAAGGATGTAGTTATTGATTACATTACGCACCATACTTAATGCAATTGTCCGTTGTTTTGCAACTTAATACTGGAAGGGGTTCGGATGATAACCTGAAGGTGGACTTTTTAGGCATAGATGCATGCTGGATAGCGGTCTATGTACTTTGTCGTAATGCCCAATTAAATCTCACTATATTTATCATGTCATGTATGTGCATTATTGTTATGCCCTCTCTATTTGTCAATTGCCCGACTGTAATTTGTTCACCCAACATGCTTTTATCTTATGGGAGAGACACCTCTAGTGAACTGTGGACCCCGGTCCTATTCTTTACATCGCATACAATCTACTGCAATACTTGTTTTATCGTTTTCTCGCAAACAATCATCTTCCACACAATACGGTTAATCCTTTGTTACAGCAAGCCGGTGAGATTGACAACCTCACTCGTTTCGTTGGGGCAAAGTACTTTGGTTGTGTTGTGCAGGTTCCACGTTGGCGCCGGAGTCTCTGGTGTTGCGCCGCACTACATCCCGCCGCCATCAACCTTCAACGTGCTTCTTGACTCCTACTGGTTCGATTAAACCTTGGTTTCTTACTGAGGGAAACTTGCCGCTGTGCGCATCACATCTTCCTCTTGGGGTTCCCAACGGACGTGTCAACTACACGCATCATAGGTATTGTCATAAAACTAGCATGGAACATAAGAAATTATAGATACGTTGGAGACGTATCAAGCATCCCCAAGCTTAGTTCCTTCTCGCCCTCGAGTAGGTAAACGATAAAAAAGAATAATTTCTGAAGTGACATGCTACCAACATAATCTTGATCAATACTATTGTAAAGCATATGAGATGAATGAAGTGACTCAAAGCAATGGTTTATAGTTTGCTAACAAAAAGATAATGACTAAACAACTGAATCATATAGCAAAAACTTTTCATGAGTAGTACTTTCAAGACAAGCATCAAAAAGTCTTGCATAAGAGTTAACTCATAAAGCAATAGATTCTTAATATAAGGTTTTGAAGGAACACAAAGGAAGATTTAAGTTTCAGCAATTGCTTTCAACTTTCAACATGCATATCTCATGGATAATTGTCAACACAAAGTAATATAATAAGTGCAATAAGCAAGCATGTAAGAATCAATGCACACAGAGTTGACACAAGTGTTTGCTTCTAGGATAGAAAGAAGTAGGTAAACTGACTCAACATAAAGTAAAAGAAAGGCCCTTCGCAGAGGGAAGCATGGATTAAATCATGTGCTAGAGCGTTTCAAGTTTTGAAATCATAAAGAGAGCATAAAAATAAAGTTTTGAGAGGTGTTTGTTGTTGTCAATGAATGGTAGTGGGCACTCTAACCCCCTTGTCAAGCAGACTTTCAAAGAGCGGCTCCCATGAAGGACGTTATCTCTACCAGCAAGGTAGATCATCCCTCTTCTCTTTTGTTTACACATGTATTTTAGTTTTATTTATAGATGACACTCCTCCCAACCTTTTGCTTTCACAAGCCATTGCTAACCGAATCCTCGGGTGCCTTCCAACATTTCACATACCATGGAGGAGTGTCTATTGCAAAATTAAGTTGCTTACTGATAAATCGGGGCAAAACATGTGAAGAGAATTATTAATGAAAGTTAATTAATTGGGGCTGGGCACCCCGTTGCCAGCTCTTTTTGCAAAATTATTGGATAAGAGGATGTATATGCCACTAGTCCATTGGTGAAAGTCCGCCCAACAAGATTGAAATATAAAACACCACATACTTCCTCATGAGCTATAAAACATTGACACAAATAAGGAGTAATAAAGTTTTGAATTGTTTAAAGGTAGCACATGAAGTATTTACTTGGAATGGCAGAACAATACCACAGAGTAGGTAGTTATGGTGGACACAAATGGCATAGGTTTTGGCTCAAGGTTTTGGATGCACGAGAAACATTCCCTCTCAGTACAAGGCTTTGGCTAGCAAGGTTGTTTGAAGCAAACACAAGTATAAACCGGTACAATAAAACTTACATAAGAACATATTGCAAGCATTATAAGACTCTACACTGTCTTCCTTGTTGCTCAAACACTTTTACCAGAAAATATCTAGACCTTAGAGAGACCAATCATGCAAACCAAATTTCAACAAGCTCTACGGTAGTTCTCCACTAATAGGTTTAAACTACATGATGCAAGAGCTTAAACATGATCTACTTGAGAGCTCAAAACAATTGCCAAGTATCAAATTATTCAAGTCAATATACCAATTACCACATGAAACATTTTCTATTTCCAACCAAATAACAATAAGTGCTGCGGCTTTCAGCTTTCGCCATGAACATGAAAAATAAAACGAAGAACACAAGTGTTCAAATGAAAAAGCGGAGCGTGTCTCTCTCCCACACAAGCATGTTAGGATCCGATTTATTAAGAAAACTTAAATAACAAACGAGAATAAAAGAACACGGACGCTCCAAGTAAAGCACATAAGATGTGATGGAATTAAAATATAGTTTCACTAGAGGTGACCTGATAAGTTTGATGAAGAAGGGGATGCCTTGGGCATCCCCAAGCTTAGATGCTTGAGTCTTCTTGAAATATGCAGGGATGAACCACGGGGGCATCCCCAAGCTTAGACTTTTCACTCTTCTTGATCATATTATATCATCCTCCTCTCTTGATCCTTGAAAACTTCCTTCACACCAAACTCAAAACAATCTCATTAGAGGGTTAGTGCATAATCAAAAGTTCACATGTTCAGCAAGGACACAATCATTCCCAACACTTCTGGACATTACTGATACGTCTCCAACGTACCTATAATTTCTGATGTTCCATGCTTGTTTTATGACAATACTTACATGTTTTGCTTGCACTTTATAATGTTTTTATGCATTTTCCGGAACTAACCTATTAACAAGATGCCGAAGTGCCACTTCCTGTTTTCTGCTGTTTTTGGTTCCAGAAAGGCTGTTCGGGCAATATTCTCGGAATCGGACGAAATCAACGCCCAGAACCTTATTTTTCCCGGAAGCTTCCAGAAAGCCAGAGTGGGACCAGAGGGGTGCCCTGGGGGCCCCACATGTGGTGGCGGCGCGGCCCAAGGGGGGGGGCGCGCCCCCCTACTGTGAGGAGGCCCCGTGGCCCCTCCGACTCCGACTCTTCGCCTATTTAAGCCATCCTGACCTAAAACATCGATACCAATTGACGAAACTCCAGAAAGAATCCAGGGGCGCCGCCACCATCGCGAAACTCCGTCTCGGGGGACAGAAGTCTCTGTTCCGGCACCCTGCCGGGACGGGGAAGTGCCCCCGGAAGCCATCTCCATCGACGCCACCGCCTCCATCATGCTCTGTGAGTAGTTCCCCCATGGACTACGGGTTCTAGCTGTAGCTAGTTGGTATTCTCTCCCCCATGTACTTCAATACAATGATCTCATGAGCTGCCTTACATGATTGAGATTCATCTGATGTAATCGGTGTTGTGTTTGTTGGGATCCGATGGATTGTTACATTATGATTAGTCTACCTATAAAGTTTGTGAAGTTATTTTTGCTGCACTCTTGTTGTGTTTAATGCTTGTCACTAGGGCCCGAGTGGCATGATCTTAGATTTAAGCTCTATACTTATTGCTTAGATTGTATCTACAAGTTGTTTGCACATGTCTATGTCCGGAACCAAAGGCCCCAAAGTGACGAAATTGGGACAAGCCGGAGGGGAAGGCTTAGGTATGAGGATCACATGTTTTCACCAAGTGTTAATGCTTTGCTCCGATGCTCTATTAAAAGGAGTACCTTAATTTCCCAGTAGATTCCCTAGAGGCCCGGCTGCCACCGGCTGGTAGGACAAAAGATGTTGTACAAGTTTCTCATTGCGAGCACGTATGACTATATATGGAAAACATGCCTACATGATTAATAATCTTGATGTTCTGTCTTATGCCATTTCAATCCTATCAATTGCCCAACTGTAATTTGTTCACCCAACACTTGTTATTGGAGAGTTACCACTAGTGTAGATAGCTGGGAACCCCGGTCCATCTTTCATCATCATATACTCGTTCTACATGTCATTGGAAGTAGTATTAACTATTTTCTGGTGCCATTGCTCTCATATTACTATTACTGCTGCTGTGTTACTGTTACTATTGCTCTCATATTACTGCTGCTTTCACATCACCCTTTTTACTAGTGCTTTTCCAGGTGCAGCTGAATTGACAACTCAGTTGTTAAGGCTTATAACTATTCTTTACCTCCCCTTGTGTCGAATCAATAAATTTGGGTTTTACTTCCCTCGAAGACTGTTGCGATCCCCTATACTTGTGGGCTATCAAGTCTATTTTACGGCGCCATTGCCGGGGAGGCATAGCTCTACTCATAAGTTCACCTGGGGAGTACACTCTACCTCTCTCTCTGTTTTATTTTATTTTGTTTTGCTTAGTTTACTTTTGTCTAGTTTATTTGTGCTTAGTTTATCTCTGTCTAGTTTTGCTTAGTTTACTTTTGTCTAGTTTATTTTTGTCTTGTTTTATTTTCCTCATATACCCAAAAATCCATAAAAATTTGAAAAACCGAAAAATTTAAAAACTGTTGCTATGGGAGAACCTACAACCTATTTGGAGCTTATTGAATTATATAATAATTATAGAGAATCAAGAACGGGTAAAGTTATGAGTGCTGTGATAGAAAAACTGAATACAATTGCTAAAATCTTGCTTAAACGCCATGATATAAACTGTTGCTCTCAACAGGATACTAAATATCTTAAATTTCAATGTGGCTTTAGTGAGGAAGTTTTAATTAAGAACTATAATTGGAATAGCTATATTCATTTTGGGTTCGAAGAGGTAGGACAAGTTTTGTTTATGGGAGCCTCTGAGATAGAATCCTTCATTGCTAAAAATTATGAAACTTGTGTTGTTTGTAAGGACCTTAAAGATTATGTCTCTTCTATCCTTAATTTTTGCATAGAAAGCTACAGTGATAATCCTTATATCATTGATTATAAAGAGAGACTCATTAATGCACAAGAATGCACTCACAATTTGCAGGAACCGGTGGAAGAAGAAATTGATGAACTCGAAAGCTCATTGGATGAAAAAGAGGAGGAAATTGATGAACTCTGAAAGCTCATTGGATGAAAAAGAAGAGGAGAGTGATGAACAAAAGGAGGAAGAATGGATTAGCTACCCATGCCAACCTTCTAATGAGAGTAACTCTTTATCTCTTACACTATTTGATTGTCCTCCATGCTTACCAAAGGCGGATGAATGTTATGTTCCTGTGGATTCTCTTGAAATATTACCTATGAGTAAAATTTGTGAGAATAATTATGCTACTGTTATCTATGATAATCCATGCTACTTTGATAAATTTTATGATAATGCTTTGTTTGTGCCTGATGTCGAAATGCATGATACTAAAGAGTTTTGCTTGGCAAATATTTATGATAAATCTCTAGATGATGGTCCTATGTTACTTGATAATATTAATTGTACTACTAATGAAAATGGTATTGGAGAGTTCTTGACTTTATCTATGAGTCCCATATCTTTTCAGATTGATCAATCATCTTGTTATATTATTGATAAAAGTGGGTTTGAAAATTTTAATCCTATTATTTCTGAGCTTGATAAAAATTATGTGTTTGTAGATCATGGAAAGCATGCTGTATGTGATAGTTATATTGTTGAGTTTGTTCATGATGCTACTGGAAATTATTATGAGAGAGGAAAATATGATTGTAGAAATTTGCATGGTACTAAAACACCTCTCTATATGCTGAAACTTTTGAAGTTACTCTTGTTTTATCTTCTTATGCTTGTCACTTTGTTCTTCATGAATCTATTTGTGTACAAGATTCCTATGCATAGGAAGTGGGTTAGACTTAAATGTGTTTTGAACTTGCTTTTTGATGCTCTCCTTTGCTTCAACTCTTATTTCTTGCGAGCGCATCATTAAAACTGCTGAGCCCATCTTAATGGCTATAAAGAAAGCACTTCTTGGGAGATAACCCATGTTTTTATTTTGCTACTGTTTTGTTGTGTCTTGTAAGTTGTTACTAATGTAGCAACCTCTCCTTATCTTTATTTTATTGCAATGTTGTGCCAAGTGAAGTCTGTAATAGAAGGTTGATAGTAGATTTGGATTTCTGCGCAGAAACAGATTTCTTGCTGTCACGAATCTGGGTATGATTCTCTGTAGGTAACTCAGAAAAATCTGCCAATTTACGGGAGTGATCCTCAGATATGTACACAACTTTCATTAGGTTTGAGTTTTCTGATTTGAGCAACGGAAGTACCTCTTAAAAATTCGTGTTTACTGGCTGTTCTGTTTTGACAGATTCTGTCTCTGTTTTTTGCATTGTCTCTTGTGGACTTTAAGCAAGGCTTTCTAGACGTGGAGAGTTGTAGCTAATGTTTTATTGAGTTCTTGCAATGTGTCACTACAGGGCCAAGGTGGATTAAAGTTTTTTGAGTACTAACCCCTCTAATGAAGTTTATGAGAAGTTTGGTGTGAAGGAGGTTTTCAAGGGTCAAGAGAGGAGGATGATATATGATCAAGAAGAGTGAAAAGTCTAAGCTTGGGGATGCCCCCGTGGTTCATCCCTGCATATTTCAAGAAGACTCAAGCGTCTAAGCTTGGGGATGCCCAAGGCATCCCCTTCTTCATCAACTTATCAGGTTTCTTCTATTGAAACTATATTTTTATTCGGTCACATCTTATGTTCTTTACTTGGAGCGTCTGTGTGTTTGTTTTTATTTTTGTTTATGATTGAATAAATTCGGATCCTAGCAATCCTTGTTTGGGAGAGAGACACCGCTTTTTCATATGAACACTTGTGTTCTTCGCTCTTACTTTTAATGTTCAATGACAAAAGTTGGAAGCTACTGCACTTATTGATATTTGGTTGGAAACAAAAAATGCTTCATATTGTCTTGGATAATTTGATACTTGGCAATTGTTTTGAGCTCTCAAGTAGATCATGATTAAGCTCTTGCATCATGTAGTTTAAACCTATTAGTGGAGAAATACCGTAGTGCTTGTTGAAATTGGTTTGCATGATTGGTCTCTCTAAGGTCTAGATATTTTCTGGTAATTGTGTTTGAGCAACAAGGAAGACAGTGTAGAGTTTTATAATTCTTGCAATATGTTCTTATGTAAGTTTTGTTGTACCGGTTCATACTTGTGTTTGCTTCAAATAACCTTGCTAGCCAAAGCCTTGTACTGAGAGGAAATGCTTCTCGTGCATCCAAAACCTTGAGCCAAAACCTATGCCATTTGTGTCCACCATAACTACCTACTATGTGGTATTTTCTGCTATTCCAAGTAAATACTTCACGTGCTACCTTTAAACAATTCAAAACTTTATTATCTCCTTATTTGTGTCAATGTTTTATAGCTCATGAGGAAGTATGTGGTGTTTTATCTTTCAATCTTGTTGGGCAGCTTTCACCAATGGACTAGTGGCTTCATCCGCTTATCCAATAATTTTGCAAAAAGAGCTGGCAACGGGGTTCCCAGCCCCAATTAATTAACTTTCATTAATAATTCTCTTCACATGTGTTGCCCTGATTCATCAGTAAGCAACTTAATTTTGCAAATAGACACTCCTTCATGGTATGTGAATGTTGGAAGGCACCCGAGGATTCGGTTAGCCATGGCTTGTGTAAGCAAAAGGTTGGGAGGAGTGTCATCCATGAATAAAACTAAAGTACATGTGTAAACAAAAGGGAAGAGGGATGATCTACCTTGCTGGTAGAGATAACGTCCTTCATGGGAGCCGCTCTTTGAAAGTCTGTTTGGCAAGGGGGTTAGAGTGCCCACTACCATTCGTTGACAACAACAAACACCTCTCAAAACTTTACTTTTATGCTCTCTATATGATTTCAAAACTTAAAAATCTCTAGCAGATGATTTAATCCCTGCTTCCCTCTGCGAAGGGCCTTTCTTTTACTTTATTGTTGAGTCAGTTTACCTACTTCCTTCCATCTTAGAAGCAAACACTTGTGTCAACTGTGCATTGATTCTTACATACTTGCTTATTTGCATTCATCATATTACTTTGTGTTGACAATTATCCATAAGATATGCATGTTGAAAGTTGAAAGAAACCGCTGAAACTTAATCTTCCTCTGTGTTGCTTCAATGCCTTTACTTTGAACTTATTGCTTTATGAGTTAACTCTTATGCGAGACTTTTGATGCTTGTCTTGAAAGTACTATTCATGAAAAGTTTTGCTATATGTTATCTATTTGGTTAGCAACTATAGATCATTGCCTTGAGTCACTTCATTCATCTCATATGCTTTATAATAGTATGATCAAGGTTATGTAAGTAGCATGTCACTACAGAAATTATTCTTTTTATCGTTTACCTACTCGAGGGCAAGCATGAACTAAGCTTGGGGATGCTGATACGTCTCCAACGTACCTATAATGTTTGATGTTCCATGCTTGTTTTATGACAATACTTACATGTTTTGCTTGCACTTTATAATGTTTTTATGCATTTTCCGGAACTAACCTATTAACAAGATGCCGAAGTGCCAGTTCTGTTTTCTGCTGTTTTTGGTTCCAGAAAGGCTGTTCGGGCAATATTCTCGGAATCGGACGAAATCAACGCCCAGAACCTTATTTTTCCCGGAAGCTTCCAGAAAGCCAGAGTGGGGCCAGAGGGGTGCCCTGGGGGCCCCACATGTGGTGGCGGCGCGGCCCAAGGGGGGGGCACCCCCCTACTGTGAGGAGGCCCCGTGGCCCCTCCGACTCCGACTCTTCGCCTATTTAAGCCGTCCTGACCTAAATCTTCGATACCAATTGACGAAACTCCAGAAAGACTCCAGGGGCGCCGCCACCATCGCGAAACTCCGTCTCGGGGGACAGAAGTCTCTGTTCCGGCACCCTGCCGGGACGGGGAAGTGCCCCGGAAGCCATCTCCATCGACGCCACCGCCTCCATCATGCTCCGTGAGTAGTTCCCCCATGGACTACGAGTTCTAGGCTGTAGCTACTTGGTATTCTCTCCCCCATGTACTTCAATACAATGATCTCATGAGCTGCCTTACATGATTGAGATTCATCTGATGTAATCGGTGTTGTGTTTGTTGGGATCCGATGGATTGTTACATTATGATTAGTCTATCTATAAAGTTTGTGAAGTTATTGTTGCTTGCAATCTTGTTGTGTTTAATGCTTGTCACTAGGGCCCGAGTGGCATGATCTTAGATTTAAGCTCTATACTTATTGCTTAGATTGTATCTACAAGTTGTTTGCACATGTCTATGTCCGGAACCAAAGGCCCCAAAGTGACAGAAATTGGGACAACTGGAGGGGAAGGCTTAGGTATGAGGATCACATGTTTTCACCAAGTGTTAATGCTTTGCTCCGATGCTCTATTAAAAGGAGTACCTTAATTTACAGTAGATTCCCTAGAGGCCCGGCTGCCACCGGCTGGTAGGACAAAAGATGTTGTACAAGTTTCTCATTGCGAGCACGTATGACTATATATGGAAAACATGCCTACATGATTAATAATCTTGATGTTCTGTCTTAATGCCATTTCAATCCTATCAATTGCCCAACTGTAATTTGTTCACCCAACACTTGTTATTAGAGAGTTACCACTAGTGTAGATAGCTGGGAACCCCGGTCCATCTTTCATCATCATATACTCGTTCTACATGTCATTGGAAGTAGTATTAACT
>NC_061508.1:33206364-33218944 GCF_022539505.1 Lolium rigidum | reverse complement strand
GGGGATTTTCCTTTTGTTAGTAACAATATCTTTCATATACTTTGAATAAGGAGGCAATTTAATAGCATCGAGTCAAAGGGATTTGCAAGAATAAAGGTTTCATCCAATCACAAAATTTATTATAGTGTTCTTCTTCCTTTGATTTTAGTTTCTTAGCAGGAAAAGGCATTTGCTTTTGCACCCAAGGTTCTCTTTCATTACCATGTTTCTCAGCAATAAAATCTTCTTTAGTATACTTTTTATTTTTAGCATGCTTTTCAGGTTCTTTTTCAACCTCTTCTTTATCGGGAGTATCATTCTTATCATTATCTTTATCATGTTCATTACCACTTTCAGTTTCAGCATCAGAAATAGAAATACTATTAGGATCATTAACGGGTTCAGAGGATTCTACAACATTCTTATGTTTCTTTTTCTTTTTCTTAGATGGAGCACTAGTTTTAGTTCGTTGAGAATCTTGTTCAACTCTTTTGGGATGCCCTTCAGGATATAGTGGATCCTGGGTAGAGACACCACCTCTAGTTGTTACTTCATAAGCATGTTTTTCTTTAGAATTATTTCCTAGCAAGTCATTTTGCACTTTAGTGAGTTGATCAATTTGAGTTTGAACCATATGAAAATGTTTAACAAGCATCTTAACATCATTGGAGGTTCTCTCCACAATATCATGCAATTCACTAATAGCTTGAGAATTTTCTATTAGATGATTCTCTACTCTCATATTAAAATTTTCTTGCTTAACAATATAATTATCAAACTCATCTAAGCATTGCCCAGGAGGTTTTGAATACGGAATATCTTCCCTAGTAAAGCGCTGAAGGGAATTTACCTCAATCATGGATGAAGGGGGAATTATCTCACATATATCTTCTATGGGAGGTAGATTCTTCACATCTTCAGATTTAATACCTTTCTCCTTGAGAGACTTCTTGGCTTCCCTCATATCTTCATCATTCAATTTAATTAAACCCCTCTTCTTCAATATTGGCATTGGAGTTGGTTCGAGCGTAGTCCAATCATCATGATTCCGGCCTATTTTAGCCAATAATTCTTCGAGCTTCGTCCGGAGTTCTTTTCCTGAAAACACAACCAGCACAACTATCCAGGTATGCCCTAGACTCAATGGTTAGTCCACTATAAAATATATCAAGTAAATCATGCTTTTCCAAATCATGGTCGAGGCAGAGCTCTAATAAGAGAGCAAAATCTCGCCCAAGCCTCGAGCAATTTCTCTCCATCTCCACGATCAAAATTATAAACTCTCGCAAAGCAGCATGTTGAGCACTAGCGGGAAAGTATTTCCGGAAGAAAACATTAAGCAATTCTTTTGGACTTTTAATAGAACTAGGTGGCAAACTATTATACCAAGTTTTAGCGTCATCCTTTAATGAGAATGGAAAGATTTTAGCAACAAAGTAAGTACGCTTCTTAACATCATCGAGAAAACAAGCTACTCGGAGTAGATAACTCAGTCATGTGTTCAACAACACTTTCTTTTTCGGTACCACAAAAGGGTGTTTTCTCAACAATAGCTATATGAGATAGATCAAGGGAAAAATCATAATCTTTATCCTTAATGTTTATAGGAGATGTGGCAAATTTAGGATCGGGAGAAAGTTTATATCTAACGAGTATGTTCCGCAAGCAACTTTTTAATTTTTCTTGCATCAGTAGTAGCATTGCATTTTTCAATAAAATCATCATCAAGTTCCACATAATCTTCATCAAGATCATCACTAGAGTATTCAAGTTCAGGTGAATTAACAGGTGTAGTAACATCGGGAGTTTCGAGTATTTTCAATTTGTCTAGACCTAGCAATTGTAGTATCTAGAAAAGTTCCCAATGAACCACTATCATCAAGCACAGCAGAAATATTATCAATATTATGAGAGTTTTCAGATTCAGCGAAGTACCAGCATTTGAAGCTTGTGGTGGTGAAACAAGTTTATCAATCACGGATGGTGAACCAAGAGCAGCAGAGGTACTCGGAGTTGTACCTTTTCTTGTAGTGGATGGTAATATGGCGACCTTAGTATCGCGAGGTTTACCCATGATGGAGAATTTGCAGCGAACAATATCAATCCAAGTGAACTTCCAAATAAAGCTATGCTCCCCGGCAACGGCGCCAGAAAATAGACTTGATGACCCTTGATGTCTACGGGAGCTTCTATTCTTGTAGACAGTGTTGGGCCTCCAAGAGCAGAGGTTTGTAGAACAGCAGCAAGTTTCCCTTAAGTGGATACCCAAGGTTTATCGAACTCAGGGAGGAAGAGGTCAAAGATATCCCTCTCATGCAACCCCGCAACCACAAAGCAAGAAGTCTCTTGTGTCCCCAACACACCTAATAGGTGCACTAGTTCGGCGAAGAGATAGTGAAATACAGGTGGTATGAATAAGTAGTAGCAACGGCGAGAAAAGTGCTCTGCCCAGGACGAGTAAACAAGCGGTAGTAACGCAGCGGTAGTAACGCAGCGGTAGTAAACAAGCGATAGTAACTCAGCGGTATTTAGGAACAAGGCCTAGGGATTACACTTTCACTATTGGACACTCTCAACATTGATCACATAACAGAATAGATAAATGCATACTCTACACTTTTGTTGGATGATGAACACATTGCGTAGGATTACACGAACCCTCAATGCCGGAGTTAACAAGCTCCACAATAATGCTCATGTTTAAGTAACCTTATAGTGTAAGATAGATCAACGAGACTAAACCAAGTACTAGCATAGCATGCACACTGTCACCTTCATGCATATGTAGGAGGAATAGATCACATCAATATTATCATAGCAATAGTTAACTTCGCAATCTACAAGAGATCATGATCATAGCATAAACCAAGTACTAACACGGTGCACGCACTGTCACCTTTGCACACATGCGGGAGGAATAAACTACTTTAATAACAAATCACTAGAGTAGCACATAGATAAATTGTGATACAAACATGCTGCAATCATAAAGAGATATAAATAAGCACCTCACTATGCCATTCAACATTGAGTAAGTATTCTGTGAAATATAGCCTAAGAGACCCACACGGTGCACACACTGTCACCTTTACACACGTGGGACAAGGAGTCTCCGGAGATCAACATAAGTAAAACTCACTTGACTAGCATAATGACATCTAGATTACAAGCATCATCATATGAATCTCAATCATGTAAGGCAGCTCATGAGATTATTGTATTGAACTACATAGGAGAGAGATGAACCACATAGCTACCGGTACAGCCCCGAGCCTCGATGGAGAACTACTCCCCTCATGGGAGCAGCAGCGGTGATGAAGATGGCGGTGGAGATGGCAGCGGTGTCGATGGAGAAGCCTTCCGGGGCACTTCCCCGCTCCGGCGAGGTGCCGGAACAGAGACTCCTGTCCCCCAGATCTTGGCTTCGCGATGGCGGCGGCTCTGGAAGGTTTTCGTGGTTTTCGTCCAACGCCCCGAGGTTTTTAGGTCAGGGGCTTTATATAGGCGGAGAGGCGGCGCAGGAGGGCTTCTGGGGGGCCCACACCCTAGGGGGGCGCGCCCCCCCCCCTTGGCCGCGCCGGGGTGTGGTGTGGGGCCCCCAGGGCTCCCCTCTGGTCCTTCCCGGGTGTTCTGGATGCTTCCGATGAAAATAGGAACTTGGGCGTTGATTTCGTCCGATTCCGAGAATATTTCGTTACTAGGATTTCTGAAACCAAAAACAGCAGAAAACAGACAAGCGGCACTTCGGCATCTTGTTAATAGGTTAGTTCCAGAAAATGCACGAATATGACATAAAGTGTGCATATAACATGTAGATAACATCAATAATGTGGCATGGAACACAAGAAATTATCGATACGTTGGAGATGTATCAGCATCCCCAAGCTTAGTTCTGCTCGTCCCGAGCAGGTAAAACGATAACAAAGATAATTTCTGGAGTGACATGCCATCATAAACTTGATCATACTATTTGCAAAGCATATGTAGTGAATGCAGCGATCAAAACAATGTATATGATATGGGTAAACAACTGAATCATAAAGCAAAGACTTTTCATGAATAGCACTTCAAGACAAGCATCAATAAGTCTTGCATAAGAGTTAACTCATAAAGCAATAATTTAAAGTAAAGATATTGAAGCAACACAATGGAAGATAAAGTTTCAGCAATTGCTTTCAACTTGTAACATGTATATCTCAATGATAGTTGTCAACATAGAGTAATATAACAAGTGCAATATGCAAGTATGTAGGAATCAATGCACAGTTCACACAAGTGTTTGCTTCTTGAGATGGAGAGAAATAGGTGAACTGACTCAACAATGAAAGTAAAAGAATGGTCGTCCATAGAGGAAAAGCATCGATTGCTATATTTGTGCTAGAGCTTTGATTTTGAAAACATGAAACAATTTTGTCAACGGTAGTAATAAAGCATATGCATCATGTAAATTATATCTTATAAGTTGCAAGCCTCATGCATAGTGTACCAATAGTGCCCGCACCTTGTCCTAATTAGCTTGGACTACCTGGATTATCACCGCAATACATATGCTTTAACCAAGTTTCACAAAGGGGTACCTCTATGCCGCCTGTACAAAGGTCTAAGGAGAAAGCTCGCATTTGGATTTCTCGCTTTTGATTATTCTCAACTTAGACATCCATACCGGGACAACATAGACAACAGATAATGGACTCCTCCTTTAATGCTTTAAGCATTTGACAACAATTAATTCTTTTCTCATTAGAGATTTGAGGATGTTTGTCCAAAACTGAAACTTCCACCATGGATCATGGCTTTAGTTAGCGGCCCAATGTTCTTCTCTCACAATATGCATGCTCAAACCATTCAACTCAGTGTAGATCGCCCTTACTTCGGACAAGACGAACATGCATAGCAACTCACATGAAATTCAACAATGAGTTGATGGCGTTCCCCGATAAACATGGTTATCGCACAACAAGCAACTTAATAAGAGATAAAGTGCATAATTACATATTCAATACCACAATAGTTTTTAAGCTATTTGTCCCATGAGCTATATATTGCAAAGGTGAATGATGGAATTTTAAAGGTAGCACTCAAGCAATTTACTTTGGAATGGCGGGAAAATACCATGTAGTATAGGTAGATATGGTGGACACAAATGGCATAGTGGTTGGCTCAAGTATTTTGGATGCATGAGAAGTATTCCCTCTCGATACAAGGTTTAGGCTAGCAAGGCTTATTTGAAACAAACACAAGGATGAACCGGTGCAGCAAAACTCACATAAAAGACATATTGAAAACATTATAAGACTCTACACCGTCTTCCTTGTTGTTCAAACTCAATACTAGAAATTATCTGGACTTTAGAGAGACCAATTATGCAAACCAAATTTTAGCATGCTCTATGTATTCTTCACTAATAGGTGCAAAGTATATGATGCAAGAGCTTAAACATGAGCACAACAATTGCCAAGTATCACATTACCCAAGACATTATAGCAATTACTACATGTATCATTTTCCAATTCCAACCATATAACAATTTAACGAAGAGGAAACTTCGCCATGAATATTATGAGCTAAGAACACATGTGTTCATATGAACCAGCGGAGCGTGTCTCTCTCCCACACAAGCATGATGTAATCCAATTTATTCAAACAAAAACAAAAACAAAAGCACACGGACGCTCCAAGTAAAGCACATAAGATGTGGCCGAATAAAAATATAGTTTCAGGGGAGGAACCTGATAATGTTGTCGATGAAGAAGGGGATGCCTTGGGCATCCCCAAGCTTAGACGCTTGAGTCTTCTTGATATATGCGGGGATGAACCACCGGGGCATCCCCAAGCTTAGAGCTTTCACTCTTCTTGATCATAGTATATCATCCTCCTCTCTTGACCCTTGAAAACTTCCTCCACACCAAACTCGAAACAACTCATTAGAGGGTTAGTGGACAATAAAAATTAACATGTTCAGAGGTGACACAATCATTCTTAACACTTCTGGACATTGCATAAAGCTACTGGACATTAATGGATCAAAGAAATTCATCGAACATAGCAAAAGAGGCAATGCGAAATAAAAGGCAGAATCTGTCAAAACAGAACAGTCCGTAAAGATGGATTTTATTAGGCCACCAGACTTGCTCAAATGAAAATGCTCAAATTGAATGAAAGTTGCGTACATATCTGAGGATCACTCACGTAAATTGGCATAATTTTCTGAGTTACCTACAGAGAATTAGACCCACATTCGTGACAGCAAAGAAATCTGTTTCTGCGCAGTAATCCAAATCTAGTACTTACTTTACTATCAAAGACTTTACTTGGCACAACAAAACACAAAAATAAGATAAGGAGAGGTTGCTACAGTAGTAAACAACTTCCAAGACACAAATATAAAACAAAGTACTGTAGCAAAATAAAACATGGGTTATCTCCCAAGAAGTTCTTTCTTTATAGCCATTAAGATGGGCTCAGCAGTTTTAATGATGCACTCGCAAAAGATAGTATGTGAAACAAAAGAGAGCATCAAGAGGCAAATTCAAAACATATTTAAATCTAACATGCTTCCTATGCATAGGAATCTTGTAAATAAACAAGTTCATGAAGAGCAAAGTAACAAGCATAGGAAGATAAAACAAGTATAGCTTCAAAAATTTCAGCACATAGAGAGGCATTTTAGTAACATGAAAATTTCTACAACCATATTTTCCTCTCTCATAATAACTTTCAGTAGCAACATGAGCAAACTCAACAATATAACTATCACATAAAGCATTCTTATCATGAGTCTCATGCATAAAATTATTACTCTCCACATAGGCATAATCAATTTTATTAGTTGTAGTGGGAGCAAATTCAACAAAGTAGCTATCATTATTATTCTCATCAAGTGTAGGAGGCATAGTATAATCACAACAAAATTCACTCTCCATAGTAGGTTGTACCAAAAGACCACTATTATAATCATCACAAATAGGAGGCAAAGTATCATCAAAGAAAATTTTCTCCTCAATGCTTGGGGGACTAAAAATATCATGCAAACCAGCTTCCCCAAGCTTAGAACTTTCTATATTATTGTCAACAATGGTGTCCAAAGCGTTCATACTAATATTACTACCGAGCATGCAAAGAAGATTTCATAGGTTTTTTAATTTTCGCATCAAACAATCCATGTTTTAAATCAGGAAATAGAATAAGAAGCTCACTCTTGTACATTATGCCAAACTAGTGTAAACAAGAAACAAAAAGATGCAATTGCGGGATCTAAAGGAAATAGCTTCGAGCACACACACGACGGCGCCGAGAAAAATACTTTACCCGAGACCGTAGTATGAGAGCCTTTTTACCTTTCCTCCCCGGCAACGGCGCCGAGAAAAGTGCTTGATGTCTACGGGAGCTTCTATTCTTGTAGACAGGTGTTGGGCCTCCAAGAGCGAGAGGTTTGTAGAACAGCGGCAAGTTTCCCTTAAGTGGATACCCAAGGTTTATCGAACTCGGGGAGGAAGAGGTCAAAGATATCCCTCTCATGCAACCACTGCAACCACAAAGCAAGAAGTCTCTTGTGTCCCCAACACACCTAATAGGTGCACTAGTTCGGCGAAGAGATAGTGAAATACAGGTGGTATGAATAAGTAGTAGCAACGGCGAGAAAAGTGCTCGCCCGGGACGAGTAAACAAGCGGTAGTAACGCAGCAGTAGTAACGCAGCGAGTAGTAAACAAGCAGTAGTAACTCAGCGAGTATTTAGGAACAAGGCCTAGGGATTACACTTTCACTAGTGGACACTCTCAACATTGATCACATAACAGAATAGATAAATGCATACTCTACACTTTTGTTGGATGATGAACACATTGCGTAGGATTACACGAACCCTCAATGCCGGAGTTAACAAGCTCCACAATAATGCTCATGTTTAAGTAACCTTATAGTGTAAGATAGATCAACGAGACTAAACCAAGTACTAGCATAGCATGCACACTTGTCACCTTCATGCATATGTAGGAGGAATAGATCACATCAATATTATCATAGCAATAGTTAACTTCGCAATCTACAAGAGATCATGATCATAGCATAAACCAAGTACTAACACGGTGCACGCACTGTCACCTTTGCACACATGCAGGAGGAATAAACTACTTTAATAACAAATCACTAGAGTAGCACATAGATAAATTGTGATACAAACATGCTGCAATCGTAAAGAGATATAAATAAGCACCTCACTATGCCATTCAACATTGAGTAAGTATTCCGTGAAATATAGCCTAAGAGACCCACACGGTGCACACACTCGTCACCTTTACACACGTGGGACAAGGAGTCTCCGGAGATCAACATAAGTAAAACTCACTTGACTAGCATAATGACATCTAGATTACAAGCATCATCATATGAATCTCAATCATGTAAGGCAGCTCATGAGATTATTGTATTGAACTACATAGGAGAGAGATGAACCACATAGCTACCGGTACAGCCCCGAGCCTCGATGGAGAACTACTCCCCCTCATGGGAGCAGCAGCGGTGATGAAGATGGCGGTGGAGATGGCAGCGGTGTCGATGGAGAAGCCTTCCGGGGGCACTTCCCCGCTCCGGCAGGGTGCCGGAACGGAGACTCTGTCCCCGGATCTTGGCTTCGCGATGGCGGCGGCTGCGGAAGGTTTTCGTGGTTTTCGTCCAACGCCCCGAGGTTTTTAGGTCGGGGGCTTTATATAGGCGGAGAGGCGGCGCAGGAGGGGGCTTACGGGGGCCCACACCCTAGGGGGGCGCCCCCCCCCTTGGCCGCGCCGGGGTGTGGTGTGGGGCCCCCAGGGCTCCCCTCCGGTCCTTCCGGGTGTTCGGATGCTTCCGATGAAAATAGGAACTTGGGCGTTGATTTCGTCCGATTCCGAGAATATTTCGTTACTAGGATTTCGAAACCAAAAACAGCGAGAAAACGACAGCGGCACTTCGGCATCTTGTTAATAGGTTAGTTCCAGAAAATGCACGAATATGACATAAAGTGTGCATATAACATGTAGATAACATCAATAATGTGGCATGGAACACAAGAAATTATCGATACGTTGGAGACGTATCAACCCACAAGTATAGGGGATCGCAACAGTCTTTTAGGGAAGTAAAACCCAATTTATTGATTCGACACAAGGGGAGACAAAGAATACTTGAAAGCCTTAACAGCGGAGTTGTCAATTCAGCTGCACACGGAAACGAGACTTGCTCGCAAGAGTTTATCGATAGTAACAGTTTTATAGTAGTAGCAGTAGTAAAATAACGACGGCGAGTAACAAAGACAGCAATAGTGATTTTAGTAAACGAGCGGGATTAAAATATCGTAGGCACGGGGACGGATGACGGGCGTTGCATGGATGGGAGAAACTCATGTAACAATCATAGCAGGGCATTTGCAGATAATAATAAAACGGTGTCCAAGTACTAATCAATCAATAGGCATGTGTTCCAATTATAGTCGTACGTTCTCGCAATGAGAAACTTGCACAACATCTTTTGTCCTACCAGCCGGTGGCAGCCGGGCCTCAAGGGAAACTACTCGGATATTAAGGTACTCCTTTTAATAGAGTACCGGAGCAAAGCATTAACACTCCGTGAACACATGTGATCCTCACGTCACTACCATCCCCTCCGGTTGTCCCAATTTCGTCACTTCGGGGCCATTGGTTCCGGACAGCGACATGTGTATACAACTTGCGAGGTAAGATCATAAACAACGAATATCTTCATGAATCAATAACATGTTCAGATCTGAGATCATGGCACTCGGGCCCTAGTGACAAGCATTAAGCATAACAAGTTGCAACAATATCATAAAAGTAACATCTACGGACACTAGGCACTATGCCCTAACAATCTTATGCTATTACATGACCAATCTCATCCAATCCCTACCATCCCCTTCGGCCTACGAGCGGGGAATTACTCACACATGGATGGGGGAAACATGGCTGGTTGATGGAGAGGCGTTGGCGGTGATGGCGGTGATGATCTCCTCCAATTCCCCGTCCGGCGGAGTGCCGGAACGGAGACTTCGGCTCCCGAGACGGAGTTTCGCGATGTGGCGGCGTTCGGAGGGTTTACGGCGACTTCGACTTCTCCCCGTGCGTTTTTAGGTCGAGGCCGATAAATAGTCCGAAGGAGGGCGTCGGAGGCCAGCCGAGGGGCCACACCATAGGGCCGCGCGGGGCCCCCTAGGCCGCGCCGCCTTATGGTGTGGGGCCCTCGGGCCTCCACTTGATTTGTCCTTCTGGCTCCGTCAGTATTCTGGGAAAATAGGGCCTTCCGTCAAAATCCCGAGGTTTTTCCTGAAAGTTGGATTTCTGCACAAAAACGAGACACCAGAACAGTTCTGCTGAAAACAGCGTTAGTCCGTGTTAGTTGTATCCAAAATACACAAATTAGAGGCAAAACAATAGCAAAAGTGTTCGGGAAAGTAGATACGTTTTGGACGTATCAATGCGCAAAGGCGCGGGTGCCTCTAATAATGTGTGTGTGCACTCGATCGTTGATCCCTAAACCTTAAACCCTAAAACCCTAATCCCTAATCCCTAATTATACCCTAAACGTACACCCTAAACACCCTAAACACTAGACCCTAAACGACCCTAGACCATAAACCCTAAATGTACACCCTAAAGACTAAACCCTAAACCCTAGACCCTAAACCCTAGACCGTAAACCCTAACCCTAAAACCCTACCTAGCTAGCTAACCCTAAACCCTAAACCCTAATTAAACCCTACACACATATATATATAGGCCAACGACACTTAATTGCTCATCAAGTAGGCGACCAATTAACTAATTAGCGCTGATAAATTAATTAATTTGATTTTTGACAAGTTCTCGATCTCCAATGAAAACACATTTGATTAAGTTGTCTCATAATATATATAATTAGTGTGCATGTGCGCATGGCATACCTTGCATATCATTCGTGCATATATTTCAATACATGTTTGAAGATATTCTTGGGGATATATATATTTCAATCTCTCTCTCTCTCGATCTATATATCGTTGGTGGCCAAGAAACACACTTATATATATACACATGTACTTTAATTTATTTGCCTCACAATATATATAATAAATATGCATGCATGGCCTAACCATGTATGCTTATATATGTGTTTAATTTGGAGATTTCAATCGCTCTCTCGCCGCTCTCTCGTTGGTGGCCAACAACACACACATGCACTTTGTGCGCAAAGGCATGTGCCTCTAATAATGTGTGCGCGGTCGATCGGTCTAGTTTTGATTAATCATAGCACACAAATATAGAAGTTGTATTTGAATCCACACAACCCTAATCTAAAACACATAGCCCCTAACATGGCCTAATTAAGCTGACCCCTTCTCTCTAGCTAATTAGTGGAAATTGCACAAAATCAAAAGGGGTCCCTCACTAATTATACATATATATCTAGATTATGATAAACTTTTGCCCCATATTTGGTGGATGGGTGCATCTTGGCATGTAAAACAATTAATGTTTGCAAATGGCGTTGTCAAAATTTATGTACAAATGATTTCTTTCCATCCAAAGTGCATAAAATGGGAGTTTTAATGAAGAAGGTACAAATAAAACAGCTCAACATGCCTCCACACCCCGATTTTCACAGGAAGTAGAGCATATTTAAAGGATAATTCTAGAGTTTTACTATTTTTCAAGCAACTTTGCTAATTTCCACCCACTCACATGACTTTATGTCGATTTAACGAAAATAGGGTGAATTTAAACTACATGGGCGGGATAGTTTGAATTGTGCGCGCGGCAAAGGGAACCGCCTATTCCTCAATCTTGTGCACGGAAAATTACACACGCAACTCCATTATTAAACACCACCTACCGGGCGGCCCGGCCGCATGACCCCCCACACCCACCGCTACACAACTTATCCCCGTCCGTGCGAAGAGCTTCCCCTCCCCGTCCCGTCCGTGCGAAGAAGAAGCTTCCCCTCCCCGTCGTTCTTCTCGAGACGCACCGGCGGTCAAGTTGATCCACGGTAGGGTTGCTATCTCTAGCTCAATCATGCATCGGGCAAGACGGCCTAACGATTTATATTTTCTAGATGCTGCTAAAAAAAATCGTCAGTATGCTCGAACTAATTGGCACTTTATAGTTTTCCGCTCGATTTGTCCTCGGTCAATTTGTTCATTTGCGTGGGCATATAGAGTCAGTTCTGCACTCGATCCGTTAATTTGCTGAAATGCCATGGTAGAGATTTGTACACGATCTGTTTGCTAAAATGTCGATGGGAATTTTTTGTTTTGTACTCAACATGATTGCTGAAATGGATAATCATGTACTAGTATAGTTTTGTACTCGATGGATATACATTTCGTACTTCGCCTTAAATTAATCACCAACCATTGTATCTCATAATTAAACAGATGGACAGAACTTGGATACTGCATGGACACTTATGTTCCCCTTCATATATAAATGGTGTTCAACCCTTTATGGGGTTTATTAGAGCTCATGAAGGTCACGACCTGGACGTGTATTGCCTGTGCTGCACATGTATGAATGGTGAGAAGAGGCCTCACCATGTAGTGGAAGATCATTTACACATTTTTGGGATGGACC
>NC_061508.1:33088344-33206264 GCF_022539505.1 Lolium rigidum | reverse complement strand
TGCTTTCGGCCCGGCCCACTATCTTGTTGGGCCGGCCCACTTGCTATATGGTGGACCCCACATACTAAATGGGCCAGCCCTTTAACTGGAAAGTGGGACCCACCTGTGTTTTTGGCCCGGCCCACTATCTTGTTGGGCCAGCCCACTTGCTATATGGTGGACCCCACATATTAAATGGGCTGGCCCATTAACAGGAAAGTGGGACCCACCTGTGCTTTTGGCCCGGCCCACTGGCTTGGTGGGCCGGCCCATTTGATCTAATATGGACCCCACGTACTAAATGGGCCGGCCCGATAGCAGGAAAGTGGGACCCACATGCTAATTGGGCTGGCCCAATAACTTCTTGGGCCGGCCCACTTGCTTTAAGGTGGACCCTACTTGGTAAATGGGCCGGCCCGATAACAGGAAAGTGGGTCCCACATGTTTTTTGGGCCGGCCCTTTTGCCTGTTGACCGGTCAAACGAGTGCATTCGGCCCGGCCCACATACTTAGTGGGCCGGCCCATTAATGTTTTGACCAGTCAACTTTAGAGGTTAGGCCCGGCCCACGTAACTAATGGACCAGCCCAACTATATAGTTGACCGGTCAAACTAAGTCAGCTGGCCCGGCCCGCAAACTTAATGGGCCGGCCCGCTTAAGACGTGGCAAGCCTCGTGTGGGCCTACCATCTACCACGGGGTTTCAGCCGGTTAACGCCGTTAACTGCCAGTTAACGGCGTCTGCCACGTGTCAGTTTGCATGACGTCAGCAGTCAACGGGCTCCCGGAAACACTTCTGCAACGGTCCGATTTTCCTTGGAGGAAGGGCGCCCAAGCGCGACGGAGCGAAAAAATCGTGGTAGGACTTTTCCTGACGCACTTTAGACAACAGAACCCGTATCGTCGGGTTAGACCCATAGGCGACGAAAAATACCCCTTAGCGGACGATTTTGAGACGTTGTCTATTAGAACTTTTCTTGTAGTGATAGACCGCTATCCATCATGCATCTATGCCTAAAAAGTCCACCTTCGGGTTAGCATCCGCACCCCTTCCAGTATTAAGTTGCAAACAACAGACAATTGCATTAAGTATGGTGCGTAATGTAATCAACACAAATATCCTTAGACAAAGCATTGATGATTTATCCCTAGTGGCAACAAGCACATCCACAACCTTAGAACTTTCCGTCACCGTCCTGCATTCAATGGAGGCATGAACCCACTATCGAGCATAAATACTCCCTCTTGGAGTCACAAGTATCAACTTGGCCGAGCATCTACTAGCAACGGAGAGCATGCAAGAACATAAACAACATATATATGATAGATTGATAATCAACTTGACATAGTATTCAATATTCATCGGATCCCAACAAACACAACATGTAGCATTACTAATAGATGATCTTGATCATGATAGGCAGCTCACAAGATCTAACATGATAGCACAATGAGGAGAAGACAACCATATAGCTACTGCTATGGACCCATAGTCCAAGGATGAACTACTCACACATCAATCCGGAGGCGGGCATGGTGATGTAGAGCCCTCCGGTGATGATTCCCCTCTCCGGCAGGGTGCCGGAGGCGATCTCCTGAATCCCCCGAGATGGGATTGGCGGCGGCGGCGTCTCTGGAACTTTTTCCGTATCGTGGCTCTCGGTAATAGGGTTTTCACGACGGAGAGTTTAAGTAGGCGGAAGGGCAGAGTCGGGGGGCGCTTGAGGGGCCCACACCATAGGGCGGCGCGGGCCCCTCCTTGGTCGCGCCGCCTTGTGGTGTCGCCACCTCGTGGCCCCACTTCGTATCCCCTTCGGTCTTCTGGAAGCTCCGTGGAAAAATAAGACCCTGGGCGTTAATTTCGTCCAATTCCGAGAATATTTCCTGTGTAGGATTTCTGAAACCAAAAACAGCACAAAACATGAACTGGCGCTTCGGCATCTCGTTAATAGGGTAGTGCCGGAAAATGCGTATAAATGATGTAAAGTGTGTATAAAACATGTGAGTATTGTCATAAAACTAGCATGGAACATAAGAAATTATGGATACGTTTGAGACGTGTGGGGACCCCGGACTAGCTGTCCGAAATACCCTGTTATGTATACAGTTCACGATCCCATGATCAGTGTGCCGTGAACACATAACCGAACTGATATCAAATTACACCATCCATTACAAAGCGGAAAAATAAAATTACAATGAGGTCACATGACCATTGCTTACATAATAGCCTCGAAGGGCCTAACTAAACATCAGAGTAGCATCATCACTTCAGCAGCGCAGTACCCAAGTCATCTGCCATAACCCTACAGGCAACTGACTGGGAAGACGTTCCTAGCTCGCATAGACGTCATCAACTCCTTCTTCATCCATCGTGTTCCTCCAAGTCCGGCCAAGTAAATAGCCAGGGACAAAGCCGTGAGTACATTGGAATTGTACTCGCAAACCATCAAGAAAAGTGGCTAACAATGCTAACTAAAAGAGACAAGAGAAGAAGGATAGTTTCTCTTGTGGATATAGCATGTGAAAGAAAATCAGTTTCTCTTGTGGATATAGCATGTGAAAGAGAATCAGTTTCTCTTGTGGATATAGCATGCCGGCATCTCAAGTGATGCGGACACTATGGTGTTTCAAGGACATCCCACTAAACATCTAGGAGGAAAGATAGCACACCGCCATCTCAATTGATGGGAACGCTTAGGAAGTTCTAAGACATATCTAGACCTTTATTGAGGATGAGGTAGCATAAGTCCATCTCGAGTTGACGGGAATGCTAGAGAATTACTCGTGACATACCTATATCTTTATTGAAGAAGATACTTCAAAAGATACCTATGACATCTCTATATCTTTGTTAAAGAAGAGTTCCTCTACATGAAACACTAGGAAAAAGCTCCCCACTTGGTCTTATTTTTCCACGACCATCTCCATATGGTCGACACACGCCCTTTTTTTCCGTACCCTTCCGGTACATCCAACACAACACTTTCTTTGCAAAGCATTTATCAAAACAAAACACAAGCCCCAGTAAAGGTAGACCTTTGCAACCCGTCCATGACCGCGGACGCGGCTATTCGAATAGATTTGACTCTGCAGAGTTTGCACACTTTCCCCACAACTATCCGGATACCTATCGTGTGGGCATCATCCCCGCATAACAACATATGCCACGACGGATACCCGGACATAACCTTTCGCCCATCTCCACCGGCACGAGTCCTTCCCTGCGGGCTTACCCCTTCCCGGCACCCCGGCAGCATACCTCCTTTTGAGCGTATCTCCGGCGCCATGACGAAGACCCTCGGTAATCGTCCGGCTATCGGTTAAGACGAGTGTATTGCCTCCTCCGGAGCGCAACCCGGCGTCGGAGGTCGTCATGACCCTCCCTAGAAAGTTGTGAAGGGTGCTCCTGCCGGCTTCAACAAACTACGGGCTAAGCCCCGTCCCACACCAGGGTAGAGTGGTTGCGCGATAAAAGTTGGGCTGGTGTACACTTATACGCAGTGCTCCTTTTTAAAACCATTTTTCCCACAACACCTTGGTTGTTCAACAAACAGCCATACACCACTTTTCCGAACATCTTTACCAAGATCCCTTGCTTTCTTAAACCATACGCTTGGGTTAACTCACGCAAGGTTTTCATAAAACATTTACAACAAGGTAAGCCTTGAGGGGTTCCCAACCTATAGTTTCATGAGTTGAACTAGAATTGCACTATGGCCGAGATGAGAGTCATCTTGCCATAGAAGGTATAAAGGGGTAATGGGTGGATCATACTCGCTTAAGATAAGCATGTATGATGACAACACAAAGAGGATTATACTTTCAGATTTGTGGTACTAACTATAAAATTTGGATAGTGGAGAATCACTACCCAACCAACTCTCCAATAGGGTACTCGGCATACTCCTCTCAAGTTGAGAATTACACCATCATCATGACATTTATACCTCTAAAATACAAAAGTTGTGAGTGTGGTGTAAGTTACTATCTTGAGAGGGAAGATGCTCTAGTTGAGCATACAAGATGACCAAGTGGAATAGCACGACCATGATACCATGCATCCCATAATCACAACAACAATAGTGGAGTATCACCACTAGGGAGTACCCCACTACCAACCATACATACATGACAATAGTAAAGAGAACAACACTCATAGAATTAAGGTGCTTTGGATATCAACAAATGACATCCAACTAGACACCGAATCAGAGATCAAAAGATGGCTTGCCTTGGCTTATTTGTCCCTGTACGTCTTCAACTCCATCAATATAAGAATTCCATCAACATATAAAGAATCCTTGTCCAATCCACTTCTTCTTCTTCTCCGGAATTGTTCGCATCTATCGCCGGAAAATATAAAAGGAACACAATCAATCACATTGCTCCAAACATAACAAGCATGCAACATTCAACAATCAATAGCTAACCACTTTACTAAGGGCTAACATACAAAAGACTTATAGGTACTACAAAGCAACTAAAAGAAAACCCCATTTATTTACCTAGTGAAGGTATGAGAGTGCCACGACTTAGCAATTGCCTCTCTAGGTATCACCATGGCACAACTAAGTATCCCCTGGTAGATAACATCATAAAGAGGACAAGAGCATTAGTTTGGCATCACAAACATTCACAAAACATTTTCAAACATTTTTGAAAAAGTAGAAAACAGTTTTCCTAACCTAATTTGTTCCCATAACACTACAACCAAAATAGGAAGCAAACCATAATCCACATCATTTGAAAACTCAAGCTAATCAAAAGAGCTAATGTTAAGTTGCAGAGGTTTTGCTTTGCAAGCATAAAACAATGGTTGCCCATCTCTACTAAAAAGAGTTGGTCAAGGGTTTTAAATAAACCGAAAAGTTTTGCTTCAACAATGCATGTCACACATAAACATTACTAACAGTAACAAATATGTATGAACAGAGACTAATAATATTATTCCTAGATAGCTAGTACTAATACAAGACTAACCCAATTGGAATCACCCAAAAATATTAAACCTACAATTTTAGAAATTTCTGCAAATCTGACTGTACAGAAAACAAGATCTGTAAGCCATAAATCGTAGAAAAATCCTAAAAATATGAGGCCACTGGCATTTGAAAGATATTTAAACAGAGATTCACACACAATTGGATTTGGGTTCAAATTATTTCTGGAACTCTCACAAATGGATTTACAAGTTTACTGCATGTTTTCACCATTTGCTTTAACAATGGAGTTGCAGAACAGATAAAGGTTTGAAACTTGTTTGAGATGATTAAGAAAACATTTAGTAATCCTACAGAAGTGGAATCACTCAATTAGGTTCAAAAATGGATTTTTGATGAATTAAAAGCTAACAGCCATGTCTGCAGAACACACAGAATAAGTTTAATTCACCACAAATCGTATACAACTCATAAAAATATGTGGTCAGCTGCATCTGAAAGGTATTGAAAATCTGGTTCTTACCCAATTGGTTTCATTCCAAAATTCGTTTCCAAGCTTCTGGTTTAATTCGACAAAGTCAGATCTGACCAGATCTTGATCTGTGAACCATTTCAGTTTCAGGCGGTCAATCGAAGTGAAACCACCGCCAAAATGAAGGCACTGGAGAGGTCTTTCACCCACAGTTGAGTTTGCTCAAAAAGGTTTTGTAAAACGGAAGAAATCTAACAAACAGTGATTCTGCATGTTTGTAGAACTTTATTTACCATGCGAAATCCGTAACGAATTTGAGGATGAGACCAACGCCATATTGTAGATCTTTTCAATACCTATCTGTGGAACTTTGAATCACTCGATTTGGATCTGCACACAAGATTTGGCGGATTTTACAAGTTCGTACCAGAATCTGAAACAGCAAGATACATAAATTACAGCAAGATTTTGGACGAACTTTGGTCAAGAGCTTCAGATCTGAGGATTGCTCAACCTTCTCCATGCTTGGACCAACATGCACCTGCATCAAGATCCAATCTTGTGAGAGGAGAAAGGAGAAATAGGGCTGGATTCATCAAAGATTAGGGGAGAAGAGAGTGAGAGGGAAGCTCTCATGGTGAGGGGAAGCTTGAGGGAGGAGGGAAGCTTCATCTTGGTGGATTTCCATGGCCATGGCCGGCCATGGGAGCAAGGACCAGCAGCAGCTCGTGGGAGAGAGGAGGAGGAGAGTGTGAGGGAGTGGAGAGAAGAGAAATGAGGGCCAAAGGTGGAGGGGTGGCCGGCTAGGGGGTTTTTATAGAGGGAGAGGGGTGGCTGCCTCCTTTTTCATTGGCCAAGGAAGGTGGCTGCCCATTTATTGATTGGAGTAGTTGGGAGGCAATGCTTGCAAGAGAAGAAAGTGAGGAGAAACATGGCTGGCCGAAATTGTCATGGCCGGCTCCATTCTTGCCAAGCACAAGTGAGCAATGTGAGAGAAAGGCACAACATCAATGTGTATAGACAAGGTATGATGTTGAGAAGATAATATCAATGAGTGACTTTGAAAATGATAAAAATAGGAGTAGATTCATATAGATAAAAATGAGTATGAAAGTGACATCAAGTCATGAGGTCAAGGTGATGATGAAAAATAATAGAGGATTGAGATGGGCAATGAAGAAATATAATTTGTTCTTCAAATAAGAGGTCAATTGGGATTGATTTGGAAGTATCAGATGATCATCCCTTTTGATCAAGAATTGGAGGATGGGGTAAAATACAATGTGGTAGATCAGAGATGTGCATAAGATGTGCAAGTTTTATCATTTGAAAAAGAACTCATTTGAAAAGTATTTGAAACCCCTCAATTGTCTAGGGACAATTGGGAATGAACTCAAGTGGAATGGAACTTGAAAATGTTGAGAAAAACTAGTTGGAACTTAGGGGTTCAAAAATATTCTACTTACTATCTCAAGTAAAGTAGAGTTTTCTCAAACTTAAAATAAAACAAGAAATGGTATAGGTACCATAAACAAGCCTTTTGTTAAAAAGAAGGCAAGATAGAAAATAATGTTTTTAGAAATCAGTACTTGGTAGAAATGGGAAGAAAAACAAAACCCATTTCAGTTCTTTGTTTTCTTTGAAGAAATAACTTGAAAAGATTTAATAAAACTAGAAGTAGTTTTGTGATCAAAACCAGAGAAGAAAAACAATAGGGTTTTGAGAAAGGAAACTCATTTAGAGAGGAGTGTTCTCAAGGGTAGGTGGTGGCTACATAATGTACCCATCATTCCCACTCTTGGTTTTGTGAAGATTAAACTTGAATAAAAACAAGAGGTAAAAGTGAAGGAAGTGATCTTGAGGTTAAACATTGGATAGGGTACAAGATCAAGTGAATAAATGTGCTGCAAGGATAGAATGAGACATGCAGGACGTGGAAATTGTAGAGGGAGATGCACGAGATGAGATCCATGCATTGAGATCACCAAGTTGTGAATTAAGGATGATTGAGCTATCTTGTACCACAAAGAGAAAAATCAAGATGGCACACTCATGTTGTCATCAGGAGAGAGGTTTGATGTAGTAAGAAGGAAAACAACTTTTTCTAAGTCACACGTGTGTTTTATTAGGTGAGTTGCCTGTTTAACCACCAGAGGTGTTGTTCTTTGAAGTAGCTCAGGACATAACTCAACAAGCAAAACAAGAAAATACATCTACCAACACACCAAAGCAATGCATCAAAACAAACAGATCAAGGCAATTCATCTATCTAGTCTTAAGAAAAAGTTTTTGTTCCCCCTGATTTTTGAAATAAGGGCAACTAAACAAGGTTGCAAAAGTTGGGGTGTTACAGATCTTCCACCCTTAAAATAATCTCGTCCCGAGATTACTGAGCGCAGAACTAGAGGGGTTGTAATGCTTAACGAAAGTTAGACTCAATCCTTCTGTAGATGCGCCATTGTAGAGAAGGTCGTTGCTTCATCTTCTGGGAGACATGATGGATTTCTTCCGAGGGCTAGCTTCGTGAAGGGTTGACTACTCCATGCAGGTGTTGGATCTGTAGTTTCTTCACGGTCCTAGCGGAGGTTCAAGACTGTGGGAGGGTTAGTGCACCCAACGGTGCTTGAACAGGGCTGAAAACTTTTTAGAGTTAGCTTGATTTTAGTGGAAGACGAATTCTTCCACCCTTAAGATTTTTCATCGGGCTTTCGGAAAAACTCTGAGCTTCTTCCTTGTGGTTCTATCGGGCTTCTGAAGAAGTCATCGGTCTTCCTTGTTCAGCTGAAGAATCTTCGGGGACGACGTGCAGACCACAACTTCAAGAGGCACTCCGGGTGTTAACTAAACCATAGGACGCGTGGTGAGTTAGTAAGTTGAAGAAATGCCTGATTGGTATCCATATGAAGCAACAATAGAGGTCATCGGAGACAATCTTCAGCTTGAGGGTCGGTGTTGACCGGTTAAGAAGTGAGAGCGGGCAGTTTACACTTAATCTCGAGTCTCCCGGTATCTTCATAAGCTTCACTTGATGAGGACCAGATGAACCATGTGATGTAGCTTGGCTTTGACGCTATTGTTCACTCAACGGGTTAGACGGTGTGTTAGGGGGGTATTTTGAAGAAGATATCCTAGAGGTTAGCACGACTATACTCCAAGGTTAGACCAAGTTAGTAAGGCTTCTCGCAGAGGTGCAGTCACTCTTGAAGGTAGGGGCTTCGCTTTCTTGGCGTAGTGGAGATGCTTCAGATGACCTTGAAAGTAGTCGGCGTAGGTAGGGGTCTGAGTTAGTTTCCCTGATGGTTGAAAAACAACTGCTAACGGGTTTAGAGTTAGAGTCTTTCGTTAATCTATCCAACTAACTAGCAGTTAGCAAAACATCGGCGAGGCAAATTTTAATCCTATCATTACATGTGACACCCATACAACCCTAACCAGAGACAAAATATCACTAACAGAGGCTACTGGTATTTTTCCTAGATGCACAGTAACAAAACAAGATGAACACAATTGGAATCATTCAAAAATATTTATTTTTCAATTTTTGAGACTCAAAATACTAACCAGAAACAGTGATCAAGTTTTATTTCTTAAAAATCGCACAAAAATCCTAAAAATACAAGGTCAGTGGCGCCTGAAAGATAATTTCATACTGGTTCTAGTGCAATTGGAATCACATCAATCGGAGCTACCAAACTATTTTAATTAGCAAAACAGTACACTGGCAGATTTCCATTTTTAATTTTTGTTTTACAAATTTGAAACAATTAAAAAGGACGGGAACGTCTAGAAAGCAAGACACACATGCACACAACAAACAGATACAAATACTCAAAGAATCACACCAGGGAACTACAAGCAATCATCAAACCAGACATGGTACTCTAAGTACCCAGAAATTCCTAATGCGCGGGTTTATCTCAATCAAAGCGATTGAGTTTGTCCTATCCATCCTATTGGTTTGGGGCTGGTCACATATGTCGATGTCTTCATATCATCAGCATCAGCTTCAACTTGGATCCTTGTAGCAGTTGGTGGTGAAGGGGCCGGGTGTTGTGTCGTTGATGTTGAGGCGGAGGAGAAAACTGTGTAGAACTTTTAGTCTCGACATCCCGGAAACATGAGGTCTTCGAAGAGGTAGCTGTTGAGGTGCTCCCGAAGTCGAGATCTTCTCGTGGCTGGCCTAAAAATTACTAGTCAAGAAACTGAGGGCTTGATCCCTGACGACTGCAAAAAGTGCAAGTCCACGGAGGAACAAGGTCAGCTCCTTAACAGACTTTGGTGATAACCAAAGACATGATCTTATTATTCTTTTATCTGCACACTAAGTCGGCCTCCAATCTTGAACAGCTGCTGTTGGACATACACGAGTCTTCCCGAGGGATTGATCCATCTTGAGTTAGAGTCTCCGGTCTGAGTTGGGGACATCGTCCAATATGTAGTTTTGAAGTGGATGAGACAATAGAGTAAGAATTTTCAAACATTTATAAAGCAGAGAGATAAGAATTTAGAAGCTTTGATTAAATAAGAGGAGTAGAAGCTTGATACGTCTCCGACGTATCGATAATTTCTTATGTTCTATGCCATATTATTGATGATACCTACATGTTTTATGCACACTTTATGTCATATTAGTGCATTTTCTGGAACTAACCTATTAACAAGATGCCGAAGTGCCAGCTCTCGTTTTCTGCTGTTTTTGGTTTCAGAAATCCTAGTAACGAAATATTCTCGGAATTGGACGAAACGAAGACCCGGGGCCCTATTTTTCCACGGAGCTTCCGGAAGACCGAAGAACACACGAAGTGGGGCCACGAGGTGGCCAAACTATAGGGCGGCGCGGCCCAAGCCCCGGCCGCGCCGACCTATAGTGTGGGCCCTCGTGACGCCCCTTGACCTGCCCTTCCGCCTACTTAAAGCCTCCGTCGCGAAACCCCCGATGCGAAAAACCACGATACGGAAAACCTTACCGAGACGCCGTCGCCGCCGATCCCATCTCGGGGGATTCGGAGATCTCCTCCGGCACCCTGCCGGAGAGGGGATTCATCTCCCGGAGGACTCTACACCGCCATGGTCGCCTCCGGAGTGATGAGTGAGTAGTTCACCCCTGGACTATGGGTCCATAGCAGTAGCTAGATGGTTGTCTTCTCCTCATTGTGCTTCATTGTTGGATCTTGTGAGCTGCCTAACATGATCAAGATCATCTATCCGTAATTCTATATGTTGTGTTTGTCGGGATCCGATGGATAGAGAATACCATGTCATGTTAATTATCAAGTTATTATACATGTGTTGTTTATGATCTTGCATGCTCTCCGTTTCTAGTAGAGGCTCGGCCAAGTTTTTACTTTTAACTCCAAGAGGGAGTACTTATGCTCGATAGTGGGTTCATGCCTGCATTGACACCGGGACAAGGATGAGAAAGTTCTAAGGTTGTGTTGTGCTGTTGCCACTAGGGATAAAACATTGGCGCTATGTCCGAGGATGTAGTTGTTGATTACATTACGCACCATACTTAATGCAATTGTCTGTTGTTTATCAACTTAATACTGGAAGGGGTTCGGATGATAACCTGAAGGTGGACTTTTTAGGCATAGATGCAGTTGGATGGCGGTCTATGTACTTTGTCGTAATGCCCAATTAAATCTCACTATACTTATCATGTCATGTATGTGCATTGTTATGCCCTCTCTATTTGTCAATTGCCCGACCGTAATTTGTTCACCCAACATGCTTTTATCTTATGGGAGAGACACCTCTAGTGAACTCGTGGACCCCGGTCCATTCTTTAATACTGAAATACAAATCTGCTCGCAATACTTGTTTTTACTGTTTTCTCTGCAAACAATCATCTTCCACACAATACGGTTAATCCTTTGTTACAGCAAGCCGGTGAGATTGACAACCTCACTCGTTTCGTTGGGGCAAAGTACTTTGGTTGTGTTGTGCAGGTTCCACGTTGGCGCCGGAATCCCCGGTGTTGCGCCGCACTACATCCCGCCGCCATCAACCTTCAACGTGCTTCTTGGCTCCTCCTGGTTCGATAAACCTTGGTTTCTTTCCGAGGGAAAACTTGCTGCTGTGCGCATCATACCTTCCTCTTGGGGTTGCCCAACGAACGTGTGAAATACACGCCATCAAGCTCTTTTTCCGGCGCCGTTGCCGGGGAGATCAAGACACGCCGCAAGGGGAGTCTCCACTTCTCAATCTCTTTACTTTGTTTTTGTCTTGCTTTATTTTATTTACTACTTTGTTTGCTGCATTATATCAAAACACAAAAAAATTAGTTGCTAGCTTTACTTTATTTACTTGTCTTGCACTCTATATCAAAAACACAAAAAAATTAGTTACTTGTTTTACTTTACTTAATATCATGCATGTTTTTATTTCACTAGTTAAGCATAATGGAAAACAACGAAAATATGAGAGATCTTTATGAACTTTATCTTGAATTAGGACATGATGTGTTTGAAGAGAGAATTAAAAAACCCATGGAACTTTATATGCATGCTAATGGGAATGTTATTACTATGGATGCTTTGAACACCATTGTTGCTAATGCTATGGAAAATTCTAAGCTTGGGGAAGCCGGCTCGATGAGCATGATCTTTTTAGTCCCCCAAGCATTGAGGAGAAAATTTTCTTTTATGAATACAATATGCCTCCTATATATGATGATAGCCACTTTGTTGAATTTGCTCCCACTACAACTAATAAAATTGATTATGCTTACGTGGAGAGTAATAATTTTATGCATGAGACTCGTGATAAGAATGCTTTATGTGATAGTTACAATGTTGAGTTTGCTCATGATGCTACTGAAAATTATTATGAGAGAGGAAAATATGGTTGTAGAAATTTTCATGTTACTAAAACACCTCTCTATGTGCTGAAATTTTTGAAGCTACACTTGTTTTATCTTCCTATGCTTGTTACTTTGCTCTTCATGAACTTGTTTATTTACAAGATTCCTATGCATAGGAAGCGTGTTAGGCTTAAATTTGTTTTGAATTTGCTTCTTGATACTCTCTTTTGCCTCATACTCTATTTTTCATGTGAGCATCATTAAAACTGCTTGAGCCCATCTTAATGGCTATAAAGAAAGAACTTCTTGGGAGATAACCCATGTGTTATTTTGCTACAGTACTTGATTTTTATTTTGTGTCTTGGAAGTTGTTTACTACTGTAGCAACCTCTCCTTATCTTAGTTTCATGTTTTGTTGTGCCAAGTAAAGTCTTTGATAGAAAAGTAAGTACTAGATTTGGATTAATGCGCAGTTCCAGATATCTTTGCTGTCACGAATCTGGGTCTATCTCCCTGTAGGTAGCTCAGAAAATTAAGCCAATTTACGAGCATGATCCTCAGATATGTACGCAACTTTCATTCAATTTGAGCATTTTCGTTTGAGCAAGTCTGGTGGCCTAATAAAATCCATCTTTACGGACTGTTCTGTTTTGACAGATTCTGCCTTTTATTTTGCATTGCCTCTTTTGCTATGTTGGATGAATTTCTTTGATCCATTAATGTCCAAGTAGCTTTATGCAATGTCCAGAAGTGTTAAGAATGATTGTGTCACCTCTGAACATGTGAATTTTTATTATGCACTAACCCTCTAATGAGTTGTTTCGAGTTTGGTGTGGAGGAAGTTTTCAAGGATCAAGAGAGGAGTATGATGCAATATGATCAAGGAGAGTGAAAGCTCTAAGCTTGGGGATGCCCCGGTGGTTCACCCCCGCATATATTAAGAAGACTCAAGCGTCTAAGCTTGGGGATGCCCAAGGCATCCCCTTCTTCATCGACAACATTATCGAGTTCCTCCCCCGAAACTATATTTTTATTCGGCCACATCTTATGTACTTTGCTTGGAGCGTCGGCTTGTTTTTGTTTTTTGTTTTGTTTGAATAAAATGGATCCTAGCATTCACTTTATGGGAGAGAGACACGCTCCGCTGTAGCATATGGACAAATATGTCCTTAGGCTCTACTCATAGTATTCATGGCGAAGTTTCTTCGTTAAATTGTTATATGGTTGGAATTGGAAAATGCTACATGTAGTAACTCTAAAATGTCTTGGATAATTTGATACTTGGCAATTGTTGTGCTCATGTTTAAGCTCTTGCATCATATACTTTGCACCCATTAATGAAGAAACACATAGAGCTTGCTAAAATTTGGTTTGCATATTTGGTGTCTCTAAAGTCTAGATAATTTCTAGTATTGAGTTTTGAACAACAAGGAAGACGGTGTAGAGTCTTGTAATGTTTACAATATGTCTTTTATGTGAGTTTTGCTGCACCGTTCATCCTTGTGTTTGTTTCAAATAACCTTGCTAGCCTAAACCTTGTATCAAGAGGGAGTACTTCTCATGCATCCAAAATCCTTGAGCCAACCACTATGCCATTTGTGTCCACCATACCTACGTACTACATGGTATTTCTCCGCCATTCCAAAGTAAATTGCTTGAGTGCTACCTTTAAACTTCCATCATTCACCTTTGCAATACATAGCTCATGGGACAAATAGCTTAAAAACTATTGTGGTATTGAATATGTACTTATGCACTTTATCTCTTATTAAGTTGCTTGTTGTGCGATAACCATGTTTCTGGGGACGCCATCAACTACTCTTTGTTGAATATCATGTGAGTTGCTATGCATGTCCGTCTTGTCCGAAGTAAGAGAGATCTACCACCTTAATGGTTGGAGCATGCATATTGTTAGAGAAGAACATTGGGCCGCTAACTAAAGCCATGATTCATGGTGGAAGTTTCAGTTTTGGACATATATCCTCAATCTCATATGAGAATAATAATTGTTGCCACATGCTTATGCATTAAAGAGGAGTCCATTATCTCGTTGTCCATGTTGTCCCGGTATGGATGTCTAAGTTGAGAATAATCAAAAGCGAGAAATCCAAAATGCGAGCTTTCTCCTTAGACCTTTGTACAAGCGGCATGGAGGTACCCCATTGTGACACTTGGTCAAAACATGTGCATTGCAAAGATCCGGTAGTCCAAGTTAATTAGGACAAGGTGCGGGCACTATTAGTATACTATGCATGAGACTTGCAACTTGTAAGATATAACTTTCATAACTCATATGCTTTATTACTACCGTTGACAAAATTGTTTCATGTTTCCAAAATAAAAGCTCTAGCACAAATATAGCAATCGATGCTTTCCTCTTTGAAGGACCATTCTCTTTACTTTTATGTTGAGTCAGTTCACCTATTTCTCTCCACCTCAAGAAGCAAACACTTGTGTGAACTGTGCATTGATTCCTACATACTTGCATATTGTACTTGTTATATTACTCTATGTTGACAATTATCCATGAGATATACATGTTACAAGTTGAAAGCAACCGCTGAAACTTAATCTTCCTTTGTGTTGCTTCAATACCTTTACTTTGATTTATTGCTTTATGAGTTAACTCTTATGCAAGACTTATTAATACTTGTCTTGAAGTACTATTGATGAAAAGTCTTTGCTTTATGATTCACTTGTTTACTCATGTCATCACCATTGTTATGATCGCTGCATCCACTACATATGTTTACAAATAGTATGATCAAGGTTATGGTGGCATATCACTTCAGAAATTATCTTTGTTATCGTTTTACCTGCTCGGGACGAGCAGAACTAAGCTTGGGGATGCTTGATACGTCTCCGACGTATCGATAATTTCTTATGTTCTATGCCATATTATTGATGATACCTACATGTTTTATGCACACTTTATATCATATTAGTGCATTTTCTGGAACTAACCTATTAACAAGATGCCGAAGTGCCGGTTCTCGTTTTCTCGCTGTTTTTGGTTTCGAAATCCTAGTAACGAAATATTCTCGGAATTGGACGAAACGAAGACCCGGGGCCCTATTTTTCCACGGAGCTTCCAGAAGACCGAAGAACACACGAAGTGGGGCCACGAGGTGGCCAAACTATAGGGCGGCGCGGCCCAAGCCCCGGCCGCGCCGACCTATAGTGTGGGCCCTCGTGACGCCCCTTGACCTGCCCTTCCGCCTACTTAAAGCCTCCGTCGCGAAACCCCCGATGCGAAAAACCACGATACGGAAAACCTTACCGAGACGCCGTCGCCGCCGATCCCATCTCGGGGGATTCTCGGAGATCTCCTCCGGCACCCCGCCGGAGAGGGGATTCATCTCCCGGAGGACTCTACACCGCCATGGTCGCCTCCGGAGTGATGAGTGAGTAGTTCACCCCTGGACTATGGGTCCATAGCAGTAGCTAGATGGTTGTCTTCTCCTCATTGTGCTTCATTGTTGGATCTTGTGAGCTGCCTAACATGATCAAGATCATCTATCTCGTAATTCTATATGTTGTGTTTGTCGGGATCCGATGGATAGAGAATACCATGTCATGTTAATTATCAAGTTATTATACATGTGTTGTTTATGATCTTGCATGCTCTCCGTTTCTAGTAGAGGCTCTGGCCAAGTTTTTACTTTTAACTCCAAGAGGGAGTACTTATGCTCGATAGTGGGTTCATGCCCGCATTGACACTCGGGACAAGTGACGTAAAGTTCTAAGGTTGTGTTGTGCTCGTTGCCACTAGGGATAAAACATTGGCGCTATGTCCGAGGATGTAGTTGTTGATTACATTACGCACCATACTTAATGCAATTGTCTCGTTGTTTATCAACTTAATACCGGAAGGGGTTCGGATGATAACCTCGAAGGTGGACTTTTTAGGCATAGATGCAGTTGGATGGCGGTCTATGTACTTTGTCGTAATGCCCAATTAAATCTCACTATACTTATCATGTCATGTATGTGCATTGTTATGCCCTCTCTATTTGTCAATTGCCCGACTGTAATTTGTTCACCCAACATGCTTTTATCTTATGGGAGAGACACCTCTAGTGAACTGTGGACCCCGGTCCATTCTTTAATACCGAAATACAAATCTGCTCGCAATACTTGTTTTTACCGTTTTCTCTCGCAAACAATCATCTTCCACACAATACGGTTAATCCTTTGTTACAGCAAGCCGGTGAGATTGACAACCTCACTGTTTCGTTGGGGCAAAGTACTTTGGTTGTGTTGTGCAGGTTCCACGTTGGCGCCGGAATCCCTGGTGTTGCGACGCACTACATCCCGCCGCCATCAACCTTCAACGTGCTTCTTGGCTCCTCCTGGTTCGATAAACCTTGGTTTCTTTCTGAGGGAAAACTTGCTGCTGTGCGCATCATACCTTCCTCTTGGGGTTGCCCAACGAACGTGTGAAATACACGCCATCAAGCTCTTTTTCCGGCGCCGTTGCCGGGGAGATCAAGACACGCCGCAAGGGGAGTCTCCACTTCTCAATCTCTTTACTTTGTTTTTGTCTTGCTTTATTTTATTTACTACTTTGTTTGCTGCATTATATCAAAACACAAAAAAATTAGTTGCTAGCTTTACTTTATTTACTGTCTTGCACTCTATATCAAAAACACAAAAAAATTAGTTACTTGTTTTACTTTACTTAATATCATGCATGTTTTTATTTCACTAGTTAAGCATAATGGAAAACAACGAAAATATGAGAGATCTTTATGAACTTTATCTTGAATTAGGACATGATGTGTTTGAAGAGAGAATTAAAAAACCCATGGAACTTTATATGCATGCTAATGGGAATGTTATTACTATGGATGCTTTGAACACCATTGTTGCTAATGCTATGGAAAATTCTAAGCTTGGGGAAGCTGGCTCTGATGAGCATGATCTTTTTAGTCCCCCAAGCATTGAGGAGAAAATTTTCTTTTATGAATACAATATGCCTCCTATATATGATGATAGCCACTTTGTTGAATTTGCTCCCACTACAACTAATAAAATTGATTATGCTTACGTGGAGAGTAATAATTTTATGCATGAGACTCGTGATAAGAATGCTTTATGTGATAGTTACAATGTTGAGTTTGCTCATGATGCTACTGAAAATTATTATGAGAGAGGAAAATATGGTTGTAGAAATTTTCATGTTACTAAAACACCTCTCTATGTGCTGAAATTTTTGAAGCTACACTTGTTTTATCTTCCTATGCTTGTTACTTTGCTCTTCATGAACTTGTTTATTTACAAGATTCCTATGCATAGTGTCGTTGCCTAATCGACGGTACCTCGGAGGAGGGATCCTCACGAGGGGGAGAAGAAGTAGGGGCCATAGGGCGGAGTGCACACGGGACGGTGGTACGCGAGTTACCCAGCTTCGGAACACCTGCACGATGACAGGGCCTACCGCTGCTTGTCCGGAATTATCCGGGCGCTTTCGCGTTGTTACAATGAGTTGTGGTTGTCTCGCTTCTAGCTCGAGATCCCCCTCGGGGCTCCCGGGATCCGGCTTATATAGGCGCACGGATCTAGGGTTTACATGGAGAGTCCTAGCCGGATTACAGAGTTGCCTAACTACGGTACAATGTCTTGCCGTGTACGTCAAGGATCCGCCTTCCATCTACGTCGATCCGGATCCGGGTTCCTTATGGGCCTCCACGGATCCGGCTTCCTTCATGGGCCTTCACGGATCCGACTCCTGGCATAGACCTCTTCGGATCCGGGTACCTCTGTAGGTCGGTTCGGATCCGGGTACCTCTGTAATGCGGTTCGGATCCGTCTACCTTCCTAGGGCGGTTAGGATCCGGGTACCTCTGTAGGGTGGTTCGGATCCGGCTACCTTCGTAGGGCGGTTCGGATCCGGCTACCTTCGTAGGGCGGTTCGGATCCGGCTCCTTGTTCCTGGGTTGGACATCTTCCATCTTGATCAACAACAATCGGGCTGCCCGGTGGGCCATATGCTATCACCACCATCTCGTGGGCCACCCGGGCTTGCCGGAATCGGACCATGTCGATGGTATACCTATGAAGTATATCCACAACAAGTAGTCCCCGGAGTTCTCCAAGATTCACCGTTCTTCCATCCAGCTCAGCTTGCGCATGTATCTTCACCCTTTGGCTGGAACGAATAATAGAGAATCCTGAAGGACTCCAAACTTCATATCTCCAACCAAGTATTGGTCGGAAACTTCATGATCCAATGGTCAGATTCTTCGGAGACACCATCCAACGTAATCTTCGGTATGGATCCGACTAGCCAAATGTAGGTTCGGATCTCGACTAGCCAAAATATAGGTGTGGATCCGACTACCCAAAATATAGGTGCGGATCCGACTAACAAAAAATTAGGTGCGGATCCGGCTACCGAAAATTGAGGTGCGGATCCGACTACCAAAAATTAGGTGCGGATCCGGCTACCAAAAAATTAGGTGCGGATCCGGCTACCAAAAAATTAGGTGCGGATCCGGCTACCAAAAAATTAAGGTGCGGATCCGACTACCAAAAATTAGGTGCGGATCCGGCTACCAAAAAATTAGGTGCGGATCCGGCTACCAAAAAATTAGGTGCGGATCCGACTAGTTAGCCAGATTTTCGCCATCTTTGAATTTTTTCTTGACATAACCATATGTATGTAGCCCCCGAGCGTTGAGTCGGCTTGCTCCAAGGAGACTCGATGCTCAGAAACTTAGCCCCCAAGCGTCAAGGTGGAAATTTTTCGGTTAGTTGCTCCAAAGAGAACTTCATCGATGTAGCCCCCGAGCGCCAAGGTGAATTTACTTGAAAATCCGGCTTGGAGCTCTTAGAGTAGCTTTATCTTTATATGTGACCAAGGAATAGTGTAAATCCCAAGCATCTAGGCGGAAATTTCCAGCACTAATACTCGGAAGGAAACACACTTTTCACTTAAGATCAAAATCGCAGCCCCCGAGGGTTGGTTCCGGCTAAGCATAGCGGAATCAAGACTCAAGTTGCTTTTCCAGCTGTGCATGCTACGGATCCGCCTAACCTTATCTCATATGGATCCGGCTAGCTTCCCCGGGCTTCTCGCGATTGCTAGGTCTGCTTGAAAACACCTTAGTTCGAGGACTCGTTGAAGGTCCAAGTGTCATGTACCCGATACATAAACATAAAAACATATTTGTATTAAATTGTTTCTTTGATCATGTTCAACGAACAAATGTAAGGCGGAACAAAAACGGCCTTTGAACAAATGTTTTAAAGCTGAAACTATGCAGCAGTTGAACAACATAAAACTGTCAAGGCGGAAAAAACAACTCGACTATCTTGAACAGTTAATGCAATTTATATGTTTTAAGCAAGATCTGGTTTATCCGTTCTTCTGGTTTATATGCTTGACTTTTCGCGAGACGGCAAACTTTAAACACAGAACATCTGCTGAGGCGATAGCGCTTAATAGCGAAACAATCAAGAACCTCAGAAACAAAGGCCGGTTTTAAGTACCGAAATGTCACTACTAAGGAATCCACATATAAACAACAGAAAACGTGTAGGCCAGAAAACTCAAGCTAACGCCCGAAGGCGGAAATTTTTGCAGCAGTACTCGGAGCCTTAAGCGGCAAAAACAAGTACAAAAATTTTCACGAGCGCGAGGCAAATCGTGGGAAAGATATGACCAACAGTGAAAGCGGTAAAAGACTCAGGATATGAGTGAACCAATCTTAATCTCATGATCATAAAATATTAAAATATTAAATATAAATAGGGACTTAGCTGTTTGGAGCGGAGTCAACGTCGGTCGTGGCGGTTTTTCTTCGGCGTTCCGTCGAGCCGGTGCAAGATTGATTGTCGCAGTGGTCCTGTCGGTTCGGATCCACCTACCAAAATTTAGGTGTGGATCCGACTTCCAAAAATTTAGGTGCGGATCCACCTACCAAAATTTTGGTATGGATCCGGCTACAAAAATATAGGTGCGGATCCGACTACCAAAAATAGGTATGGATCCGGCTACCAAAAATATAGGTGCGGATCCGACTACCAAAAACGTAGGCGCGGATCCGGCAACCAAAAATAGAGGTGCGGATCCGACTACCAAAAACGTAGGCGCGGATCCGGCAACCAAAAACATAGGTGCGGATCCGACTACCAAAAACATAGGCGCGGATCCGGCTACCAAAAATAGAATTTGAAAATTCCAGGTCTAAGGCGGATTCTTCCGTGGAAAGCTCCAGCGTCTCGAATCGGATCTTTGCAGCTGCGTCCTTCTCGGCGGCGGTCGTAGCTACATTACTTACCAGTGCGTTTCCGTCGAAATCAACGGTCTCGCAGATGAAGATGTGGAACCCGCCCGGTTCCGGCCTCCAGACGCCGCCCGCCCCACGGTGGGCGCCAACTGTCGTTGCCTAATCGACGGTACCTCGGAGGAGGGATCCTCACGAGGGGGAGAAGAAGTAGGGGCCATAGGGCGGAGTGCACACGGGACGGTGGTACGCGAGTTACCCAGCTTCGGAACACCCGCACGATGACAGGGCCTACCGCTGCTTGTCCGGAATTATCCGGGCGCTTTCGCGTTGTTACAATGAGTTGTGGTTGTCTCGCTTCTAGCTCGAGATCCCCCCTCAGGGCTCCCGGGATCCGGCTTATATAGGCGCACGGATCTAGGGTTTACATGGAGAGTCCTAGCCGGATTACAGGTTGCCTAACTACGGTACAATGTCTTGCCGTGTACGTCAAGGATCCGCCTTCCATCTACGTCGTACTGGATCCGGGTTCCTTATGGGCCTCCACGGATCCGGCTTCCTTCATGGGCCTTCACGGATCTGACTCCGGCATAGACCTCTTCGGATCCGGGTACCTCCGTAGGTCGGTTCGGATCCGGGTACCTCCGTAATGCGGTTCGGATCCGGCTACCTTCCTAGGGCGGTTAGGATCCGGGTACCTCTGTAGGGTGGTTCGGATCCGGCTACCTTCGTAGGGCGGTTCGGATCCGGCTACCTTCGTAGGGCGGTTCGGATCCGGCTCCTTGTTCCTGGGTTGGACATCTTCCATCTTGATCAACAACAACTGGGCTGCCCGGTGGGCCATATGCTATCACCACCATCTGTGGGCCACCCGGGCTTGCCGGAATCGGACCATGTCGATGGTATACCTATGAAGTATATCCACAACACATAGGAAGCGTGTTAGGCTTAAATTTGTTTTGAATTTGCTTCTTGATACTCTCTTTTGCCTCATACTCTATTTTTCATGTGAGCATCATTAAAACTGCTGAGCCCATCTTAATGGCTATAAAGAAAGAACTTCTTGGGAGATAACCCATGTGTTATTTTGCTACAGTACTTGATTTTTATTTTGTGTCTTGGAAGTTGTTTACTACTGTAGCAACCTCTCCTTATCTTAGTTTCATGTTTTGTTGTGCCAAGTAAAGTCTTTGATAGAAAAGTAAGTACTAGATTTGGATTAATGCGCAGTTCCAGATATCTTTGCTGTCACGAATCTGGGTCTATCTCCTCGTAGGTAGCTCAGAAAATTAAGCCAATTTACGAGCATGATCCTCAGATATGTACGCAACTTTCATTCAATTTGAGCATTTTCGTTTGAGCAAGTCTGGTGGCCTAATAAAATCCATCTTTACGGACTGTTCTGTTTTGACAGATTCTGCCTTTTATTTTGCATTGCCTCTTTTGCTATGTTGGATGAATTTCTTTGATCCATTAATGTCCAGTAGCTTTATGCAATGTCCGAAGTGTTAAGAATGATTGTGTCACCTCTGAACATGTGAATTTTTATTATGCACTAACCCTCTAATGAGTTGTTTCGAGTTTGGTGTGGAGGAAGTTTTCAAGGATCAAGAGAGGAGTATGATGCAATATGATCAAGGAGAGTGAAAGCTCTAAGCTTGGGGATGCCCCGGTGGTTCACCCCTGCATATATTAAGAAGACTCAAGCGTCTAAGCTTGGGGATGCCCAAGGCATCCCCTTCTTCATCGACAACATTATCGAGTTCCTCCCCGAAACTATATTTTTATTCGGCCACATCTTATGTACTTTGCTTGGAGCGTCGGTTTGTTTTTGTTTTTTGTTTTGTTTGAATAAAATGGATCCTAGCATTCACTTTATGGGAGAGAGACACGCTCCGCTGTAGCATATGGACAAATATGTCCTTAGGCTCTACTCATAGTATTCATGGCGAAGTTTCTTCGTTAAATTGTTATATGGTTGAAATTGGAAAATGCTACATGTAGTAACTCTAAAATGTCTTGGATAATTTGATACTTGGCAATTGTTGTGCTCATGTTTAAGCTCTTGCATCATATACTTTGCACCCATTAATGAAGAAACACATAGAGCTTGCTAAAATTTGGTTTGCATATTTGGTGTCTCTAAAGTCTAGATAATTTCTAGTATTGAGTTTTGAACAACAAGGAAGACGGTGTAGAGTCTTGTAATGTTTACAATATGTCTTTTATGTGAGTTTTGCTGCACCGTTCATCCTTGTGTTTGTTTCAAATAACCTTGCTAGCCTAAACCTTGTATCAAGAGGGAGTACTTCTCATGCATCCAAAATCCTTGAGCCAACCACTATGCCATTTGTGTCCACCATACCTACCTACTACATGGTATTTCTCCGCCATTCCAAAGTAAATTGCTTGAGTGCTACCTTTAAACTTCCATCATTCACCTTTGCAATACATAGCTCATGGGACAAATAGCTTAAAAACTATTGTGGTATTGAATATGTACTTATGCACTTTATCTCTTATTAAGTTGCTTGTTGTGCGATAACCATGTTTCGGGGACGCCATCAACTACTCTTTGTTGAATATCATGTGAGTTGCTATGCATGTCCGTCTTGTCCGAAGTAAGAGAGATCTACCACCTTAATGGTTGGAGCATGCATATTGTTAGAGAAGAACATTGGGCCGCTAACTAAAGCCATGATTCATGGTGGAAGTTTCAGTTTTGGACATATATCCTCAATCTCATATGAGAATAATAATTGTTGCCACATGCTTATGCATTAAAGAGGAGTCCATTATCTGTTGTCCATGTTGTCCCGGTATGGATGTCTAAGTTGAGAATAATCAAAAGCGAGAAATCCAAAATGCGAGCTTTCTCCTTAGACCTTTGTACAGGCGGCATGGAGGTACCCCATTGTGACACTTGGTCAAAACATGTGCATTGCAAAGATCCGATAGTCCAAGTTAATTAGGACAAGGTGCGGGCACTATTAGTATACTATGCATGAGACTTGCAACTTGTAAGATATAACTTTCATAACTCATATGCTTTATTACTACCGTTGACAAAATTGTTTCATGTTTCCAAAATAAAAGCTCTAGCACAAATATAGCAATCGATGCTTTCCTCTTTGAAGGACCATTCTCTTTACTTTTATGTTGAGTCAGTTCACCTATTTCTCTCCACCTCAAGAAGCAAACACTTGTGTGAACTGTGCATTGATTCCTACATACTTGCATACTTGTACTTGTTATATTACTCTATGTTGACAATTATCCATGAGATATACATGTTACAAGTTGAAAGCAACCGCTGAAACTTAATCTTCCTTTGTGTTGCTTCAATACCTTTACTTTGATTTATTGCTTTATGAGTTAACTCTTATGCAAGACTTATTAATACTTGTCTTGAAGTACTATTGATGAAAAGTCTTTGCTTTATGATTCACTTGTTTACTCATGTCATCACCATTGTTATGATCGCTGCATCCACTACATATGTTTACAAATAGTATGATCAAGGTTATGGTGGCATATCACTTCAGAAATTATCTTTGTTATCGTTTTACTCGCTCGGGACGAGCAGTAACTAAGCTTGGGGATGCTTGATACGTCTCCGACGTATCGATAATTTCTTATGTTCTATGCCATATTATTGATGATACCTACATGTTTTATGCACACTTTATGTCATATTAGTGCATTTTCTGGAACTAACCTATTAACAAGATGCCGAAGTGCCGGTTCTCGTTTTCTCGCTGTTTTTGGTTTCGAAATCCTAGTAACGAAATATTCTCGGAATTGGACGAAACGAAGACCCGGGGCCCTATTTTTCCACGGAGCTTCCGGAAGACCGAAGAACACACGAAGTGGGGCCACGAGGTGGCCAAACTATAGGGCGGCGCGGCCCAAGCCCCGGCCGCGCCGACCTATAGTGTGGGCCCCTCGTGACGCCCCTTGACCTGCCCTTCCGCCTACTTAAAGCCTCCGTCGCGAAACCCCTGATGCGAAAAACCACGATACGGAAAACCTTCCCGAGACGCCGTCGCCGCCGATCCCATCTCGGGGATTCTGGAGATCTCCTCCGGCACCCTGCCGGAGAGGGGATTCATCTCCCGGAGGACTCTACACCGCCATGGTCGCCTCCGGAGTGATGAGTGAGTAGTTCACCCCTGGACTATGGGTCCATAGCAGTAGCTAGATGGTTGTCTTCTCCTCATTGTGCTTCATTGTTGGATCTTGTGAGCTGCCTAACATGATCAAGATCATCTATCCGTAATTCTATATGTTGTGTTTGTCGGGATCCGATGGATAGAGAATACCATGTCATGTTAATTATCAAGTTATTATACATGTGTTGTTTATGATCTTGCATGCTCTCCGTTTCTAGTAGAGGCTCTGGCCAAGTTTTTACTTTTAACTCCAAGAGGGAGTACTTATGCTCGATAGTGGGTTCATGCCCGCATTGACACCGGGACGAGTGATGAAAGTTCTAAGGTTGTGTTGTGCTGTTGCCACTAGGGATAAAACATTGGCGCTATGTCCGAGGATGTAGTTGTTGATTACATTACGCACCATACTTAATGCAATTGTCCGTTGTTTAGCAACTTAATACCGGAAGGGGTTCGGATGATAACCTCGAAGGTGGACTTTTTAGGCATAGATGCAGTTGGATGGCGGTCTATGTACTTTGTCGTAATGCCCAACTAAATCTCACTATACTTATCATGTCATGTATGTGCATTGTTATGCCCTCTCTATTTGTCAATTGCCCGACTGTAATTTGTTCACCCAACATGCTTTTATCTTATGGGAGAGACACCTCTAGTGAACTGTGGACCCCGGTCCATTCTTTAATACTCGAAATACAAATCTGCTGCAATACTTGTTTTTACTGTTTTCTCTGCAAACAATCATCTTCCACACAATACGGTTAATCCTTTGTTACAGCAAGCCGGTGAGATTGACAACCTCCCTGTTTCGTTGGGGCAAAGTACTTTGGTTGTGTTGTGCAGGTTCCACGTTGGCGCCGGAATCCCTGGTGTTGCGCCGCACTACATCCCGCCGCCATCAACCTTCAACGTGCTTCTTGGCTCCTCCTGGTTCGATAAACCTTGGTTTCTTTCTGAGGGAAAACTTGCTGCTGTGCGCATCATACCTTCCTCTTGGGGTTGCCCAACGAACGTGTGAAATACACGCCATCAAAGCTATATTTCCGACTGAAGAAACAATTTGTTTCATAAATAGTTTTTCCCAAGTAATTGTTTCCTAACTAACGTCCATGCTAACTAAGGTCTCCTACAGTCAGGATAGCTCTGATACCAGCTCTGTGGGGACCCCGGACTAGCTGTCCGAAATACCCTGTTATGTATACAGTTCACGATCCCATGATCAGTGTGCCGTGAACACATAACCGAACTGATATCAAATTACACCATCCATTACAAAGCGGAAAAAGAAAATTACAATGAGGTCACATGACCATTGCTTACATAATAGCCTCGAAGGGCCTAACTAAACATCAGAGTAGCATCATCACTTCAGCAGTAGCGATACCCAAGTCATCCGCCATAACCCTACGAGCAACCGACTGGGAAGACGTTCCTAGCTCGCATAGACGTCATCAACTCCTTCTTCATCCATCGTGTTCCTCCAAGTCTGGCCAAGTAAATAGCCAGGGACAAAGCCGTGAGTACATTGGAATTGTACTCGCAAACCATCAAGAAAAGTGGCTAACAATGCTAACTAAAAGAGACAAGAGAAGAAGGATAGTTTCTCTTGTGGATATAGCATGTGAAAGAAAATCAGTTTCTCTTGTGGATATAGCATGTGAAAGAGAATCAGTTTCTCTTGTGGATATAGCATGCCGGCATCTCAAGTGATGCGGACACTATGGTGTTTCAAGGACATCCCACTAAACATCTAGGAGGAAAGATAGCACACCGCCATCTCAATTGATGGGAACGCTTAGGAAGTTCTAAGACATATCTAGACCTTTATTGAGGATGAGGTAGCATAAGTCCATCTCGGTTGACGGGAATGCTAGAGAATTACTCGTGACATACCTATATCTTTATTGAAGAAGATACTTCAAAAGATACCTATGACATCTCTATATCTTTGTTAAAGAAGAGTTCCTCTACATGAAACACTAGGAAAAAGCTCCCCACTTGGTCTTATTTTTCCACGACCATCTCCATATGGTCGACACACGCCCTTTTTTTCCGTACCCTTCCGGTACATCCAACACAACACTTTCTTTGCAAAGCATTTATCAAAACAAAACACAAGCCCCGGTAAAGGTAGACCTTTGCAACCCGTCCATGACCGCGGACGCGGCTATTCGAATAGATTTGACTCTGCAGAGTTTGCACACTTTCCCCACAACTATCCGGATACCTATCGTGTGGGCATCATCCCCGCATAACAACATATGCCACGACGGATACCCGGACATAACCTTTCGCCCATCTCCACCGGCACGAGTCCTTCCCCGCGGGCTTACCCCTTCCCGGCACCCCGGCAGACATACCTCCTTTTGAGCGTATCTCCGGCGCCATGACAGAAGACCCTCGCAATCGTCCGGCTATCGGTTAAGACGGTGTATTGCCTCCTCCGGAGCGCAACCCGGCGTCGGAGGTCGTCATGACCCTCCCTAGAAAGTTGTGAAGGGTGCTCCTGCCAGCTTCAACAAACTACGGGCTAAGCCCCGTCCCACACCAGGGTAGAGTGGTTGCGCGATAAAAGTTGGGCTGGTGTACACTTATACGCCAGTGCTCCTTTTTAAAACCATTTTTCCCACAACACCTTGGTTGTTCAACAAACAGCCATACACCACTTTTCCGAACATCTTTACCAAGATCCCTTGCTTTCTTAAACCATACGCTTGGGTTAACTCACCCAAGGTTTTCATAAAACATTTACAACAAGGTAAGCCTTGAGGGGTTCCCAACCTATAGTTTCATGAGTTGAACTAGAATTGCACTATGGCCGAGATGAGAGTCATCTTGCCATAGAAGGTATAAAGGGGTAATGGGTGGATCATACTCGCTTAAGATAAGCATGTATGATGACAACACAAAGAGGATTATACTTTCAGATTTGTGGTACTAACTATAAAATTTGGATAGTGGAGAATCACTACCCAACCAACTCTCCAATAGGGTACCCGGCATACTCCTCTCAAGTTGAGAATTACACCATCATCATGACATTTATACCTCTAAAATACAAAAGTTGTGAGTGTGGTGTAAGTTACTATCTTGAGAGGGAAGATGCTCTAGTTGAGCATACAAGATGACCAAGTGGAATAGCACGACCATGATACCATGCATCCCATAATCACAACAACAATAGTGGAGTATCACCACTAGGGAGTACCCCACTACCAACCATACATACATGACAATAGTAAAGAGAACAACACTCATAGAATTAAGGTGCTTTGGATATCAACAAATGACATCCAACTAGACACCGAATCAGAGATCAAAAGATGGCTTGCCTTGGCTTATTTGTCCCTGTACGTCTTCAACTCCATCAATATAAGAATTACATCAACATATAAAGAATCCTTGTCCAATCCACTTCTTCTTCTTCTCCGGAATTGTTCGCATCTATCGCTGGAAAATATAAAAGGAACACAATCAATCACATTGCTCCAAACATAACAAGCATGCAACATTCAACAATCAATAGCTAACAACTTTACTAAGGGCTAACATACAAAAGACTTATAGGTACTACAAAGCAACTAAAAGAAAACCCCATTTATTTACCTAGTGAAGGTATGAGAGTGCCACGACTTAGCAATTGCCTCTCTAGGTATCACCATGGCACAACTAAGTATCCCCTGGTAGATAACATCATAAAGAGGACAAGAGCATTAGTTTGGCATCACAAACATTCACAAAACATTTTCAAACATTTTTGGAAAAGTAGAAAACAGTTTTCCTAACCTAATTTGTTCCCATAACACTACAACCAAAATAGGAAGCAAACCATAATCCACATCATTTTAAAACTCAAGCTAAACAAAAGAGCTAATGTTAAGTTGCAGAGGTTTTGCTTTGCAAGCATAAAACAATGGTTGCCCATCTTTACTAAAAAGAGTTGGTCAAGGGTTTTAAATAAACCGAAAAGTTTTGCTTCAACAATGCATGTCACACATAAACATTACTAACAGTAACAAATATGTATGAACAGAGACTAATAATATTATTCCTATATAGCTAGTACTAATACAAGACTAACCCAATTGGAATCACCCAAAAATATTAAACCTGCAATTTTAGAAATTTCTGCAAATCTGACTGTACAAAAAACAAGATCTGTAAGCCATAAATCGTAGAAAAATCCTAAAAATATGAGGCCACTGGCATTTGAAAGATATTTAAACAGATATTCACACACAATTGGATTTGGGTTCAAATTATTTCTGGAACTCTCACAAATGGATTTACAAGTTTACTGCATGTTTTCACCATTTGCTTTAACTATGGAGTTGCAGAACAGATAAAGGTTTGAAACTTGTTTGAGATGATTAAGAAAACATTTAGTAATCCTACAGAAGTGGAATCACTCAATTAGGTTCAATAATGGATTTTTGATGAATTAAAAGCTAACAGCCATGTCTGCAGAACACACAGAATAAGTTTAATTCACCACAAATCGTATACAACTCATAAAAATATGTGGTCAGCTGCATCTGAAAGGTATTGAAAAGCTGGTTCTTACCCAATTGGTTTCATTCCAAAATTCGTTTCCAAGCTTCTGGTTTAATTCGACAAAGTCAGATCTGACCAGATCTTGATCTGTGAACCATTTCAGTTTCAAGAGGTCAATCGAAGTGAAACCACCGCCAAAATGAAGGAACTGGAGAGGGCTTTCACCCACAGTTGAGTTTGCTCAAAAAGGTTTGGTAAAACGGAAGAAATCTAACAAACAGTGATTCTGCATGTTTGTAGAACTTTATTTACCATGCGAAATCCGTAACGAATTTGAGGATGAGACCAACGCCATATTGTAGATCTTTTCAATACCTATCTGTGGAACTTTGAATCACTCGATTTGGATCTGCACACAAGATTTGGCGGATTTTACAAGTTCGTACCAGAATCTGAAACAGCAAGATACATAAATTACAGCAAGATTTTGGACGAACTTTGGTCAAGAGCTTCAGATCTGAGGATTGCTCAACCTTCTCCATGCTTGGACCAACATGCACCTGCATCAAGATCCAATCTTATGAGAGGAAAAAGGAGAAATAGGGCTGGATTCATCAAAAATTAGGGGAGAAGAGAGTGAGAGGGAAGCTCTCATGGTGAGGGGAAGCTTGAGGGAGGAGGGAAGCTTCATCTTGGTGGATTTCCATGGCCATGGCCGGCCATGGGAGCAAGGACCAGCAGCAGCTCGTGGGAGAGAGGAGGAGGAGAGTGTGAGGGAGTGGAGAGAAGAGAAATGAGGGCCAAAGGTGGAGGGGTGGCCGGCTAGGGGTTTTTATAGAGGGAGAGGGGTGGCTGCCTCCTTTTTCATTGGCCAAGGAAGGTGGCTGCCCATTTATTGATTGGAGTAGTTGGGAGGCAATGCTTGCAAGAGAAGAAAGTGAGGAGAAACATGGCTGGCCGAAATTGTCATGGCCGGCTCCATTCTTGCCAAGCACAAGTGAACAATGTGAGAGAAAGGCACAACATCAATGTGTATAGACAAGGTATGATGTTGAGAAGATAATATCAATGAGTGACTTTGAAAATGATAAAAATAGGAGTAGATTCATATAGATAAAAATGAGTATGAAAGTGGCATCAAGTCATGAGGTCAAGGTGATGATGAAAAATAATAGAGGATTGAGATGGGCAATGAAGAAATATAATTTGTTCTTCAAATAAGAGGTCAATTGGGATTGATTTGGAAGTATCATATGATCATCCCTTTTGATCAAGAATTGGAGGATGGGGGAAAATACAATGTGGTAGATCAGAGATGTGCATAAGATGTGCAAGTTTTGTCATTTGAAAAAGAACTCATTTGAAAAGTATTTGAAACCCCTCAATTGTCTAGGGACAATTGGGAATGAACTCAAGTGGAATGGAACTTGAAAATGTTGAGAAAAACTAGTTGGAACTTAGGGGTTCAAAAGTATTCTACTTACTATCTCAAGTAAAGTAGAGTTTTCTCAAACTTAAAATAAAACAAGAAATGGTATAGGTACCATAAACAAGCCTTTTGTTAAAAAGAAGGCAAGATAGAAAATAATGTTTTTAGAAATCAGTACTTGGTAGAAATGGGAAGAAAAACAAAACCCATTTCAGTTCTTTGTTTTCTTTGAAGAAATAACTTGAAAAGATTTAATAAAACTAGAAGTAGTTTTGTGATCAAAACCAGAGAAGAAAAACAATAGGGTTTTGAGAAAGGAAACTCATTTAGAGAGGAGTGTTCTCAAGGGTAGGTGGTGGCTACATAATGTACCCATCATTCCCACTCTTGGTTTTGTGAAGATTAAACTTGAATAAAAACAAGAGGTAAAAGTGAAGGAAGTGATCTTGAGGTTAAACATTGGATAGGGTACAAGATCAAGTGAATAAATGTGCTGCAAGGATAGAATGAGACATGCAGGACGTGGAAATTGTAGAGGGAGATGCACAGATGAGATCCATGCATTGAGATCACCAAGTTGTGAATCAAGGATGATTGAGCTATCTTGTACCACAAAGAGAAAAATCAAGATGGCACACTCATGTTGTCATCAGGAGAGAGGTTTGATGTAGTAAGAAGGAAAACAACTTTTTCTAAGTCACACGTGTGTTTTATTACGTGAGTTGCCTGTTTAACCACCAGAGGTGTTGTTCTTTGAAGTAGCTCAGGACATAACTCAACAAGCAAAACAAGAAAATACATCTACCAACACACCAAAGCAATGCATCAAAACAAACAGATCAAGGCAATTCATCTATCTAGTCTTAAGAAAAAGTTTTTGTTCCCCCTGATTTTTGAAATAAGGGCAACTAAACAAGGTTGCAAAAGTTGGGGTGTTACAAGACGTATCACTGCCCAAGGTACTGTAACCTGTTATGTGGGACATTTGCGTGAGAAACCTCCAGAGCGGTATTGCAGGGCGGTACCAGTAGGGTAGCGGTACTACCGCTCCTGGTACCGGTAGTACCGCCTTGGCTGAAATTGCTTTTTCCTCTTTTCCTCTCCTACCATGTCACCTCGCGACACACACACAAAACCAGAAAACCTTAGATCTACGCTTCAGTCTTCCGACCATAATGTGTTCAGCGAGGGCACCGTACACTTGCTAATCTGTCAAAGACAATCTTTGTGCACGGTTAAATTCATTCAAGCGTTGTCATCAAACACACAAAACACGGGATATAGATCTTGCTCTTTCAATCTCCCCCTTTTTGGTGTTTGATGACAACACAAGAATTTGCAACATAGCATAAGATATTATGATAAGGTTCTTGATTTGCAAAAGTAGACGGAGCTCCCCCTAGATGTGTGCATATTTAGAATATGCATTTGTATACAAATACACACATCCTAGAGAGACAACTCCCCCTAGATTCTACAAACCACGCACATATGCTAAGAAGGATATATGATACGAACATATAGCATATGCACACTATGGAGACATTACATGATCATATAGGAGATTTGGGCGAATTTTTCATACCTTTGCCTAGAGAAAACCCAAACTCACAATAAGTGACTCCATAGAATTGATGTAGCCAATCAAGAAATAAAAGTGAGGACCAATAGGCTACCAAAGATTAGGTCTTAATACAAACCGGGGGATCGGGAGATCCACAAATAGAGTAGCAAGCACATATACAAATAAAGTTCCAAATAACTAGGGGAAAGATATGATGCCAAGGCCGAAAAACCAAAATGAAGCACCAAGCCCTTGGCATCCCCATGCAAATTCCCGTCCTAATAGATCAACTTCTCCCCCTTTGGCATCGAAACACCAAAAAGGGAGAAGAAGCATACTAACGTCCCAAGAGGATCACTCGTCATTATCATCATCATCCTCCTTGTCTTCCTCATTTTCCTCCCCATCATCATCCTCCATCTCCTCATCATCATCCTCTTCATCTTCGTCTTCATCTTCAACTTGGCCGTTGCCGTGAGGTGGAGGAGAGGGACGAACAACGCACTCGGGGATGGAGTCCTCGGAGCTCGACCAAGTGTACTTCGACTTCCATTCTCCGGGGGGAGTGATGTTGTCCTCGGAGCCCTCGGAGACGGGAAGGCCCATGTGCTTCATCATCTCCTTTTGGCGTTGGCGGATCTTCTTGTTGTCATGGTGGGCTTGGTACATCCTATCTTGGAGGTCCTCCTTGAAGCAAAAGGACTTCTTGAGGCGAGCGGTGAGCTTGGCGAAGAGGCCCTTGGTCTTGACGGAGTTGGGCACAAAATCGGAGTCATCACTATCGGCTTCCTCCTCCTCGGTGTCCTTGGGAGCATTCTTACCATACCTTGGAGGATCATGCTTCTTGACGAGAGGGCTCTTCTCCTTATGGATAGTGAGAGGGCGACATTGCTCCATGAGATCCCAACGGCGAGCTTCATCCCACTGGAGGCAAATGAGTCTCATTATGTAGGGTTCATATTGGGGAAGCTTGCGGAGGAAGGCCCAATCACGCATCTCATGCCATATGTAGTCCATGACATCCAATTGCTTGCCGGTCCCCTTCATCTCATCGGTGAGCACAAGGAGGTTGACGAGAAAACCATGCACTTCATCATGATTGGTGTCTTTGGGGTTGATGGTGCTCCGGTAGATGCGGTTCATAATGTCATAGACGGGGAGAAGGTGGTAGGCACTTCCGCACAATGTCCTTCCGGGAATGTAGAGGTTGACCATCTTCTCTTTGGCCATTGGATTGGATTGGAGATGAACCCGGAAGAAGTTGTTGTCATCATCGGGAAGATCATACCCAATGCCCCTAGCAAATTCCTGCCAAGTGGCTTCCATCACGTGCTCCTTCGTCATCCATTTAAGCTTGCGGAAACCACCTTCATCCTCAAGAAATACCACTGTGGCGTAGAACTGGCATATCACTTCCTTGGAGAAGTGGTGGGTGAAGGTCATCAACGGAATCAGCCCTTGCTCTTCGCATATCTCGAGTGCGTCTCCAAAGTATTCAGGCTTGGATCGAAGCTTCTCCATGTTGATGGAGTATTGGGGGCAGCACTTGAACTCCTTTGCGGCATAGACATCATTGTATACTAGATGATATCCCGCGCGTTGCGGCGGGACCATCATAAACACACTACTCAACAATACAAATGTTGAATGTGTAGCCCAACTTATAAGGTAATAGAAATATTGCACAACTTGAACATAATGTGGTAAAATGATATAGGGTTTTTAGGTTAATGGAAATAAGGCTTTGACATAAATCAGTACAACCAGCATTGATTTAGAGCAGATCATTTTATTTGTAACAATTTTGTACATTGTAGTAAAAATGCTAAAATCAGTTAGGAGCAACATGCGAACATGTATTTTGGTACAAAAATCTTCTTTGCTGAATATTTTTCTGCAAAGTCATGTATTAGTATTTGCACTGCTGCCTTTGATCCATCGGACAAGCTTGTAGTTCCTTTTGTAGATCATCTCATGTGGATGGATTCAGACATGCTGAAGCACACCATAAGGAACATAAATAGTCGAGTTATAAGGAAATTATCTGAAAAGAGCAAATAACATGAATTAGTAACTGACCAGTCGTTAGAACTCGTCCAAGATGGAGATGAGAAATTGAACAATAGTTGGACTGACCAGCAGTACGAACTCTCGATGGAAACTATGCACCTGAACATGAGCCCATCCGATGACTAATGCGGAAGGAAAGCATAGCTGAAAACCGATGAAACAGAAACCAAATGAAATAGATTTCTATTCTACACTGGTAGTACGTCTGCATATACCTATCACAATACCGCATGCTTCATGCAGACAATAATAGAGGAATGAATTATGGAATACCATAAATGAATCATACAACCGAAATCGAGTTCAGGTGTAATCCAAGTTCCCCTGCAACAATATGAATACAACCTCAGCAAACAAACAAAAATTCGATTTAGATTATGTAATAATGGACAACACAAAAGATGAAATGAATCGAGAGTTGCAGACAACACTGTCCGGAGATTTGCTAGGCAAAAGGAGTTTTCGCGATGCGCTGGGCATACGGCGATAGCGACCTACTACCAGCTCCCCACCTCCAACTGATGACAATGATCTCCTCTATGCGACCTTGCCACCGAGTGCGCCAGGAAGAAAACGCCCTGGGACGCCGATAAGTTGATGATGACAGTGGGCTCGTATAGTTCTCTTGATAGAGATTGGCTTGGTGAGGGGGCGCTCTTTCGGAGGGGAAGGAGATGGAAGCACAACGTTGCGCATCCTGTGCCCATGTCCGGCCACCACGGTGCCTGTGTACTGCGGACGATAAATAGCTGGGCGACACGGCGGCATCTTGCTGGGGAGACGCCATGGGTGATGTTCCTCGATCGGTGAGCTCAACGGAATGGAAGCAAGTGATTGCTTGGACAGGCAACGATGCGGTTCAGGCGTTTTAGCGGGCGTTTTATAGACTTTGGAGGGAATCAGGGAAGTGGAGACAATTCAGCTTTGATTGCTTGGAAGCTGAACGTAAGGGAATTGTCCTTCGAAGCTGAACGTAAGGGAATTGGATGCTAATTTGCTTGGAAGCTGAACCGAAGGGAACGCATTGGACGTAATGGTGTGGTGCTTCACAGTTTTATTATTGTGAGATGCTAATCTGCTTGGAAGCTGAACACGGGAGGTAATTTGGAACGGAAGGAGATGCATTGAATGTAATGTGTTCTTTTTTATTGGGCTGATGTGGCAATCATGCTAACGTGGAAATTTATGATTGCTCAAAGATGCTTGATGAGGTGGATAGCTTGCATGTTGAGAGAAATCACCTTAGTGGGTTGCTCCTATTTAGATATTATAGATTCTCTCTAGATCAATGTGGTGAAAGAAGTCATTAGGACATTGACGAGCATTTCTTGGCAACAAGTATGGATTGGCTCCCCATATGCGCAAGAATTGGTCTTTCTTAAGCGAGGCCATAGACCGATGGGGACCCGAGGCTGTTGCTTCTCTTTGACGCTTGGTGAGTCTTGGTTTAATAATCTCATCTTGCTCTTCTTGTTTATTACGGTGACGGCGAGATGTGGTCTTCTTGCCCTTCTTTGTGCCACTATGAGATGGACCTGTGAACAGCATAGGTTTGGGAGGGAATAGGAGATAAGTGCACAAGTCATGGAATTAAAGATCAAGGAGGACACTAACAAGCAACATTGGTGAAACTAGTCAAAGCGGTAGTACCGCAACCTGACCCGGTAGTACCGCTTGGACCGGTAGTACCGCCTATGAATAAGCGGTACTACCGCTCAAGCTCAGCACATCTAGATTGAGATTGAGAACATGGCAAAGAAGTCCATAGTGTCACACATTGTTGCTAGCTAGTATCCTCGTACATGTAGAGCTTCCAAGAGGGTTTCTCCACCACAAACCCCCATCAAACCCTAGCCTATGCATCTAGGGAGTTCAACACGCCCTAGAGAGAGAGATTAGGGTTCATACCGGAGGACATGATGGAGAAGAGGATGGGGAAGCTTCTCCATGGAGGAGATTTGGCCTGGGGCGGCTGGAAAAGGAGATCGGGGCCGATCTCCTCGAGGTCTTGACCTTGGGGACGCGTTTGACTCGAGGTGGGTGGAGGAGTGTGGTGATTTTGGGGAAGAACGATCCACCCGGTACCTTAAGTCAAAATCGCAAGCGGTAGTACCGCTTGTAGAAGCGGTAGTACCGCTTACCGGTACTTGTCCGGTACCTCGGGCGGTAGTACCGCTCTGGGGCCAGCTTATGAATTTCGTCAGATTAGTGCCCCTAAGCGGTAGTACCGGTCTGAGATCCGGTAGTACCGGCCTCCAAAGTTCAAAGACATTCAGATTTTGGTGTAGACTTATGCTTTTAGACTGAATTGGCTCAAGAGATAGGTAATGGCTAGGATTAGATGTCGGAACTATTAAGGTACTACTCAACCAAGCTTGCAAGAATCAAAGCATGAAAAGCCAAGCTTGGGTGAATCTCCCATGAAGAACATGAAGAAAAGAAAACCAAAAGCAAATGAAGAAAAGAAATCAAAAGAAACAAAAGCTCCTCAAGGAGGAGGTTGGTGGCCGAAGCCATCGTGTAAGAGTTTAGTAGTGTGAGGTCGCGTAGATGTATCTAGGACTCACGGCTACAACTCAACATGAAGCTCATTAGTCACTTAGTTGACAAATAGTATATGATTTGGATTTCTTTATGCATTATGGGGGGAGGGATAGCTCAATAAGTTTAAACCGCACTCCCCCTATATTCATGTGTGCTTTACATCTAGACATGTAGTACAAAAGTGGTATTATCCACTCTTGACACAACGTCCGGATGAGAAGCACAAGAGTAGAGAAGCAAACCTTGACGTTGGCCGGTAGAGTATGAGTCCATTTTCTTGTCGGGCTCATTAAGGAAGTATTGATGCTCTAGGTGCTTGGGATTGCTATACCGTTGGAACCCTTCATATCTTGCTCTTGAGTATGTCTTGTACTTTGCTCGAGTCATGCAAGAGTCTTGACGCTTTAGCACCCCGGCGAGAATGGACCAATAGGATAGATTCTTGTGTGGTCCCTTGATCTTCATCATGGTTTAGGTCCTCGCCTTGGCCCTCATTGTTGTTGATGCCGAACTTGAGGTTGTGGAAGAAATTGATTCTCACTTGGTTGTTCAACGGAATAAGCTTGGCCTTGTGGTGTAGATGGTTCCGCATAGGTGGAACTTGGTCCTTCCCCGACACTCATAGAAGGTAGCATTTGGGATAGGCGAGTGCCAACACCCATCCTTCCTATGGTGACCGGGGGAATTGCATCTCCTTTCTCACAAGAAGCACTTCGCTCATCCAAAGAACTATTATCTTCATCAAAAGTCACATCACTCAATACCACAACCACACAATAGACTCATACTCCATCATCATGTTTGAGAGTCTTCAACTAAGGTTTGTTTCTCACTTCCGGCAACCCCTTGAAGTTGGGGTAAGAATATGGCTAGGAGTATATGACGGATTCCTTCTTTGCCGAAGAAGACATCCACGATATTGAGCTTGAACTCCATTCCATTGTTGCTCCTTCTTGCAAGGATCATGGTATAGAGCTTGCATTGAACTTGTTTGACAAATTTCATCATGGTTCATTTTCTTCAACGCAATTCCTACAAAAAACGATCTCTACACAAGGAAGCATTTTCTATTAGTCCGAGACCGTGGCCTCTTGGAGAGACTAGCTCCACAAGAGAGCCACCACAAGTTCATTGTAGTAGGTACAAAGACCCAAGCGTGTAAAGCAATGAACGGAGAGAATCATAAACAAAGGTCTTGACAAGGTAGGACATCATCACCACCTTGTCAAGGCCTAATACCTTTAAGCTTGCTTGTGTTGTTGTCAAGAGAATGGTAGAAATAGATGACTTGATGACGACAACGAATTCCTTGCTTCCGGTTAAAAGACTTGTGGCTTCAAAATCAACCACCCAATAAACACCACCGAAAGCAAGGTCCTTCATGGATCAAGACTTGGAAATAGGAACCCATTTTTCAATGGGCCCTATCTTGACGTTCCTCTTTATATTGATCATTCTTCCTCTCTTCTTCTTCTTTGGCTTGATTGCCACTTCTCCTTCATTGCATGAGTCCTCATGGGTTTCAACTCTAGCTTCAATGACTCCTTCCAGTAATTGGACTTGGATTTGGAGGCTTTCAATTTTAGACTTCAAGCGATTGACTTCATCTTTATGATCCGGGTGAGGGTGAGTTATGTCAAACACTTGAATCTCTTTCTCCTTATTCACCCGAGATTGTTGCGATAGAGCTTCTTCAAGAAGAGAATTCCTTTTCAAGAGCAAAAGCTTGTGTCTTTCCAAGGTGGCAATGTCGTCTTCATGGTTGCGACAAATATAGTCCTTGCTAGCTAGATGATATTCCCTCAAGGCTTCCTCTTGCATGGTCTTGATCACCATAAGCTTGTCCTTGCTCCTCTTTAGAGTTGCAATTTCCTCCTCGTGGTCACAACAAGTAACTTTTTCTTTGCTCAAGCGAATCCACTCCATCAAGGACTCATTTTGCCTATCATTCACTTCAACTAGCTTGGCCTTATGTCTCTTTAGAGCGGCAATCTCTTCTTCATGATCACAACATGACACCTTCTCCTTGCTCAAATGAAAGTACTCATCCAAGGCTTCCTCTTGGCGAGAAATGATATCCAAGAGTCTTGCATTATGTCTTCTCAACCAACCAAGAGCATGATCTTGATTCTCGATGAGTTGGGAGATGAAGGAATTGTTGGATTCTTCAAGAACAATAGCACTAGTTTCAAGAGACATGCGCATGCACAATTCTTCCTCATGAGCTTGAGTGAGAGAGATAATTTCCAATTCCGCTTCAACACGATCTTGAGGCACATAAAGTTGAGTCACAAGTTCCTCATCATGAGTCTCCGATGATACCTTTGCCACAAGACAATGGAAGTTGTTGACGATGAGGTTCTCGTTTGGAGAGTCGAAGAGGGAGATGGAGGGAGTGGAGATGGAGGGTCTCATGACCATTGTCTTCCCTTCTCTCAAAGATACAATTGGCAAAAAAGTGACTTGTGTCGCCACAATTGTAGCAAGCTCTCCCCCTTTGCTCTTCCCTTGGACTTGTGGAGGAGTATCTTGAAGAGTCATGAGGTGAGTATCTTCTTAACCTTGAGCCCCGTGTCTTGTTCCCACTCCAAAAGCTCTTGGCGGCAAGAGCCATGTGTTCATGATAGTTGGCCTTGAGATCATCCGGACCCCACTCGATGGGATCCTCATCGCTCTCACTAGCTTCATGCTCCTTCATCTTCAACGCAAGGTTAGGCTTACGGATGTTGTGGGCGCGAGCAACAAGGTCTTCCGCATTCTTCTTGGAGATGTCCAAAGCGATGACTTCACTAAGGACTTCATCGGATGTCATAACACGGAAGGAGGCATTTTGGCGGATGGCCTTCAACTTCACTTCCTCATAAGGAAGGAGAGCATTGTAGAACTTTCGCTTGATCCAAGGGTCATCCACAAATGTTGCTCCAAGATCTTGCGTTTGTACGGCGAGAGCGATAAGGCGCCGGTACATCTCTTTGGGTGATTCTCCTTCATTCATGACGAAGTTGTCGGCCATATTGTTCACTTCATCGAAACGAGAGCTTTGGATGCTCTCATTTCCGAGGAAGAGCTTGTCAAGTTTATTCCATGCTTCCTTGGCGGTCTTGAGCGAGCGAATATGAGCGCGGTCCTTGGGTGTGACGGCCATGTGAATCATGTTGTTGGTGGTGGCGTTGAGTTGATCATCCACGACCTCTCTTCTTGTCAAGTTCTTTGAGTCTCTTGGTGAATAACCTTCCTCAATGATGCGCCAAAGCTCGGTAGACGCGCTGCGCACATGAGATTTCATCAAGAATTGCCAATTTTCGAAGCTATTGGATTCAAGTAGCGGTGGTGAGCCATGAGTCAAGATATGAGGCATGGGTATTGGGACATTTAGGGAGTAATCACTTGGTGGAGGCACGGCATGATACCCTCCTAATTGTCCCTCAACCGATGGTTCATCCTTCCCTTTTGATGAAGTGCCAATGTCCTCAAGTTCCCTTTCTCGAGGTGGTTTTGTCGATTGCGCGACAAAATCAACAAGAGGAAGGGTGTTGACTTATGGTGGAGGAACATCAACACTTGCCTTAGGATCTATAATGGGGGTTGATTTGGGAGCAATCAACTCCATCATCATAGCCTTCATTTGAGATACAATGGATGACTCCAATTTCTTGAGGTCATCCAAAGTAGCCGGAGTGCTATCGACAATTGATGGTGGAGGTGATTGCTCACCGAGAAGCAACCCATTCTCTCCATTCTCTTGTTCGGCCATTTCTTAGGCGGTAAAGCCCGAGCAAGAAAACCTCGCTCTGATACCAATTGAATGGATCGTAGCGAACAAGAGGGGGGGTGAATGGGCGCTACGCAAATTTTTAGCCTTTTTCAGTTTTTAGTGCAACGGAAGATAAAGGTGATAGCTTTGGTGATGGGGGTGTTCCTAGAATGATCCTAGACTAGTGCAACAGGTAAAGGAACCAAACAACAATAACAAGGATAAGGAGCGGGACAACCGGAGGGCGCGAAGACGAGGCGAGGATTTGTTTCCCGCAGTTCCACCCACAAAAGGGAGTACGTCTGCGTTGAGGAGGTGCTAGCCTCACACAAGAGGCTAGACGGCCACACCACGAAGGAAGGCCTCACCTTCTTCCTCAAGAGAGCTCCACAAAGGGGCTCCCTTTGCTCCACTAAGGCACCGGTCGAGGCGGTGGTTCCTTCACAAGGTTGGGGCGAGCTCCACAACACCAGGAGGCTCCCAACACCCTATGGGGCTAGCACAACTCCAAGCTAGCCTCCATAGGAGCACTTCATCCAAGATCCCACCATAGGAACCCTACCAACAAGATCCACTAAGGACTACGACGAATTGGTGAAATTTCTCTCGGTAGAACGATAGATCGGGGTCTCCTCCACCACTCCTCAAAGTATGAGCAAGATTGATTGGGTAGGTAGGGAGATCCACTAAGTTTGAGCTCAGCAACAATGGAGGAGAGAGAGAGAAAGAGAAGAGCTAAAAACGAGCTGGGGAAGAAGGGCCCTTTAAATAGGGCTCCTCAAATCCAACCGTTATGTGCAGTTTCTGCCTAAGCGGTACTACCGCTTTGGGAAGCGGTACTACCGCTCTGAATTCGAAATCCCCACAGAACTTGTCCACGTGGACACATAGCGGTGCTACCGCTCGCGGTACCGCTCGAGGTACCGCAATGGTCTCCAGAGCTTACTGGATCCCAAGCGGTACCGCAGCGGTACCGAAGCGGTACTGCCGTAACTTAATTTACGGTACTTAAGCGGTACCATAGGCGGTACTACCGCTCTCAAGCGGTACTACCGCCCAAGGTACCGTAAAGGTACCGTAACCTGTTATGTGGTACATTTGCGTGAGAAACCTCCAGAGCGGTATTGCAGGGCGGTACCAGTAGGGTAGCGGTACTACCGCTCCTGGTACCGGTAGTACCGCCTTGGCTGAAACTGCTTTTTCCTCTTTTCCTCTCCTACCATGTCACCTCGCGACACACACACAAAACCAGAAAACCTAAGATCTACGCTTCAGTCTTCCGATCATAATGTGTTCAGCGAGGGCACCGTACACTTGCTAATCTGTCAAAGACAATCTTTGTGCACGGTTAAATTCATTCAAGCGTTGTCATCAAACACACAAAACATGGGATATAGATCTTGCTCTTTCAAATGGCACAGTCCAAGAGTCCTTCACTCCTCCCACAGAAGCAAATCTACCAAACACCACATCTCTAGGGACCAAAGCAGGTGAAGAAAAGGCAGCATATACCAAGACTCTTTCTAGAATTGGATCTGTATGATTCCAATACAGAAACTTCCCAAAGGAGGATACAACATTAGCAATGTCTAGGTCGTTTCTATAGTCAGGATGTATACCAACAAACATTAACCAGCCTTTTCGAAAACCCTGCTCAGCCCTATGATTGATAGCACGGTCCACAGGGATAAATCTAACTGTAGTATTTGCATTGATGTTATATTCTCCGTGCTGAATCAAAGCACTGACCGCTGTCGGGCCACTAAACTGATACATACCAACTCCATATAGGCTAGGCTGATAGTCGATAACATTGCGGTTGAGAGGGCCGACCAAGAAGTTGCGAACCTGGTGTCTCCAAAAAGCTTGCAGATTTGGCGGCGGAGGAGGATGAACCACCCCAATGCAATCACTCTGATGTTGCTGCGGAGGGTCTTGCGTGGCGAAGTAGAACGATCTAGGCAGTCTTGTCGGGCCACCATCAATCACCTGATGCCCCCAGGGCACCCAAGGCGTAGGATCGACTTCAAAGTTCGCCATCGGGAGAGACGGAGCAAAAGAGGAGGGCGGTGGCAAACTATGTGGACTCTTCTCCTTGGCTAGCACATCCGGCAAATTTAATGCCTCCTCTCCTGCCTCAGAAGACGAACCGACAAACCCTTCTGTCGGCCCAACAATAGAAACCTTGTCCGAGCCCAACTCCCCCTTTTTTGCAAGTTTGGGCACCCAACACTTACCCAAAGAGGCCTTAGCAGTTAAACAATTCCGTTTAATATGACCGTAGTTAAAACAACCACGGCATCGAACTTTGTTCACGCAATCCTTTGTAATATGAGTCATACTAAGACAGCGTTGACATTTCCAAACTTGAAAAACCATATCATCCACCATTTGAGCAAACTGATTATCATCCTCTACCTCATCCTCCTTTCCACTCTTTGATTTATCAACAGAATCAAGATTATGATTGAGAGGAGATTCTTCCACAGTCTGTTTCTCTTTTTGGATATTATTAGGAGGAGCTTCCCCAGATTGCTTCTCTGTATGGATAGGCAGAGTAGTACCAAAAGAAATGACTGGAGAGGACACTGTTTTGTACAAATGCAATTCAGCTGGAAGAGAATTCCCAGCAGCATAACCTTTTCTAGCCTCATAATGAATTTCCTCAGCAAAAACCAACCGTTTATTAATTGTAGCAGTATGCTTAAGGGCTGGCTTCGGAGCTGGTAAGTTAAGAGCATCCATACCCGACTTAGTCCTCCTTTTGGAAGGGCTTACTAAGGTCCACTCTTGAGAACTATCAAGCTGCCACTGCTCAAACTCTCTCCTCCAATTAGGACCACCATCACTCCATAGATGGAAAAAACATTTGAATTTCTCTGCAATGAAAACTCTCTTTTGGATGATATAAAAACCAACAGATTTATTAGCCACTCTGAAAGAAAACACTCTGTCCCTCACATGAGTCACCTTGAGATAGCCACAGAAACCCACTAAAGCTGCTTCTAGGGCTATAGCAACAGATTCTTCCTCCAGTCTAAATGCTGCTCTCCCAAAGGAAACTATCAAGGAGAAATAAGTTTTCCCTCTTGAAGGATGAACAGTACTTGAAAATTTCCTCAATACTTCCTTAGCAAAATTTTCACCCGCTTTAAAATCCAGCCCCAAAGAGATAGCAGTGTGCATCGCAAAAGAAGGGTCAGGCAAAATAGACTCAGATGCAATCTCTGTAGGAAGGTCAGCAGCAGCAGGCATATTATCAGCTGCGGGAAGATCCTTCATCACTGGAGCAGGCACAACAGTTTCCATGGAATCCTTCTGATGATCAACCCCACTGACTAAAATAGCTGATCTAATTCTTACCACATGATGCGAAAAGCTCACCTTCATGCCTGGTTTATAACACGGTTCCAATCTAAGCACTTGCACCGCAATCGGATCATCTTTCGCATTCAGAATCATCCAACCATTAGAACACCAATATTTCATGGTACCATCATAAGCCTTCATACGTCCTCGATCCAGATCTTTCTTCGTAGAATAAGTAACCTTCCAGCCCAAGGGCGAGGCATCCTTCAGAGTATCACGTGGACACCTAATGTCCCGAGGTTTATCAGATCCTAGAGCCCTATCCGCAGCACTAGGTAGATCAACCCTAGTCTGAGAACTAGGCAGATCAACCTGATCCAAACTCAAGATCTGATCACCAACACACACCAGATGACAGGGAAATTCCACAGACATACCCACTGAGATGCAATCATTAATAGCCACAATCTTGGCGTCCACAGTAATCCCATTATCATCAAGGAGGACTAAACGACGACGATCAAAATGGAGAAGGATATTACCCGAGTGGATCTCCTTAATCTTCTTCTGCAGTAACGTAGTATACGTCACTGCCCAACGCCCAGCCATCAACTCCAATGCATGGGCACCAGTAGGACTGCAAACCTGGATTGGATCACCAGACCTCACCTTCAATTCGCTCGCCGGAGAAGCCATGGGATCTATGAGCCGATGGACAAAAAGGATATGGGAGTGTGGGCGGGGGGGGGGGGAACGCCGGAGAGAATGGTCGGAGTGGGAATGGCCGATCACCAGAGATCAAAGAGATCGCCGGTGCAAAGAGGCCTAGGGTTTAGGAGGCGACGTGGGAGCCATTTTTCCACATAGAACCACATAAATTTGTTGCTTGTGGAACACCATTTGGGTAATAATTCCAGACTAACTTCACCCATGGAATTTCCTCTTTATTATAAAACTTCTGTAAGTGCTTCATAAGAAGAGCTTCATTCTGCTTTTCAAAATCCATAATCCCAAACCACCCTTCTCTTTTGGCTTAGAGATCATGTCCCAGGCTGCAAGTGATTTCCCTTTTGAATCAGATTTACTATCACTCCACAAACAATGTCTAATTATTCTGTTCAACTGCTTTATAATTCCAGGAGGTATATCCATAGAGCACAGAAAGAAAATGGGCATAGAGCTGAGGCAAGATCTTATCAGCTGCAACCTCCCTCCATATGCTAGAAAAGTAGATGTGGCTACCAATCTTCTCTCTAATCTGTCAACTAAAGGCATTAGATCTTGAATCTTTGGTCTAGTTGTTCCCAAAGGAAGCCCAAGATATGTAAAGGGCATTCCCTGTACAATGCAGCCAAAAACCTGAGCCAGATTATTTGCCTGATCATCTGAGATATTTATAGGCAGTAAACAAGATTTATGATAATTAACATACAATCCTGTTGATTTACTGAAATTATTCAGAGCCTCTTCAAGAACCAGCAACTGCTCTTTATCCGCTTGCATAATTAACAAAGTGTCATCAGCATACTGTAGAATGGGAAAATCAGGATCCCCAATAATTATAGGAAGCTATATCAAATTACTATGCAGTAGATCATTAACCACTGATTGTAAGACATCTCCACCCAAGACATAAAGAAGAGGAGAAAGAGGACCCCCTGCCTTACACCCCTTTTACATTTAAACTGCTTCCTAGGTACACCATTAAGCAACACAGAGGAAGAACCAGAGCTAAGAAAATCCTTGACCCATCTTAACCATTGTTCATTAAACCCCTTATGTCTCAGAATCTGTAATAATGCCTCATGCTCAATAGTATCAAAAGCCTTCTCAAAATCCAACTTCAGAATTATGCAGGGAGCCCCAGTAGATTTACATTGATAAATATATTCAAAAGCCCAGGCCATACAATCATGAATAGTTCTATTCTTGATGAAACCATACAGATTTTTATGTAAGCATTGAATAATAACTTCTTGCAATCTATCAGCTGCCATTTTGGTGAGAAATTTCAGACAGCAGTTTGTTAAAGATATAGGCCTATAATCATTGATCTTCTCAGGGCTATGGCATTTTGGAATCAAAGTAATATATGAGGATTATTCTGTGGAAGTCTTTGTCGCACTTATCTGCCAGAGCAAAGCTTCCCTTCACCATGATTGGGCCATTGGGTCCAGGGATTCTCCACAGTAAATATGTATAATGCGGCACTGCCATGAACCTAGCGTAAGCGGGTCATCCCAGTAACGCATGATACTGTGATTGAATATCTACCACCTCGAACTCGAGCTTCTCCCTCCTGTAATTTTCTTGGGTTCCAAACTGATCGTCGAGATCTATCTTTCCCAGTGGATAATTCGGCTTCTCTGGTGTGATCCCGTGGAATCGTGTGCCTGTTGGTTTCAAATTTGCCAAAGATATGTTCATCTTCCTCAATGTGTATGCGAACAGAAGGTTTAGACTAGATCCGCCGTCTATGAATACTTGCGAAACGTCGAATCCTGCAATTACAGCTGGCAGGATCATAGCTGATTGGCCTGGCCGCGGAACTTGGGGCGGATGATCTGCTTGAGTGAAACCGATGTCCTGACTCGACCAATTTAAATACTCAATCGTTGGTGGAGGCATCTTTTTAGCCATGAACACTTGTCGCGAGATCACCTTTTGGGTTCTGTTCGAAGGCCTGCCCTTTTGAATCATAGCTACTGATCCGTTTGTGTCGATGTAAGGACCGTTCTGCGGGTTTGCCACAAGTTGCAGTTGATGCCGATTTTCATTGGTAATTGCGGGTGGAGGTGGAAGGTGGATTTCACTTCTTGGCCCCTGCGGGTGCCCCCTGTTTACTCCTTGCACATTGGCATTGCCTGCATACCTATGCAGAGCTTGGAAAGTTCGACAGTCCTTCTGAAGATGTCCCCGACTGTCTTTTACCGTCATTGTCGAGGTAAAAGTGCATCTGGCATGGTCCGTTCAGCATTTCTTCGGGTGATATATTGATTGGTCGTTGGAACCTTGGCCTATTATTTTGTCTGCTGGAGCTTGGAGCGTCTCTGTGATCGCTGCGCTGCTCGCTATCTCTATGATACTCCTCCCGATGATTTCCTCCACTACTTCCTCGGAAGCCAGCCGCCACTTGGCTGGGACCGTCGCAGTCAGCATATTGCCGAGCAAATCGCCGTCTATTTTGATTGTTGTTCCTGTTACGATCTTCGTCGGGTGACATGTTCCGTTTGTTATGCACGGCATCTTCTCCATCTGCCCAGCGATTTGCTATATCCATAAGATCAGCGATTGTTCTCGGGTTGGTCCGGCCCAAATCCTCGATTAGGTCATTCCTTTGGATCCCTCCAACAAATGCATCGATCGCTCTTTCGTCGGATACGTTCTCCGCGGAATGTTTGATGATATTCCACCGCTAGATGTACGTTCTCATTGACTCACCATATTTCTGTTTGCACGCCCTTAGCTGCTCAATGGACGCAGGTTTCTTCCATGTGGAACGAAAAAAATTCACGAACAAGTCCTCGAAAGTTTCCCAACTATCGATGGATCCCGGTGGCAATTTCTTAATCCAGGATCTTGCGGCTCCACTAAGGTGGACTTGGACGCTTTGCATGGCTGTTGCTCTGGTTCCACCCAACAACTTCACTGTTTCCAGGTAGTCGATCAGCCAAACCTCAGGTTCTTGCAGACCATCGAATTTTTTGTAACTGTCTGGCAACTTGAAGCCAGATGGAACTTTCGTCTTGCGAACTCGTCGAGTAAAGCAAGGAAGTCCGCACATATCCTCTTCCGCAACTTCTGGCGAATGTCGCCTAGATCTGTTCTCCCTTGCTCTGTCCACCCGATCTTGTGCCTCTGTATTTCTCGCCGCTTCTGTCCGTGGAGGATCTCGCGTCGCCGTGGTAGGTCGCGGGCTATTTCGCCTTGGAGCACTTTCGGGTTGTGCTGCGCTTGGACTTGCGAATGCCGCTCCCATGACTCCTACTCCTACCATGGCCATCTGGTACAGTGGCTCTCTCGGGTCTCCTGCTGGAGGTCGTGATGCTAATATATAGGCTTGTGTCGCCATGTATCCAGCTTCCGGTGTTTTGGGTATTATATTCCCTCTTGTATCGATCGACATAAATGACATGTCGAGATTTTGGATCAACTGCTCTCTTTCTTGCTCAGGTAGATGCGCTAGGCGAGATCTTGCTCGGTTACGTGCTGCTCTGTGATTGGATTCCGAAGTTCCTGAATGTCGGCTGAGCTCTGCCCTTCTTCGGCTTGACGCGAAAGCTGCGACTCTCCTCTTTTCCAGCTCGGCTCTCTATTTTTCGAGTTCTCGTCCAGCACGGGCGAGTTTATATTGGTACGCTTGCAACTCTTCATCTGTGGCAGTCGTAGTCATCGGCTCTGTGCTATATATGGCTTTTGCCGCCCTATCCCAAGCTGCTTGCGGAAGTTGCACCATCTGTCGCGTTGTAGGCCCAACATATTTGGTGCCTAAACCTTGCATAAGTTCAGCGGGATCGATGTATGAATTTCCCAAATCATCGAAAGCCTCTGACGTCTCCACCGCTGGTCGACTTGTCTCTCCGATTACATAGACTTGATGATATCTTGGAGTTTGATTTTCTTCGGGGTCAGTGACACCGTCATATAGATCGGCGAGGACCTCCCGAACAGAAGTAGATCTTTCGATGAAATCGAAGCTGTCGACGCTGTCTGAGTCGCTGCTTATATTTGACTCCGCAGATGACCCGAAGGACATACTGCCGAAGATCTTGACGAGTTTTCCGCTTGAAGCGGCCTGGTGAAGCTTGGCGGCGAGATCTCTTCTTCGCCTGACTCGAACGATGATGACGATCTCGAGAAATCAGAATCGACCGCGAGCGATCCCGAAGAATCCGGTATCGTGAGACGGTGAGATCCCTCCTTTCCGACGCGGAAGTGGAACCTTCCGAAGGTCATCTCCATGGGCTCCTCCAGATACGCATATGCATCCACACGGGGGGGGGGGGGGTGAGGAACAAAATCGACTAGACCAGTTTCGATCTGTTTACCTCTGTCCATCGCGTTGCTTTCCACCGAAGATGTTGTCGACGCTGTCGAGGATGTTGATGATGCCATCGAGATCGTCTCCGTGTCGCCTCTAATTCCCACAGACGGCGCCAATTGACAAGGGATTAACTTGTCAATGCCTACAAGTTGTAGACTTGGGTTTTCGTGGAAGTAGAGGGCAAGTAGATTTCGATGGTTTCAGCCGAAAAGGTGCTCGACTGCTAAAAAGCTAGGGTTTGTTGACAATGAGATTGATCCTTTCTTTGTCCCTCAACTCCCCCTTATATAGGAGGCGGAGCCGAGGGTTTCGTATTACACAAGTTACAAACTCCGGGAGACTCTTTGAGTTCGACCCGTGAAGTTACAAGTCTCTTTAATCCTAATCTATCTCTATTTACCATACTCGATGCTTTGCTAGGCTTCCGGACTTCACAATCTTCGAGTTATGGGCCTTCAATAAACCTCGGGTACTATCTTCGGCAAGCCCATCCGGGATGCCTATGTCACCTGGGTGCTCGCCGCCTTCCCTAGTGAGGTGTGTGGCCTGGCACGGGCCTGGCCGTGGTTTGGCGCCGCCGTGGCTGGCCTGTGCCACCGTGCCGCCATTGCTGCCACCTCCTTCTTCACCAGGTAACCCCCTCTGCTCCTTCTACCTATCTACTTCACCTATTCCTTCTCGATCTGTGCCTATGGCTCTATTGTGTATGATGCTGTTGAGCTACCGTGTTGCTCTGCTGCTGTTCTTGCTTGCATGTGCTATGCTGTGGTGCTGCTGCGCATGCTAAGCTCTAGCCTAATCCTACTGATGCCATTCCTATGCCTACTGGTTCCCTGTGCTGTGCTCAATCCATTGATTCATGCCTATATGTTGTGCAAATGGTCATTGGTCCTTGTGTATATGCCTATTAGACTTGTTCATATGCTTGCTGGTTGATTCATATGCTCATTGAATTGTTGTTGGCTTAGGTTTGCTTCACTGACACTTGTGGTGTCAGTGATGCTCACCCATGTCCTGTGTAGGCTACAATTGATCCAATTTTTGGATCAATGCTTGTCTCTGATGCTCTGATATGCTTGGCTTGATCTAATTGATCCATTTGATCAATTAAATGCTAGTGGCTGGTTACTGGTGAATTCCTTTGCTAAATGGATGAATTAATTATTGATGAACTGCTTATGCAGTGTTGATTAAATGCCTTTCTGTGCATGATTTGATATTTCCATAATCAATTTGGAAATGAATAAAGTGCTGTCTTGATGCAGCCCCGCCTATCGTCGACGCTACACCATGGCCAAGGAGTCCCCCAAGTGGACCAACAACGCAAAACCCCGCCATATATGTCAAGGTGAACCCTATCCTCTCTATGGTCGACCTCAACACCAACTTGAATGGTATGCTACCTCATGCCTATCATCATGGTGTCTATAGGTGCCGACGTCGACAAGGACCAAGAGAGAAGGAACTCCCATGGTGCAAGGAAGGGAGAAGAAGAAGAAGGAAAGGAGAGAAGAAGGAAGAGGAAGAAGAGGCGGGAGGAGGAGGCCATGCCGGCCCAGGGGCCGGCCAACCGGGCCCCAGGCCGGACCAGCCGGTCCCAGGGCCGGTCAGACCGGGCCCTGGGCCGGATCCTCCCTGGTGTCAACCGGGCGGCGCACCGACGCCAACCGGATGGACATCTGCAACGTTTCCGGTTGCCGCCCGGTCCCTGGCCCGGTTTGGACCGGATGGGCCGGCCCCAGACCCGGTCCAACCGACCCCTGTACCGGATTTCACGGGTTTGACTCGACCGGATTTGCCCGAGTCGGTCCACCGCGTACCTGTTCGACCCAAGTCGCCTTGTACCTCTATATAAGCACCTAGGTCGCCCCCTTTACTCTAGAGACAAGATTTAGGCTTAAACACAACTTTGAGCTTTGTCTCCCTAGGGTTAGATCCCATTTGTATCAAGGCTACCCTTGTTGGATGTATGGATTTGAATGTGTGAGATTCTAGTGCTACCCACTCTCTCTCCCACTCCTTGATTCATCTCCCTCACCGATCTCTCACCTCGGAATTCTACCGCGCGTCTCTTCCGGGTTGATTCTATTGGCGTGGTCCATCGAGCCACGAGGGTAAGATTCGATTGTATCGGGTTGGCGTGCGCGTGTTCGTTCTTCGTGTTCTTCGCGTTCTTCCTCCTCTCCCTCTTTTCCCCTTTGGATTTGGGTCAATCGTGAGATCGGGCCACAAACTAGGTCTTAGACCTCATCATGTCTTGTTTTACTAACCCCCTGTATAGCTATTCTATTTATTTTTGCAGGTTTGGATGATCTAGGACAAGTTCTTCCAACACATTAGTTTAGGGTTTTAGTATAGAATCAATTGATGCAATCTTATTTTTATTTTATTTACTTATTCATTCAATTCTTGTAATAAAGAATATTGTAAAGACATTGTATCTGTGCAGGATTATCAATAAAGCTCAAGGTTTACTTATGAGCTCATTTGTATTTGTATAATTCACTTATAAATGATTTGTGTATTTATATCTCAATTTGAAATTCAAAGTCATTTGAATTATGAGTTGTATTTGAATTATGAATTCATATTTCATTTTCAATATTGCTTATCTTTTACTCTTTAGGTTTTTAAATTCAATATGACTTGTCAAATCAAATCAACTCCCAAATCAACAACATACAAAAGAGATCATGTCAAAATTCTTAATCTCTTGATGCCTAACCCTAATTGAAGTTGAGAGAGAACCTCGATCCCTCTTAGGTTTTATGCAATAAGGCGCGAAAATTTCCCTCGTTTTGCGATGAAATGCAGATCCTATTTCTAAATCTACCCTTCGATGTTCCTATGTTCTGGGTTATTACATATGAAAATAAAAACAAAAATGAGAATAAAAAGTGGCCGGGGTCGGGGGTGGGGCGCCGGACCTGCTGCGGGCCGGGCGGCGGCGGAGGCGGGGCGACACGGGCGACTGTGGTGACGCGGTCGTCGGCCGCACGATGGTGTGCGGCGGCACGGCTACTACGCGTGCGGGGTTTCGGCGAGGCGACATCGCGGTGGCGCGAGGCACGTGCGGCTACGGGTGGCGGCGCGGTGTCGTGGAGGCGACGCGCGACGGCGACGGCGAGGCTGGCGGCGGCAAAATCGGGCAGCCTGACGGCGTCCTGTGAGCTCCTCGCGCGCGGAAAATGCCTAAGTTCCGGGGTGGGGAACGGCCCGGGGAAGAAGGGATTCTTATATACCCCCACCCCCTTTAGTCCCGCACCGTGCCATGAACCGCGACTAAAGGGGGGTCTTTAGTTCCGGTTCGTGCCACGGTGCGGGACTAAAGGGGGTGGGGGTGGTTTAATTTCAGCTTCCCGCGCAGATCTGGGCCTTTAGTCACGGCCCGATCCACACTCCGGGACTACAGGCCCAAATTACAAAAATTCAAATATTTTAATTAACTACTTTTTGCACACTTATGTATTTGAGATAACTTTTAATATGAAATATGCTTGAATTAAATAAAGAATGTAAATCCATTTTCAGTTTTACAAAATAATTATTCTAACTTATCAAACTATTAAATATCCCATTTTCAATTAAAATGGATTAATTAATATTTTTTGCATAGTTTTAAATCTCACTAAACTTTCTACATGAAAAGTGCTTGAATTTGTATAAGTAATCCAAATCCATTTTCTATTTAATAAATTAATTATTCTAACTTATCAAACTATTAACAAATTTGCCATTTTCTAGGTCTCTCGTTGTTTTAGTTTAAAAGGAAGGGAATAAAATTTTATTACGATTGAACTGGAATTAAAGTACATAGCTCAACTGCAAATTAAGATACATGAGTAGATTAAGTCACAATTGGCCGAACTTGTTTTCGAATGTTGGAGTGATTCAGTCATGCTCGTGCCTAGCCCTATAAACGTCGCCACTGTAGTCGTCCTAGTCTTCGATGTCGTCGTCGCTGGCATTGGGATCGCGGTAGTCGAACCTCGGTGGGTGAGCACGCGTGGGCTGGGACTGAGGGTAGTGCAGGCGGGGGCCACGGTAGGACATGACGCTCTGGAGAGTCCAGCCGCGCCACCGCATCGACGAGGGGAGGGGAGGGTGAAGGGTGCGTGCGGAGTAAAAAACCAGAAAAAACCTTTAGTCCCGGTTTAGGACACCAACCGGGACTAAAGGGTAGACCTTTAGTCCCGGCTGGTAACATCAACCGAGACAAAAGAGGCATGCGTCGGCCGCAGCCTGCCATAGCTACCATTTAATCCTGGCCAGAGCATTAGTCCCGGTTCCCCAGCAGAACCGAGAGTAAATACCCCATTAGTCCCGGGCCAAAGTATTTGGAGACTAATGGGTTTGGATGGAAGGCCTTTTTTCTACTAGTGTATGCTCAACCACTGATCCACAATGGCAGGCCGAAGGCCGTCCTACCGAGGGGGAGCGGCCACGTAGGGTGATCGTTGGATGCACGACAGCGGATCTCCTCAACCTAGGACACGACGCGAACAAATGTGTTACATCTTCCGCGATGCCGAGGAAGAAAGGGCATCCAAGAGAACCAACTAAGTTTAAACATAATTATTGTGATGCTTCTCGTTTAGTGTCATTACAAGATCTAAAGAAAAACTACTCCCTCTATCTCGCTTTATAGGACTCGCGTATTCCTAAATCATCAATTTAATAATAAAATTTAAATTATACTTCTTTCGTCTATAAAAAGATGTTGAAAATTTGTATAATTGAGATATATCTATACACATTAAAGATTGTCTAGATACATCAAAATTTAGACAAATCTTCGACATCCTTTTATAGACAGAGGTAATACAAGAAAACAAATATTTCAAGGAAAAGTAGAACATCTAAACTTTCAAATGATATATATTTTGTAGTACTTTTTTATTACATTGATTAAATCTTAGTACACGTGCAGGATCTCTAAACCGAGACGGAGGGAATACATGACGAATGACCTATTCTCTTTACTAACCACATCAAGAATAACTATAAGAAATAAGTAATAGGCCGCCTGACTTGGAAACATTATGGGAAAACGTAGAGATAGCATTTATAATGTAGCGGGCTGACCATGCCCTAGTGGACACTAGCACGGTCGGTGCGCAAGTTGACCTGCAGGTTTATTTCAAATTTTTACTTGTCAGAAAAAGATTCCAGTTACACTAGCTGGCCCTTGGCAGTGGTGCCAGGGTTCGAATCAACCCGTTGTTGAACACCACTAGTTTGAAGAAGCTAATTCACACGAAAGAAAACGCTTAAGTTGGAAACTAATTCTTGTAACGTTTTCCTCTAAAGACTGCACAAGATCTGTACAAAATACTACATTATCCAAGAAATCACTCTATCTATGCGCTGTACTAACCTCAGTAAGAAAACAAAATCAATGATATAAATAAGAGGTTTGACTAGGAAACACGAAGGGAGAATACAAGGACTAGCACAATGCCCGTGTGTTGCTACCAGACGATATTACTACAGATAATATATATAAAGCAATTATTGTGTGGGTAATTGTATTAGTACAAAAACTCCATGTATTATTATTCAATGGCAAATTCATTAAAAAATGTCATTGTCCATTTGAGAATCCGTCGAACAATTTGGTAGCTAAACAATTACCACACATCCCCAAGGACACCTCCTAAATCGTTCACATCCAATTTTGAACATCTACTTATTAAAGAATAACAATTCTTTTTTTTTGCACAAAGAAGGGGTCTAGAAGACCCCAGAAGAACCTCTATTAACACAAGTGGTGGGTACAGAATTACAAACAGGCCCTTTTACATCGATCACTCGCCCAGAAGAACCAGAAATTAGAGGATAAGGCCTGCCATCTTACAGAAAACACCCTAGGACATAAGATGAAAATGCAATCGGGTCCCTCGGCGCCACCACCACGATTCGCTGGCGTCCTCCAAGCGTTGCCGCCAAGAAACAGGGCGCAGATGCCCGAACACCCGAGTCCGGCGAAGATCCGTCGATGCTGGACGCCTTGGAGCCACCGGGGACGCACCACTTGGTGGCAACAACGCGCCGAGCTCCAGCAGGAAGGAAGCTGCAAGGCCTCCAAACCGGAGGTTGTTGATTCAAGGCCGCCGTGCCGGCCATAGATAGCAGAGGCAAGCATACCTCTCGATGTGAATATCCAGAAGAAACAGAACCACCGCCTCGCCATCGATCTGCAAAGGACAGAGCCACCAAGGATTGCTACTCCTTCTCCACCACCATGGTGACCAGGGAGAGCAAGATCCAGGACATATCTATCCAGATCGAGAGAGAAGGCCGAGAGATTTATTGCAGGGGTTGTGGGAGTGTTGCCGCCCTCCGCCTCCGGCTCCGACCACCGGAGCGCCGCGCCGAGCATCCAGACGCCCACAAGCCACCAGGAGCCTCTCCATCTCCACTGTGGCCAGGTCCCCTTGGGCATAAATCCATACTCCACATGGGTAAGGTAGCAAGATCTATACCTAAGACTAGTCCTATCTACTCCGGCGCTCGTCCTTCACCATCTCCGGCCGGCTAGTCCGGCGGAGGAGGCCCTGGAGCGGCCCGGCCGACTAAGGACGACCCTCAAACCCTGTAGCTAGACGAGAGAGGGGGAGGGGGGAAATGAGCGGTTGAGAATAACAATTCAAACATAAATATTGGGGTCAAAAGTAAAATCGACAATAACTGAAATTATTAATTTTATGTAGTTTATACCAGGGCGCTCCGCGATTTTGTCGCTACCGTAGATAGTAAGCCGGGTTTTTTTTTATGTACCATGGTTAATTTACCTACGACTACCACCTCTATCAATTAAATAGTAAATATAACATTGTACGATGTAGTGAACCGACCATGCCCACATGTGGACACTTGCATGGTTGGTGCACAAGTTGACGTGCAGGTTTGTTTCAACACTTCTACTGATCGGAAAAGATTCCTCTATATTTCAAAACTTGTACTGGTCGCGAAATATTCCTCCATATTAATTAATGAGTAAATCAAAGCGAGCACCGTCGCGTCATAAAACTATGTTCAATCATAGGGCCAACTGCCAGGTATTGGACATATAGATGAAAGAGAGCTCAGCAACTTATTTAAATATGCCACTATGCTGCTCGGCTCTAAGATAGCTAAGGTAAGATACTACTCCTCCGCCTCATTGTTGTCAGCTCCGTAGATTATCTCATAGTCTATGCCATCCATTCCTCCGGACAAATCAGGTTCCTCGTAGACCAGTTCATAGCCTCCTTCCGGTGCTCCGTCGTTGGCCTCCACTTCAGTCTCACAGTCTAGCAAGGGTGTCGAAAGAAAGTGAGTACAGAGGTACTTAGCAAGTTCAAAAGAGAAAAAGGTGTTTGATGCACTAGCTACGACCATTGATCAAAACATCTCAGCTCAATGCATGTTTCGCAAACATTTCTTAAAAAGGTTAATTTTATATTGAAAACTATGCCCGCCAGTCTTCACAGGTTGACCAGAACTTCATGGAGTTCCTTTCCTGCCGCGTTCGTAGTTCCCTTCCCGGAACTGGGAGTGACAAGCCACAATTTTTAATACACTCTGCAGAGGTGCGTTACTTTTCCCATAAGAGAACTTATCCTTGATACCAACCGAGACGCGTTTCTCGTCCACACTTCCTTGGTGTGGGGCCAGGTGTAAGATCCAAGCTAATCACTGCCTTCTAAGCGATCCCACAGACCCACCCTTTTGTAAGTCTATCCTGCCCTATATCTATGGGTAGACCGACCCAGGCATTTGTCCTCACCTTTACCATTAAGGTATACTGTTCCGAACAATTCATGTGCCCTGTCCTATACACCATAGATAGACCAACCCGAACAACCCTTACAATCCTTCATAGACTTTTAATAAGTCTGCCCTCTCCTGTATCTAATGGTAGACCGTGATGGACCACTGCCCCACCTTTACCAAAGATAGACCGATACATGCAACCCTTATCACTAGTCTGTTGATATGCGAGAGGGAAAAGATACAGCTGACTTCTCCATAACCATTATAGATCTTATGGTTAACGCGAAATGTACGGCGCTAGAATCACTAGACGGCATTGGTGATTAGTCCTAGATGAATAGAACCCTTGCAATGGAACCTCCACCATATCAACACATACCATGGTTCAATTGCCAGCCACATAGTCATATTCCTAATTGGAAAAGTAACATTTCATTTTCAATGCAGGAGTGGTAAGTATATAGATTTGCGAGTAAATTGATAGAACATAATCAAGATGACATGAGCAAGGGTGAACTTGCCTGTGGACTGCGAGATAGTGCAGTTCGATGTGTTGGATGGAACCTGGACCTCGGGTTTTGTAAAGAAGCATCATTGTCCGGTAAGGACAATGCTATAAAATCCAAATGATGCATATATGGATGTATTATTTTATGTTGAATCCCTTACCCCGACATAATTATTAAGATTTAGGTTAAATTAAGAATTCATGCCTTTCAGTAATTTGTAATTACTTTTAAGTCCTTAATATCATTTTCTTTTACAAAGAAAAAGGATTTAAGAGTAATAGAATTTTCCTTTTGGAAAAATATTTATTTCAAATAAATAATTTGAAATAATGGAGTTTTCCTTTTATTTTTAGGAAATAAAGAAATAGGAATAATAGAATATTTTACTTTTGGAAAATATCATTCTTAAAAGAAATGACTTGGAATAATAGAATTTATTTTGAAAATAAATATTTGAACTCATTTGAAATGTTTCCTTGATTTTTAAATCCAAGGAAAATTATAAATTAAAATTCCAAGTTTAAATTTAAATTCCAAAATTCCAAAATTTGAATTTGTTTTATTAATTCTATTTCTTATTTTATTCTTGTTAAGGATAATTTTTCATTCAATAATTCAGTTTTTATTGGATTTTTAGAGGTATAGTTTATTATTTAAAATTTGGTTGAATTCAAGGGTTATTTCAAAATTGAAAAGACCAAAATACCCCTGACCCAATTGGGCCAGCCCACTTATTAGGCCCATTTGGACAACCCACTTAGCCTTTCCAAAGCTTATTAGGCACATCTGCTCTTCCTCGCCACTCCTAGGTGCTCGCCGCCTTCCCTGGTGAGGTGTGTGGCCTGGCACGGGCCTGGCCGCGGTTTGGCGCCACCGTGGCTGGCCTGTGCCACCGTGCCGCCATTGCTGCCGCCTCCTTCTTCACCAGGTAACCCCCTCTGCTCCTTCTACCTCCTCTACTTCACATATTCCTTCTCGATCTGTGCCTATGGCTCTATTGTGTATGCTGCTGCTGTGCTACCGTATTGCTTTGCTGCTGTTCTTGCTTGCCTGTGCTATGCTGTGGTATTGCTGCGCATGCTAAGCTCTAGCCTAATCCTACTGATGCCATTCCTATGCCTACTGGTTCCCTGTGCTATGCTCAATCCATTGATTCATGCCTATATGTTGTGCAAATGGTCACTGGTCCTTGTGTATATGCCTCTTGGACTTGTTCATATGCTTGCTGGCTTGTTCATATGCTTGTTGGTTGATTCATATGCTCATTGAATTGTTGTTGGCTTAGGTTTGCTTCACTGATACTTGTGGTGTCAGTGATGCTCACCCATGTCCTGTGTAGGCTACAATTGATCCAATTCTTGGATCAATGCGTGTCTCTGATGCTCTGCTATGCTTGCTTGATCTAATTGATCCATTTGATCAATTAAATGCAAGTGGTTGGTTACTGGTGAATTCCTTTGCTAAATGGATGAATTAATTACTGATGAACTACTTATGCAGTGTTGATTAAATGCCTTTCTGTGCATGATTTGATATTTCCATAATCAATTTGAAAATGAATAAAGTCTGAATCCATTACTGGATACTGATGACTTATTTTTTGGTTCAATTGGATGGATTTGTGTTTGTTGTGACCTCAGTATCTTTGCTACTGACTGGTTGCTCACACAGTTGGCTAGATCTTGTTGGCTACTCATCTTTGCTTGCATAATAGGGAATCATAATTAATATGAAAGCCATTATGCTTGCCTGTGAAGAAATTCTAGGGTTTACTGATGGTTACTTGCATAGGGTTTCACTGGGTGGTTCTTGGTATCTGCTATTACTGGTAAACCTTCTACTGGTGCTATCTGTGCATGTGTGCTTGCTTGTGTGCACATATGTGCATGTGTTCTAGTTTATATGCACATAAATTGTATCTGGATGGTTCTAGGCTCTAGTAGCTCCCTCTTACTGCCAGTGATCCTTGGTAAATACCAAGTGATGATCACCCTTGAGCATCTGCTCAACCCATGACCTGTGTCATGCATAAATGATGGATTGGATCCACTGGATCCTCTCCAGGAACTTGGTATACCTTGTTCCAGCTCCTAGAAAGAAATATTTTGTTGATGCAGTGCTTCTGGATGGTTTTATGATCACATCCCTTCACCTCCTAGCTCCCGTTGATCTCCTCCTTAGGTCACCATGATTTTTGGGTGATTGGTTGGTGGTTTTGAATGGATGGTTGGTTTCGGTGATGGTTGGTGCTGTTCTTGAGCAAGAACATGATGAACTCTACTCTTTTCCTCATTGGTTACTTGGTGAATGCTTATCTGGTCGACTGTGCATTATTTCTAGGGTTTCTGCCCTATTTATACTCCTGGTACTTCTTCTCTGGCCATGCCACACAAGCCTGGCTTGGCCTGGTGACTAGGCTATGCCTTGCCTTGTTGTTGCTTGCACAACAACCCATGAGTTGTGAGCTTCTTTGGTGAAACTTGAGCCCCTGTGGTCTGCCCAGGTTTGGTCTGCTGGTGATCCTATCCTATGTTGTCCCTGTTTTGGACAGGCACAAGTTTCATTGACACTTGGTTCACCCCTGGCTAGTGCTGACTTGTTTTACTAACCCCCTGTATAGCTATTCTCTTTATTTTTATAGGTTTGGATGATCTAGGACAAGTTCTTCCAAGACATTAGTTTAGGGATTTAGTATAGAATCAATTGGTGTAATCTTCTTTTTTATTTTAGTTACTTATTCATTCAATTCTTGTAATAAAGAATATTGTAAAGACATTGTATGTGTGCATGATTATCAATAAAGCTCAAGGTTTACTTATGAGCTCATTGTATTTGTATAATTCACTTATAAATGATTTGTGTATTTATATCTCAATTTGAAATTCAAAGTCATTTGAATTATGAGTTGTATTTGAATTATGAATTCATATTTCATTTTCAATATTGCTTATCTTTTACTCTCTAAGTTTTTAAATTCAATATGACTTGTCAAATCAAATCAACTCCCAAATAAACAAGATACAAAAGAGGTCATGTCAAAATTCTTAATCTCTGGATGCCTAACCCTAATTGCAGTTGAGAGAGAACCTCGATCCCTCTTAGGTTTTATGCAATAAGGCGCGAAAATTTCCCTCGTTTTGTGATGAAATGCACATCCCATTTATAAATCTACCCTTCGATGTTCCTATCTTCTGGTTATTACATATGAAAATAAAAACAAAAATGAGAAGAAAACATGGCTGGGGTCGGGGGTGGGGCGCCGGACCTGCTACAGGCCGGGCAGCGACGGATACGGGGCGACGCGGGCGACGGTGGCGGAGGCGGCCGGCGGTGGCGACGCGGTCGACGGCCGCGCGATGGTGTGCGGCGGCGCGGCAACTACGCGCGCGGGGGTGCGGCGAGGCGACATCGCGGTGCCGGGAGGCGGGCGTGGAGGTGGCGCGGTGCCGGATAGGCGACACGCGACGGCGACGGCGAGGCTGCCAGCGGCAAAATCGGGCAGCCTAACGGCGTCCTGTGAGCTCCTCGCGCGCGGAAAATGCCTAAGTCCCAGGGTGGGGAACGGCCCGGGGAAGAAGGGATGCTTATATACCCCCACCCCCTTAATTTAGTCCCGCATTGTGGCATGGACCGCGACTAAAGGGGGGTCTTTAGTCCCGGTTCGTGCCACGGTGCGGGACTAAAGGGGGTGGGGGTGGTTTTAAGCTTCCCGCGCAGATCTGGGCCTTTAGTCACGGCCCGATCCACAGTGCGGGACTATAAAGGCCCAAATTTTGGGCGCGCTGCCTCCACATTGGTTTCCATTTATTTTACCCTAAAAATTACAAAAATTCAAATATTTTAATTAACTACTTTTTGCACACTTATGTATTTGAGAAAAAAATTGATATGAAATATGCTTGAATTTAAATAAGGATTATAAATCCATTTTCTGTTTTACAAAATAATTATTCTAACTTATCAAACTATTAACAAATATCTCATTTTCAATTAAAAATGGATTAATTAATAGTTTTTGCATAGTTTTAAATCTCACTAAACTTTCCACATGAAAAGTGCTTGAATTTGTATAAGTAATCCAAATCCATTTTCTATTTAATAAATTAATTATTCTAACTTATCAAACTATTAACAAATTTGCCATTTTCTAGGTCTCTCGTTGTTTTAGTTTAAAAGGGAGAGGGGATAAAATTTTATTACGATTGAACTGAAATTAAAGTATATAGCTCAACTGAAAATTAAGATACATGAGCAGATTAAGTCACAATCAGCCAAACTTGTTTTCGAATGTTGGAGTGATTCAGTCATGCTCGTGCCTAGCCCTATAAACGTCGCCACTGTAGTCGTCGTAGTCTCCGACGTCGTCGTCGCTGGCATCGGGGTCGCGGTAGTCGAACCCGGCGGGTGAGCACGCGTTGGCTGGGACTAAGGGTAGTGCAGGTGGGGGCCACGGTAGGCCATGACGCTCTGAAGAGTCCAACCGCGCCACCACAACGACGATGGGGGGAGAAGGGTGCGTGGGGAGTAAAAAACCAGAAAAAACCTTTAGTCCCGGTTTGGGACACCAACCGGGACTAAAGGGTAGACCTTTAGTCCCGGTTGGTAACATCAATCGAGACAAAAGAGGCATGCGCCGGCCGCAGCCTGCCATAGCTACCATTTAATCCCGGCCAGAGCATTAGTCCCGGTTCCCCAGCAGAACCGGGACTAAAGATCCCATTAGTCCCGGGCCAAAGTATTTGAGGACTAATGAGTTGGGATGGAAGGCCTTTTTTCTACTAGTGTATGCTCAGCCGCTGATCCACAATGGCAGGCCGAAGGCCGTCCTACCGAGGGGGAGCGGCCACGTAGGGTGATCGTTGGATGCACGACAGCGGATCTCCTCAACCTAGGACACGACGCGAACAAATGTGTTACATCTTCCGCGATGCCGAGGAAGAAAGGGCATCCAAGAGAATCAACTAAGTTTAAACATAATTATTGTGATGCTTCTCGTTTAGTGTCATTACAAGATCTAAAGAAAAACTAGTCCATCTATCTGCTTTATAGGACTCGCGTATTCCTAAATCATAAATTTAATAATAAAATTTAAATTATACTTCTTTCGTCTATAAAAAGATGTTGAAAATTTGTATAATTGAGATATATCTATATACATTAAAGATTGTCTAGATACATCAAAATTTAGACAAATCTTCGACATCCTTTTATAGACAGAGGTAATACAAGAAAACAAATATTTCATGAAAAAGTAGAACATCTAAACTTTTAAATGATATATATTTTGTTGTATTTTTTTATTACATTGATTAAATCTTAGTACACGTGCAGGATGTGTAAACCGAGACGGAGGGAATACAAAATTACATGACGAATGACCTATTCTCTTTACTAACCACATCAAGAATAACTATAAGACTGCTCATAGTGGGAGTAACATAGCTAGTAACATCACACATCTCAAGGCATTTTGGTGACATGGCATGCGAATAAATGAAGAAAGAGAGTGAGGTGGTAACTAGCTATGTTACCATAACATCACACACCCCAAGACAAAATGAGTCTACAATATAATAAATGACACAATGCATGACACCACATATATGTTACTACCCACTATGAAGGTAGTAACCTAGACTAGTAACATGACATATGTTACTAGTCTAAGTTACTCCCCACTATGAGCAGCCTAAGAAATAAGTAATAGGCCGCCTGACTTGGAATCATTATGGGAAAACGTAGAGATAGCATTTATAATGTAGCGGGCTGACCATGCCCTAGTGGACACTAGCACGGTCGGTGCACAAGTTGACCTGCAGGTTTATTTCAAATTTTTACTTGTCAGAAAAAGATTCCAGTTACACTAGCTGGCCCTTGGCAGTGGTGCCAGGATTCGAATCAACCCGTTGTTGAACACCACTAGTTTGAAGAAGCTAATTCACACGAAAGAAAACGCTTAAGTTGGAAAATAATTATTGTAACGTTTTCCTCTAAAGACTGCACAAGATCTGTACAAAATACTACATTATCCAAGAAATCACTCTATCTATGCGCTGTACTAACCTCAGTAAGAAAACAAAATCAATGATATAAATAAGAGGTTTGACTTGGAAACACGAAGGGAGAATACAACGACTAGCACAATGCCCGTGTGTTGCTACCAGACGATATTACTACAGATAATATATATAAAGCAATTATTGATTGTGTGGGTAATTGTATTAGTACAAAAACTCCATGTATTATTATTCAATGGCAAATTCATTAAAAAATGTCATTGTCCATTTGAGAATCCGTCGAACAATTTGGTAGCTCAACAATTACCACACATCCCCAAGGACACCTCCTAAATTGTTCACATCCAATTTTGAACATCTACTTATTAGAGAATAACAATTCAAACATAAATATTGGGGTCAAAAGTAAAATCGACAATAACTGAAATTATTAATTTTATGTAGTTTATACCAGGGCGCTCTGCGATTTTGTCGCTACGGTAGATAGTAAGCCGGGTTTTTTTATGTACCATGGTTAATTTACCTACGACTACCGCCTCTACCAATTAAATAGTAAATATAACATTGTATGATGTGTGTGAGGTCCGTCCCAGGAGTGACGGTTCCGGTTTTTGCGGTTAGGCGATCGCGCGGCTATTACGGCGCCCACGCCTCACCGACGCTTGGTTTCTCGCCGGATCTCGCCGGCACGGGTAGGCTTCTGGCCCTCTCACCCACCTCATCGCGTCCTAGATTGCAACCCGACCTCAGAGGACCCTCCAAACCCTAGGTCGCATGTTTTCTCCCTTTGTTTTCTTTAGGTTTCTACCCACGACCATAGGCCTTTCGCGAGATCTAGGGCTCGTGGTCGTAAAACACCTGTCATCCCTAGTTAAAATTCCCTCTATCGGTGCGATCTTTTGCGCTGGGAGGAGAGGGGAGTACAGAGATGGAGCGGGTGGAGGGGCTGATGAGGAATCTGAAACTTTCAGCGGCGGAGCAAGGGGGTTTTAAAAAGTGTGTGATCCTCGGGAGCGGAGATGTGGAGAAGAAGGAGATGCAGGATTTGGGCAAGGTTCTCTCTGATAAACCTGTGCATGCGGAGGGCATGGCGGCCTCGTTGGGAAGAGCCTGGTGCCCTTTGAAGGGAGTGCGTTGCAAGGCAATGGGAGGAAACGTGTTCATGTTCACCTTCCTGCAGGAGTCTGGCAAGAAGAGGGCTCTATGTGACGGCCCGTGGAAGGCCAACAATGACCTTATTGTGATGACGGATTTTGATCCGGGCAAGGCGATGGATGAGCATGTTTTCGATACAATCCCGATCTGGATCCGAGTGTTCAAACTGCCGCTGGGATGGATAAACAGAGATATGGGGATGGAGATTGGAGACATGGTGGGAGAAGGAGTGGATGTGGATGTGGAGGATGATGGTAGTGCAGCTGGTGAATACCTCCGAGTGAAAACCCGAATCAATATCACAACACCATTGATGAGAGGGTTCTTGAGGCCAGGGAAGGATGGCGAATCTCAGATATGGTGCCCTTTTGAGTACGAATACCTCCCGGAGTTCTGCTATACTTGTGGAATCATTGGACATGACTATGAAGGTTGTTCAGTCGCACTAGCGAAGGGGGAGAAGAGACAATATGGTGGCTGGCTGTGGGCCTTCATTCCTAAAAAGAACGCACAAGGTGACCAGCAAAGGAGGTTGGAGGGAAGAACGTGGGGATATGGGAGGAACTCAAACTCGTCTGGCCGTGGCTCGGGGAGGGGAAGTGATAGTGCTTCTTGGAGGAAGGATAGTTTGGAAAGGCGTACCAATTCTAGCAGATCTCCCACTCGTAGCGAGGAAGCTACGAGCCCGCCCAAATTGGGGGAGAAGAAACAGCCAGGAGCTACGCAAAAGAAATTGGAGTTCTCGGCGACGGGGGAGAAGGAGATGCATAATGATCGGAACGGGAAAGATAAGGAGGAGGCGCGTGTAAGGGGTGTCCTGTTGTTGGTGAACAAGGAGGGAGTGGAAGGGGGAGGGTCGAGCGTGGGGAAGGAGGTGCATGGGTGATGGCGCGTGATGTACACGTCCGTTGGGAACCCCAAGAGGAAGGTGTGATGCGCACAAAAGTAAGTTTTCCCTCAGAAAGAAACCAAGGTTATTGAACCAGTAGGAGATGAAGGCCACGTGAAGGTTGTTGGTGGAGGAGTGTAGTGCGGCGCAACACCAGGGATTCTGGCGCCAACGTGGAACCTGCACAACACAATCACAATACTTATCCCCAACTTAACAGTGAGGTTGTCAATCTCACCGGCTTGCTGTAAACAAAGGATTAAACGTATCGTGTGGAGAATGATGTTTGTTTGCGAAGAACAACAGAGAACAGAAATTGCAGTAGATTGTATTTCAGATGTAAAATAATGGACCGGGGTCCACAGTTCACTAGTGGTGTCTCTCCAATAAGATAAATAGCATGTTGGGTGAACAAATTACAGTTGGGCAATTGACAAATAGAGAGGGCATAACAATGCACATACATATCATGATGACTAATATGAGATTTACTTAAGGCATTACGACAAAGAACATAGACCGCTATCCAGCATCCATCTATGCCTAAAAAGTCCACCTTCGGGTTAGCATCCGCACCCCTTCCAGTATTAAGTTGCAAACAACAGACAATTGCATTAAGTACTGTGCGTAATGTAATCAACACAAATATCCTTAGACAAAGCATCGATGTTTTATCCCTAGTGGCAACAGCACATCCACAACCTTAGAACTTTCTGTCACTGTCCCGGATTCAATGGAGGCATGAACCCACTATCGAGCATAAATACTCCCTCTTGGAGTTACAAGTATCAACTTGGCCAGAGCCTCTACTAGCAACGGAGAGCATGCAAGAACATAAACAACACATATATGATAGATCAATTAATCAACTTGACATAGTATTCCATATTCATCGGATCCCAACAAACGCAACATGTAGCATTACAAATAGACGATCTTGATCATGATAGGCAGCTCACAAGATCTAAACATGATAGCACAAGAGGAGAAGACAACCATCTACCTACTGCTATGGACCCATAGTCCAAGGATGAACTACTCACGCATCAATCCGGAGGCGGGCATGATGATGTAGAGTCCTCCGGTGATGATTCCCCTCTCCGGTAGGGTGCCGGAGGCGATCTCCTGAATCCCCCGAGATGGGATTGGCGGCGGCGGCATCACAGTAACTTTTCTCGTATCGTGGCTCTCGGTGCTAGGGTTTTCGCGACGGAGAGAATATATAGGCGAAGGGGCAGAGTCGGGGGACGCTCGAGGGGCCCACCCCATAGGGCGGCGCACCCAGGGGTAGGGCCACGCCCCCCTAGGGTGTGGCCGCCTCGTCGCCCCTCTTCGTCTCCTCTTCGGACTTCTGGAAGGCTCCGTGCAAAATAAGACCGTGGGCTTTTGTTTCGTCCAATTCCGAGAATATTTCCTGTGTAGGATTTCTGAAACCAAAAACAACAGAAAACAGGAACTGGCGCTTCGGCATCTTGTTAACAGGTTAGTGCCAGAAAATGCATAAAAATGATGTAAAGTGTATATAAAACATGTGAGTATTGTCATATAACTAGCATGGAACATAAGAAATTATAGATACGTTTGAGACGTATCAAGCATCCCCAAGCTTAGTTCCTACTCGCCCTCAAGTAGGTAAACGATAACAAGGATAATTTCTGAAGTGACATGCTACTATCATAATCTTGATCAATACTATTGTAAAGCATATGAAGTGAATGAAGTGATTCGAAGCAATAGTAAAGATAATGACTAAACAACTGAATCATATAGCAAAGACTTTTCATGAATGGTACTTTCAAGACAAGCATCAATAAGTTTTGCATAAGAGTTAACTCATAAAGCAATAGATTCTTAATAGAAGGTTTTGAAGCAACACAAAGGATGATTAAGTTTCAGCAATTGCTTTCAACTTGTAACATGTATATCTCATGGATAGTTGTCAACATAAAGCAATATAACAAGTGCAATAAGTAAACATGTAAGAATCAATGCACACAGTTGCCACAAGTGTTTGCTCTAAGATAGAAAGAAGTAGGTAAACTGACTCAACATAAAGTAAAAGAAAGGCCCTTCGCAGAGGGAATCATGGATTACTCATGTGCTAGAGCTTTTTATTTTGAAAACATGGAAACAATTTTGTCAATGGTAGTAATAATTCATATGTGTTATGCATAAAACCTCCTATAAGTTGCAAGCCTCATGCATCGAATACCAATAGTGCCCGAACCTTGTCCTAATTAGCTCGGATTTCCATGGATTATCATTGCATTACATATGTTTCAACCAAGTGTCACAAAGGGGTACCTCTATGCCACCTGTACAAAGGTCCAAGGAGATAGATCGCATTTGATTTCTCGGTTTTGATAGATCTCAACTTGAGGACATCCATACCGGGACAACATAGAAAACGAGATAATGGACTCCTCTTTTTAATGCTTAAGCATTCAACAACAGATAATATTCTCATAAGAGATTGAGGATTAATGTCCAAACTGAAACTTCCACCATGATACATGTCTTTGGTTGGCGGCCCAATGTTCTTCTCTAACAATATGCATACTCAAACCATTTAATCATGATAAATCACCCTTACTTCAGACAAGACGAACATGCATAGCAACTCACATGATATTCAACAAAGGTGTAAAAAGTTGATGGCGTCCCCGAAACATGGTTACCGCTCAACAAGCAACTTATAAGAAATAAGATACATAAGCAACATATTCAATACCACAATAGTTTTTAAGCTATTTTCCCATGAGCTATGTATTGCAAAGACAAGGAATGAAATTTTAAAGGTAGCACACAAGCAATTTACTTTGGAATGGCAGAGAAATACCACATAGTAGGTAGTTATGGTGGACACAAATGGCATGAGTTTTGGCTCAAGGTTTTGGATGCACGAGAAGCATTTCCTCTCAGTACAAGGCTTTGGCTAGCAAGGTTGTTTGAAGCAACACAAGTATGAACCGGTACAGCAAAACTTACATAAGAACATATTGCAAGCATTATAAGACTCTACACTGTCTCCTTGTTGCTCAAACACTTTTACCAGAAAATATCTAGACTGTAGAGAGATCAATCATGCAATCCAAATTTCAACAAGCTCTACGGTAGTTCTCCACTAATAGGTTTAAACTACATGATGCAAAAACTTAAACATGATCTATGAGAGCTCAAAACTATTGCCAAGTATCAAATTATTCAAGACCATATACCATTTACCACATGAAGCATTTTCTGTTTCCAACCAAATAGCAATCAACGAAGCGGTTTTCAACTTCGCCATGAACATTAAAGTAAAGCTAAGAACACCAGTATTCATATGAAAAAGCGAAGTGTGTCTTTCTCCAACACAAGGAATGCTAGGATCCGATTTTATTCAAACAAAAAAAAAGACGCTCCAAGTAAAGCACATAAGATGTGACGGAATAAAAATATAGTTTCACTAGAGGTGACCTGATAAGTTGTCGATGAAGAAGGGGATGCCTTGGGCATCCCCAAGCTTAGATGCTTGAGTCTTCTTGAAATATGCAGGGATGAACCACGGGGGCATCCCCAAGCTTAGACTTTTCACTCTTCTTGATCATATTATATCATCCTCCTCTCTTGACCCTTGAAAACTTCCTCCACACCAAACTCAAAACAAACTCATTAGAGGGTCAGTGCATAATCAAAAATTCACATGTTCAGAGAGGACAAAATCATTCTTAACACTATTGGACATTGCCCAAAGCTACTGAAAGTTAATGGAACAAAGAAATCCACTCTACACTGTAAAAGAGGCAATGCGAAATAAAAGGCAGAATCTGTCAAAACAGAACAGTCCATAAAGACGAATTTTTTCGAGGCACTTAACAGGCTCAGATGAAAAAGCTCAAATTGAATGAAAGTTGCGTACATATCTGAGGATCACGCATGAATTTTTTTAGCATTTTACGAGTTTCCTACAGAGAGATCTACTCAAATTCGTGACAGGTAAAAATCTGTTTCTGCGCAGGAATCCAAATCTAGTATCAACTTTACTATCAAAGACTTTACTTGGCACAACAACATGATAAGGAGAGGTTGCTACAGTAGTAACAACTTCCAAGACACAACAAAACAGTAGCAAAAATAAAAACAACATGGGTTATCTCCCAAGAAGTGCTTTCTTTATAGCCATTAAGATGTGCTCAGTAATTTTAATGATGCTCTCGCAAGAAATAAGAGTTGAAGCAAAAGAGAGCATCAAAAGCAAATAAGAAACACTTTTAAGTCTAACCCACTTCCTATGAAAAGGAATCTTGTAAATAAACAAGTCATGTAAGCATAATGCAATAAGCATAGGAAAACAAGACATGCGCAACTTCAAGATTTTAAGCAAAAAGAGAGGTGTTTTAGTAACATGAAAATCCCTACAACCATATTGTCCTCTCTACTAAGATTTTCAGTAGCATCATGAACGAACTCAACAATATAACTATCACATGAAACATTCTTATCATGAGCTACATGCATAAAATTATTACTCTCCACATAAGCATAGTCATTAATATTAATTGTAGTGGGAGCAAATTCAATAAGATAGCTATCATTATTATTCTCATCACCATAATCATCATATATAGGAGGCATATTGTAATCATAATTAATTTTCTCCTCAATAGTAGGTGGACTGAAAATATGATAGTCATCATTGTAATCATCATATATAGGAGGTAAAGTATCATCAAAGTAAATTTTCTCCTCCATGCTTGGGGGACTAAAAATATCATGCTCCTCAAAACCAGCTTCCCCAAGCTTAGAATTTTCCATAGCATTAGCAACAATGGTGTTGCATTCATACTAATAACATTGCCATTAGCATGCATATAAAGTTCCATAGGTTTTTTAATTTTCTCTTCAAACACCTCATGCCCTAACTCAAGATAAATACTATAAAGATCTCTAATATTTTTGTTGTTTTCCATTAAGCCTAACTAGTGAAGTCACTCAACTTAGTGTTCTCAGGAGTACTCATTTTAGCAATAAGCAATACCGAATTAAATAAACTAAAAACAAGTAACTAATTTTTTTGTGTTTTTGATATAAAGAAAGCAAACAAGACAGAAAATAAAATAAAGCAAGATAATAAACAAAGTAAAGAGATTGGGTGTGAGAGACTCCCCTTGCAGCGTGTCTTGATCTCCCCGGCAGCGGCGCTAGAAAACAGTATTGATGGCGCGTGATGCACACGTCCGTTGGGAACCCCAAGAGGAAGGTGTGATGCGCACAGCAGTAAGTTTTCCCTCAGAAAGAAACCAAGGTTATCGAACCAGTAGGAGATGAAGGCCACGTGAAGGTTGTTGGTGGAGGAGTGTAGTGCGGCGCAACACCGGGGATTCCGGCGCCAACGTGGAACCTGCACAACACAATCACAATACTTTGCCCCAACTTAACAGTGAGGTTGTCAATCTCACAGGCTTACTGTAAACAAAGGATTAAACGTATGGTGTGGAGAATGATGTTTGTTTGCGAAGAACAACAAAGAACAGAGATTACAGTAGATTGTATTTCAGATGTAAAAGAATGGACCGGGGTCCACAGCTCACTAGTGGTGTCTCTCCAATAAGATAAATAGCATGTTGGGTGAACAAATAACAGTTGGGAAATTGAAAAATAGAGAGGGCATAACAATGCACATACATATCATGATGACTACTATGAGATTTACTTAGGGCATTACGACAAAGAACATAGACCGCTATCCAGCATGCATCTATGCCTAAAAAGTCCACCTTCGGGTTAGCATCCGCACCCCTTCCAGTATTAAGTTGCAAACAACAGACAATTGCATTAAGTACTATGCGTAATGTAATCAACACAAATATCCTTAGACAAAGCATCGATGTTTTATCCCTAGTGGCAACAGCACATCCACAACCTTAGAACTTTACGTCACCGTCCCGGATTCAATGGAGGCATGAACCCACTATCGAGCATAAATACTCCCTCTTGGAGTTACAAGTATCAACTTGGCCGAGCCTCTACTAGCAACGGAGAGCATGCAAGAACATAAACAACACATATATGATAGATCAATTAATCAACTTGACATAGTATTCCATATTCATCGGATCCCAACAAACGCAACATGTAGCATTACAAATAGACGATCTTGATCATGATAGGCAGCTCACAAGATCTAAACATGATAGCACAAGAGGAGAAGACAACCATCTAGCTACTGCTATGGACCCATAGTCCAAGGATGAACTACTCACGCATCAATCCGGAGGCGGGCATGATGATGTAGAGTCCTCCGGTGATGATTCCCCTCTCCGGCAGGGTGCCGGAGGGGATCTCCCGAATCCCCCGAGATGGGATTGGCGGCGGCGTCACATTAACTTTTCTCGTATCGTGGCTCTCGGTGCTAGGGTTTTCGCGACGGAGAGAATATATAGGCGAAGGGGCAGAGTCGGGGGACGCTCGAGGGGCACACCCCATAGGGCGGCGCGCCCAGGGGTGGGGCCGCGCCCCCCTAGGGTGTGGCTGCCTCGTCGCCCCTCTTCGTCTCCTCTTCGGACTTCTGGAAGGCTCCGTGCAAAATAAGACCGTGGGCTTTTGTTTCGTCCAATTCCGAGAATATTTCCGTGTAGGATTTCGAAACCAAAAACAGCGAGAAAACGAGAGCCGGCGCTTCGGCATCTTGTTAATAGGTTAGTGCCAGAAAATGCATAAAAATGATGTAAAGTGTATATAAAACATGTGAGTATTTTCATATAACTAGCATGGAACATAAGAAATTATAGATACGTTCGAGACGTATCAATGGGGAGGGACCCATTGCCATGCAGGGAGAGGAGGAGGTTGGTCACGTCGATCAGGTGAGTGAGGTGGAGGTGGAAAACAAAAAGGAGCAGCACCGGGGCACGTTTAAACGGAGGCATAGGAAGGGGGAGGGCACGAAGGCATCTCTGAATGTGAAAGTGGGGAAGAAGAGGGAGTTGGACGATATGGAGGTTCATGAGGAGGATAAGACCACAAAGAAGTCAAAGGTTGCTGTTGTCCTGAACAACGGATCGCTGGCGGGGCTGTCAGAACAGCCCTGCGAGGAGCAATGAAGGCGGTGGCTCAAAACTGCCTGGGGCTTGGGAACCAGCCGGCAGTAAATGGTCTTCTGGAGTTACAGAGGGCGGAAGATCCCGACATCCTCTTTTTGTCGGAAACAAAACTGATGGAGAGGGAGATGGATCCGTTGAGATGGAGACTTAATATGCCAAATATGGTGGTGGTGGACATCAACAAAAGGAGTGGTGGCTTAGAAATGTTCTGGAAGAGGGAGGTGAATGTGAGCTTACGATGGAAGGGAAGGTACCACATTGATGTGGATGTGACGGAGGAAAAATGGCACAAAATGGCGCTTGACGGGGATATATGGTGAGTCTAAATCGGGGGAGAAGGAGAATACTTGGAAGCTCATCAGGAACTTACATGCACAATCCGACCTACCCTGATTGGTAATGGGAGACTTCAACGAGATCTTGTTTGCCGGAGAGAAGGAAGGAGGGCCGGCTCGGGCCCAAGGGGCGATGGATGCGTTTAGAAGGACGTTGGAGCATTGTGAATTGGAGGACCTTGGCTATGTGGGAGACCCTTTCACGTGGAGGAATAATTGGCATTTGGCTAGCGGATATATAAGGGAAAGACTGGACAGAGGGGTGGCTAACGCGGCATGGAGATGTCTGTTCCCTTTACATAGAATGATAAATGGAGATCCCCGTCATTCGGATCATCGACCAATTATTGCAGAGCTAAATGCACAAGCTTGCTCGCTGGAGGGTCGAGGCGGAGGGGAGAGGTGCTTCCGTTTTGAAGCTAGCTGGCTACAGGAGGAAGGGTGTGAGAATGTGGTGGAGGAGGCATGGAATCGGGCGTTCGTGGAGGGAGCAGGGGGTTTTTGAAGGGCTGCGGAAGGTGGGTGGAAGCTTGGCCACGTGGGATAGATAAGTGTTGGGTGAACTTAAACACAGAATCAAAAGAGCAAAAAAAGATTTGGAGATTTGCAGAAGAAAGGAGATCAACCAACAGAATGTCAATAGGGAGCACCTCTTGAAATACAAACTCAGCCGGCTGGAGGATCAATATAATGTCTTCTGGCAGCAAAGGGCGCGGGCTAACTGGCTCAAGAATGGTGATCGTAACACAAGCTTCTTCCACGCCCATGCCTCTGAAAGAAGGAAGGTGAACAGAATAAAGAAGTTAATAAGGGAGGGTGGCGGAGTAGTGGAGAGGGAGGAAGAGCTCGGGTCTTTTATTACTAACTTCTACAAAAGTTTGTTCTTGTCTTCTGCAGGGCCAGTAAATGATGACCTCCTTCAGTTTGTGCCCCAATCTGTATCAACGGCGATGAACAATACTTTGAATTTTCCGTATACAGCGGAGGAGGTAAAAAAGGCATTTGACTCAATTGGAGACCTGAAGGCGCCTGGACCAGATGGGATGCCGGCTTTATTCTATAAAAAGTTTTGGCACATATTGGGTGACAAGGTTCAGGCTGAGGTTCTTCATGTCTTGAATGGAGGGGAGATGCCACAAGGTTGGAATGAGACCACAATCGTATTGATCCCTAAAGTAAAGAACCCGGAGAGAATAACAGAGTATAGGCCGATCAGCCTCTGTAATGTCATTTATAAGCTAATCTCCAAGGTTCTGTCCAACCGGCTGAAGATTCTTCTCCCAGAGATCATCTCTCCTTCACAATCGGCGTTTGTGCCTGGACGTATGATCACGGACAATGTGCTACTTGCTTATGAGATAACACACCATATGCATAGGAGGAAGTGGGGAAAGGATGGAATGATAGCTGTCAAACTCGATATGAGTAAGGCATATGACAGGGTTGAGTGGCGTTTCTTGGAGAAGATGATGCAGCGGATGGGTTTTAATTCAAATTGGGTGAAACTGATCATGACGTGTGTGCGGTCTGTCTCCTACCGAGTCAAGATCAATGGGAAATTGACTGATGCCTTTAAACCTGAGCGAGGTCTTCGTCAAGGGGACCCTCTGTCGCCGTACCTTTTTATCCTCTGTGCCGAGGCTTTCTCCGCGACGCTCCAACATGCGGAGGTGAATGGCACTTTGGAAGGTATTCAACTCTGCCCAGCGGCGCCGAGTGTAAACCATCTCTTTTTTGCAGACGATTCGGTTATTGTTATGAAGGCCACGGTGGCGAGTGCACAGAAGCTGCAGCAGATTCTAGCACTTTATGAGGCACAGTCGGGTCAAATGATAAACAAGGAGAAGAGCTCGGCGTTTTTCAGCAAGGGCACTAGACATCGAACAAAGAGGGCAGTTTTGAATGTACTGGGCATACCAAGGGAGTCACAGAATCAAAGATACCTTGGTCTACCTGTACATCTAGGGGCATCGAAGAAGAGGGAATTCGAGTACATAAAGGAGAAAATTTGGAGACGCATTCAGGGCTGGAAGGAGAAACTTCTCTCCAGGGCGGGCAAAGAGATACTCATCAAGGCTGTTGCACAGGCCATTCCCACCTATGCGATGTCATGTTTCGACTTGACCAAAGCACTATGTGAGGAGATCAGCACTATGATTTGCCGCTATTGGTGGGATCAGCAGGAGGGACAGAATAAATGTCATTGGCTGAGTTGGGAGAAGTTGTCGAGAAACAAGAGATCCGGGGGACTGGGGTTCCGAGATTTACACATTTTTAATCTCGCCATGCTGGCGTGGCAGAGTTGGCGCCTGCTCAAATGCCCGGACTCTTTGTGTGCAACTATCCTAAAGCGAAGTACTTCCCGCAGTGCTCCATCTTGGAGGCAACGCCGAAGCAAGGGATGCCGTATACTTGGTGAAGCATCCTAAAGGGTTGTCAGTTGATGAAGGAGAGGCTTGTATGGAGAGTGGGGAATTGTGAATCCATTGCAGTCTGGAATGATCCCTGGATTCCGAGGGGCACAACACGGCGGCCTAGCTCTTCACGTGGTCAGTCCATCATCACAAGAGTTAGCGACTTGATAAACCCAGTAACGGACCAATGGGACGAAGATCTTCTCCGCGATCATTTCAACATGGAGGACGTCAGAGATATCATGATGATTCCTATCAGGCCGGAGATGCAGGATGATATTGCATGGCATTACGAGAAGAAAGGAATCCTGTCAGCAAAATCTGCGTATCAGCTGGGGGTTGCCTTGCGCGACGATGATCTCAGACGCAATGCAAGCTCCTCGTCAAACTCCCCGGACCAATGCCAGACCTGGAAGAGAATTTGGAGCCAGAAGCTGCCGGGGAAGGTTCTCATCTTCCTGTGGAGGTTCAGCCTTCCAACCAAGCTCAATATCAAGCGGAAAAGAGTGGAGCTCGATACAAGGTGCCCTGTGTGTTGGCGACTATATGAAGATGGCGGCCATACCTTTCTCCGGTGTAAAGCTGTTAAGCAAGTCTGGCGAGCCCTTGACTGCGAGGATCTACGCTTGTCGTTGTGCGAATGCGCCAATGCAAGACAGGTGACGGACCATATTCTATCGCTGCCTACGGAAAAAAGATCGACTGTGATCATCTTGCTATGGACTTGGTGGACGACGAGGAACAAAGCGAACGCCGGAGAGAAGCTTCTCTCGTCCGACGAAGTCTGCTCGAAAGTCCGAAGACACTTTGTGGAGTTCTGCAACAAGGAGGAGAATGTCCAGGAGGCGCACGCCTTTGAGGACAGATGGGAACCGCCTGAAGCGAACTTCATCAAAGTGAACGTCGATGCCGCCTTCTGCCAGGAATCACGTTTGGGCGCATGGGGCTTCATTGCACGAGGAAGCGATGGAAATTTCATAGCGGCTGGAACGGGCTCCATGAACCATCTGTCGAGTGCCCTTCACGCGGAGGCCTCGGCGTGCGTGGCAGCTATTGAGAGCATGAGCAACAGAGGGTCTTTTCGGGTGATTTTCGAGTCCGACTCACTCAGCCTGGTGAACGCCCTGAAGTCTGGAGATGCTGATCTGTCCGACATTGGTATGCTATACCGTGAAGCTAGAAGCCTTTGTGTTTTAGCTTTCGATGCCTTTGAGTTCAGGTTTTGCCGTAGATCATGTAATAAGGTTTCCCATGCAATAGCTCAGCATGGCAGAGCTCTAGGCGTGCAAAACTTGCTATGGCTGGACGAGGAGCCAGACTTTATAACCGGTTTGGTTGCTAGCGATCTTGCAATGCACCAAGTTTAGTGAAATATATTTTCACGTTTCGAAAAAAAAACATTGTATGATGTAGTGGACCGACCATGCCCACGTGTGGACACTGGCATGGTTGGTGCACAAGTTGACGTGCAGGTTTGTTTCAAAACTTTCACTGAGGGCATCCAGCGGGCCGTTTCCCCGCCCCGCCGTGGCTATATATGGTGGACACGGCGGGGGCGACGGGCGCACCTCAAGCTACCATCCATCCATGGCCGACCACATTAGTTGGGAGCACGTTGTTCAGATGTGCCGCCAACTCCACCCGGAGGAGGAGGAGGTAGCCGCCGCCCGCGTTGAGGCCCAGCAGCTGGACCTCGAGGCGGCGGCGGCGGAGGCGGAGGTTGCGGAGGCGGTGGCGGAGGCGGCAGAGCGCGCGGAAGGGCGCCTCGCGGCGACCAGGGCGGAGATCGCCAACGCCATGGCCGAGCTCGCCGACACCAGGGCCGAGCTCGCGGAGGCGCGGGCGGCCATGGCGGCCTCTCCGGCGGCCATGGTGGCCCCTCCGGCGGACGCCGTCCTCCACGACATCGCGGACGACGACCCCCCCGTGCCCAGCCGCTTCGAGTGCGCCGGCGACCAGCGGGTTCTTCTCGCGTCCTTCGAGTCCCTGGCTGGGGACGCCCAGCGCCGTCAGGCTTGGGTGGCGGAGGAGGAAGCCCACAGCTATGCGATGGCCATGGCTCGTGGGTTCATGTGCTCCGACCTGGACTCGCTCCAGCGTAGGGCCCCTTCTCCCGCGCGGGTCGAGCAGGAGAACCGGGAGCTGGCGGTCGCCATCGCCGCCAGGGACGAAGCGGTGGCGGGGGCGGCTAGGGACAGAGCCCGCTTCGTCGCCCAGCTGGCGGGAGTGCAGGCCGCGTGCCAGGCGAAGGAGAAGGCGGCGGCGGCCCAGGCGGCGGCGGAGGAGGCGGCGGCCCTGGCGACGGCGGAGGAGGCCCTCGAACGCCGCAGGCGGCAGGACGAGGTGTCCAATGTGCGGCGTGCGCGGCGCAAGGAGTGCGCTAAGCGCTCGCGCTTCGATGGCGGCGCCGGCCCCTCTAGCGGCCAGTAGTAGGACGCGCTACTGCGAGTAACCGAGGCCGGTGTAGGCCGCGCGACGGCGAGTAGGTACGGCCATTGTAGTTTTAGGTTAACTCGACTAACCATCTTTGTAAAGATGGTCCTTTTGGCCAATCAATAGTAATGAAAAAGTTTTGCTTAAATAGTCACTGCCGACCGGGCCCGGATGCACCCAACGCGGACACTTTCCGCGACCGCGCAACGTCCACGGAGACGCAAACCTGGCGCATATTTGGGCCAGGTTTACGTCTCCGCGGACGGGCCGATCACTTTGCGTTGCCTTGCTGGAGCAGGGCCCATACGCATTTCCGGTCACGGCGGACGAAAACGGTCGCTCAGCGACCATTTGCGTCGCGCCGCTGGAGATGTCCTGATCAGAAAAGATTCATCTATATTTCAAAACTTGTACTGGTGGGGAAAGATTCCTTCATATTAAGTAAATCGAAGCAAGACATATTCCATAAAAATTATGGTACACTGCATTCGAATTTAAAAGAATTTTTCAAATGTATAATATTTGTGGTATAAGAGCATCTCCAGTCGCGTCCCCCAAACCGCGTCGGATCGAGCGTTTGGGGGACGTGTTTTGTTCGTGCCGCGTTTGGGGGACGTCGCTCCCCAGCCGCGTCCCCCAAACGCCGCCCCCAAATGAATATTGGTGCACGAAAATAAAGGTTTTCTTTCAATTTTGATTATATATTACAAATGTTGAATGAAAATGGCTAGCTTCCATCTAAACCTAGCCTACTGACCGCCCGGCGGTGCGTTCGACGGCCCCGCCCCGGCGTCGCCTGCCCTCCGCCGCAGCTCTTGCTGCGCGCGCTGCCTCTCCGTGCGTAGGGCGGTGGCCAGACGCCGCTGCTCCAGCACCGCGTCGACGTCCGCCCTCCCCTGCTGCACCGCCTGGAGGGAGATCTCGACGGCGCGACGAATCTGCGCCTCTTCGCGGGCACGGGCCTCGTCCTGGAGATTCTTCTCCGACTCGAACGACTCGACGAGCGCGCGCTGCTGATCGGCCGTCTCGTCCAGGTCTGGCCCGTCGTCGTCGGACCACTCGAACTCGTCGTCGTCGTCCTCCTCCTTGATACGTCTCCGACGTATCGATAATTTCTTATGTTCCATGCCACATTATTGATGATATCTACATGTTTTATACACATTATATGTCGTACTTATGCATTTTCCGGCACTAACCTATTAACGAGATGCCGAAGAGCCAGTTGCTGTTTTCTGCTGTTTTTGGTTTCAGAAATCCTACAAAGGAAATATTCTCGGAATTGGACGAAATCAACGCCCAGGGTCCTATTTTTGCACGAAGCTTCTAGAAGACCGAGGGGGAAAGGAAGTGGGGCCACGAGGCGCCGCCACAACAGGGCAGCGCGGCCTGGACCCTGGCCGCGCGGCCCTGGCGTGTGGGGCCCTCGTGTGGCCCCCCGCGTTGCCCTTCCGCCTACTTAAAGCCTTCGTCGCGAAACCCCCGAGCACCGAGAGCCACGATACGGAAAACCTTCCGGAGACGCCGCCGCCGCCAATCCCATCTCGGGGGATTCAGGAGATCGCCTCCGGCACCCTGCCGGAGAGGGGAATCATCTCCCGGAGGACTCTTCACCGCCATGGTCGCCTCCGGAGTGATGAGTGAGTAGTTCACCCCTGGACTATGGGTCCATAGCAGTAGTGATACGTCTCCGACGTATCGATAATTTCTTATGTTCTATGCCATATTATTGATGATACCTACATGTTTTATGCACACTTTATGTCATATTCGTGCATTTTCTGGAACTAACCTATTAACAAGATGCCGAAGAGCCGATTCTTCGTTTTCTGCTGTTTTTGGTTTCAGAAATCCTAGTAACGAAATATTCTCGGAATTGGACGAAATCAACGCCCAGGGTCCTATTTTGCCACGAAGCTTCCAGAAGACCGAAGAGCAGTCGAAGTGGGGCCACGAGGCGCCGCCACCATAGGGCGGCGCGGCCCAGGCCCTGGCCGCGCCGACCTATGGTGTGGGGCCCTCGTGTGGCCCCCCAAGTTGCCCTTCCGCCTACTTAAAGCCTCCGTCGCAAAACCCCCAGTACCGAGAGCCACGATACGGAAAACCTTCCAGAGACGCCGCCGCCGCCAATCCCATCTCGGGGGATTCTGGAGATCTCCTCCGGCACCCTGCCGGAGAGGGGATTCATCTCCCGGAGGACTCTTCACCGCCATGGTCGCCTCCGGAGTGATGAGTGAGTAGTTCACCCCTGGACTATGGGTCCATAGCTGTAGCTAGATGGTTGTCTTCTCCTCATTGTGCTTCATTGTTGGATCTTGTGAGCTGCCTAACATGATCAAGATCATCTATCTGTAATACTATATGTTGTGTTTGTCGGGATCCGATGGATAGAGAATACTATGTTATGTTAATTATCAAGTTATTACCTATGTGTTGTTTATGATCTTGCATGCTCTCCGTTATTAGTAGAGGCTCGGCCAAGTTTTTGCTCTTAACTCCAAGAGGGAGTATTTATGCTCGATAGTGGGTTCATGCCTCCATTGATACCGGGACGGTGACGGAAAGTTCTAAGGTTGTGTTGTGCTTGTTGCCACTAGGGATAAAACATTGATGCTATGTCCGAGGATGTAGTTGTTGATTACATTACGCACCATACTTAATGCAATTGTCTGTTGTTAGCAACTTAATACTGGAAGGGGTTCGGATGATAACCTGAAGGTGGACTTTTTAGGCATAGATGCAGCTGGATGGCGGTCTATGTACTTTGTCGTAATGCCCAATTAAATCTCACTATACTTATCATGACATGTATGTGCATTGTTATGCCCTCTCTATTTGTCAATTGCCCGACTGTAATTTGTTCACCCAACATGCTTTTATCTTATGGGAGAGACACCTCTAGTGAACTGTGGACCCCGGTCCATTCTTTTATACTTGAAATACAAATCTGCTGCAATACTTGTTCTTTACTTGTTTTCTCGCAAACAATCATCTTCCACACAATACGGTTAATCCTTTGTTACAGCAAGCCGGTGAGATTGACAACCTCATCTGTTTCGTTGGGGCAAAGTACTTTGGTTGTGTTGTGCGGGTTCCACGTTGGCGCCGGAATCTGCGGTGTTGCGCCGCACTACATCCCGCCGCCATCAACCTTCAACGTGCTTCTTGACTCCTACTGGTTCGATTAAACCTTGGTTTCTTTCTGAGGGAAAACTTGCTGCTGTGCGCATCATACCTTCCTCTTGGGGTTCCCAACGAACGTGTGAGTTACACGCCATCAAGCTCTTTTTCTGGCGCCGTTGCCGGGGAGATCAAGACACGCTGCAAGGGGAGTCTCCACTTCCCAATCTCTTTACTTTGTTTTTGTCTTGCTTTATTTTATTTACTACTTTGTTTGCTGCATTATATCAAAACACAAAAAAATTAGTTGCTAGCTTTACTTTATTTATTGTCTTGCACTCCATATCAAAAACACAAAAAAATTAGTTACTCGCATTTACTTTATCTAGTTTGTTTTATTTACTACTGCTAAAATGGCCACCCCTGAAAATACTAAGTTGTGTGACTTCACAACCACAAATAATAATGATTTCCTATGCACACCTATTGCTCCACCTGCTACTACAGCGGAATTCTTTGAAATTAAACCTGCTTTACTGAATCTTGTTATGCGAGAGCAACTTTCTGGTGTTAGTTCTGATGATGCTGCTGCCCATCTCAATAATTTTGTTGAACTATGTGAAATGCAAAAGTATAAGGATGTAGATGGTGATATTATTAAATTGAAATTGTTTCCTTTCTCATTAAGAGGAAGAGCTAAAGATTGGTTGCTATCTCTCGCCTAAGAATAGTATTGATTCCTGGACTAAATGCAAGGATGCTTTTATTGGTAGATATTATCCCCCTGCTAAAATTATATCTTTGAGGAGTAGCATAATGAATTTGAAACAATTGGATAATGAACATGTTGCTCAAGCTTGGGAAAGAATGAAATCTTTGGTTAAAAATTGCCCAACCCATGGACTGACTACTTGGATGATCATCCAAACCTTCTATGCAGGACTAAATTTTTCTTCGCGGAATTTATTGGATTCAGCTGCTGGAGGTACCTTTATGTCCATCACTTTGGGGGCGGCTACAAAGCTTCTTGATGATATGATGATTAATTACTCCGAATGGCACACGGAAAGAGCTCCACAAGGTAAGAAGGTAAATTCCGTCGAAGAAACCTCTTCCTTGAGTGATAAGATTGATGCTATTATGTCTATGCTTGTGAATGATAGGACTAATGTTGATCCTAATAATGTTCCGTTAGCTTCATTGGTTGCCCAAGAAGAATATGTTGATGTAAACTTCATTAAAAATAATAATTTCAACAACAATGCTTATCGGAACAATTCTAGTAATAAGTATAGGCCATATCCTTATAATAATGGTAACGGTTATGCTAATTCTTATGGGAATTCTTACAACAATAATAGGAATACACCCCCTGGACTTGAAGCTATGCTTAAGGAATTTATTAGTACACAAACTGCCTTTAACAAATCTGTTGAGGAAAAGCTCAATAAAATTGATATTCTCGCTTCTAAGGTTGATAGTCTTGCCTCTGATGTTGATCTTTTGAAATCGAAAGTTATGCCTAATAGGGATATTGAAAATAAAATTGTTACTACAGCAAATGCCATCCAAGTTAGAATTAATGAGAATAGAAGATTAATGGCTGAATTGCGTGCTAGGTGGGATAGAGAAGAAAATGAAAAACTAGCTAAAGAGAAAAATGTAGCTAAAGTTTGGACTATTACCACCACTAGCAATGCTAATGCTCCACATGTGGCTACACCTCCTACTAATGGTAAAATAATTGGTGTTGGCAATGTTTCTACTCCTAGTGCAAAGCGCGCAAAACTGCTCGAACTGCTAAAGCTGCTTGAAACCGCTCTGTGATAAAACTGCTGAAATTTTTTCCAACCTTGGGGATGATAATCCCATTGCTTTAGATTGTAATGATTTAGATTTTGATGATTGCCACATCTCTGAAGTTATAAAGTTCTTACAAAAACTTGCTAAGAGTCCCAATGCTAGCACTGTAAACTTGGCTTTCAGAAAACATATTAGAAATGCTCTCATAAAAGCTAGAGAAGAGAAACTAAAACTTGAAACTTCTATTCCTAGAAAGCTAGAGGATGGTTGGGAGCCCATCATTAAAATGAGGGTCAATGATTTTGATTGTAATGCTTTATGTGATCTTGGTGCAAGTATTTCTGTTATGCCTAAAAAAGTCTATGATATGCTTGACTTGCCACCATTGAAAAACTGTTATCTGGATGTTAATCTCGCTGATAATGCTAAAAAGAAATCTTTGGGGAAAGTTGATAATGTTCATATTATGGTTAACAATAACCTTGTCCCCGTTGATTTTGTTGTCTTGGATATTGAATGCAATGCATCTTGCCCCATTATATTGGGAAGACCTTTTCTTCGAACCGTTGGTGCTACTATTGATATGAAGGAAGGTAATATTAAATATCAATTTCCTCTCAAGAAAGGTATGGAACACTTCCCTAGAAAGAGAATGAAGTTACCTTATGATTCTATTATTAGAACAAATTATGATGTTGATGCTTCATCTCTTGATGTTACTTGATATACACTTTCTGCGCCTAGCTGAAAGGCGTTAAAGAAAAGTGCTTATGGGAGACAACCCATGTTTTTACTACAGTATTTTTGTTTTATATTTGAGTCTTGGAAGTTGTTTACTACTGTAGCAACCTCTACTTATCTTAGTTTTGAGTTTTGTTGTGCCAAGTAAAGTCTTTGATAGTAAAGTAAGTACTAGATTTGGATTACTGCGCAGTTTCAGATTTCTTTGCTGTCACGAATTTCGACCTGCCTCCCTGTAGGTAGCTCAGAAAATTAAGCCAATTTACGTGCATGATCCTCAGATATGTACGCAACTTTCATTCAATTTGGGCATTTTCATTTGAGCAAGTCTGGTTCCTCAATAAAATCCATCTTTATGGACTGTTCTGTTTTGACAGATTCTGCCTTTTATTTCGCATTGCCTCTTTTGCTATGTTGGATGAATTTCTTTGATCCATTAATGTCCAGTAGCTTTATGCAATGTCCAGAAGTGTTAAGAATGATTGTGTCACCTCTGAACATGTTAATTTTTATTGTCCACTAACCCTCTAATGAGTTGTTTCGAGTTTGGTGTGGAGGAAGTTTTCAAGGATCAAGAGAGGAGTATGATACAATATGATCAAGGAGAGTGAAAGCTCTAAGCTTGGGGATGCCCCGGTGGTTCACCCCTGCATATTCTAAGAAGACTCAAGCGTCTAAGCTTGGGGATGCCCAAGGCATCCCCTTCTTCATCGACAACATTATCAGGTTCCTCCCCTGAAACTATATTTTTATTCCGCCACATCTTATGTGCTTTGCTTGGAGCGTCGGTTTGTTTTTGTTTTTGTTTTGTTTGAATAAAATGGATCCTAGCATTCACTATATGGGAGAGAGACACGCTCCGCTGTAGCATATGGACAAGTATGTCCTTAGGCTTTACTCATAGTATTCATGGCGAAGTTTCTTCTTCGTTAATTTGTTATATGGTTGGAATTGGAAAATGATACATGTAGTAAATTGCTATAATGTCTTGGATAATTTGATACTTGGCAATTGTTGTGCTCATGTTTAAGCTCTTGCATCATATACTTTGCACCCATTAATGAAGAAACACTTAGAGCTTGCTAATTTGGGTTGCATATTTGGTTTCTCTAGAGTCTAGATAATTTCTAGTATTGAGTTTTGAACAACAAGGGAAGACGGTGTAGAGTCTTATAATGTTTACAATATGTCTTTTATGTGAGTTTTGCTGCACCGTTCATCCTTGTGTTTGTTTCAAATAACCTTGCTAGCCTAAACCTTGTATCGAGAGGGAATACTTCTCATGCATCCAAAATCCTTGAGCCAACCACTATGCCATTTGTGTCCACCATACCTACCTACTACATGGTATTTATCCGCCATTCCAAAGTAAATTGCTTGAGTGCTACCTTTAAAATTCCATCATTCACCTTTGCAATATATAGCTCATGGGACAAATAGCTTAAAAACTATTGTGGTATTGAATATGTACTTATGCACTTTATCTCTTATTAAGTTGCTTGTTGTGCGATAACCATGTTTACGGGGACGCCATCAACTATTCTTTGTTGAATATCATGTGAGTTGCTATGCATGTCCGTCTTGTCCGAAGTAAGAGAGATCTACCACCTTAATGGTTGGAGCATGCATATTGTTAGAGAAGAACATTGGGCCGCTAACTAAAGCCATGATTCATGGTAGAAGTTTCAGTTTTGGACATATATCCTCAATCTCATATGAGAATAATAATTGTTGCCACATGCTTATGCATTTAAGAGGAGTCCATTATCTGTTGTCCATGTTGTCCCGGTATGGATGTCTAAGTTGAGAATAATCAAAAGCGAGAAATCCAAAATGCGAGCTTTCTCCTTAGACCTTTGTACAGGCGGCATGGAGGTACCCCATTGTGACACTTGGTTAAAACATGTGTATTGCGATGATCCGGTAGTCCAAGCTAATTAGGACAAGGTGCGGGCACTATTAGTATACTATGCATGAGGCTTGCAACTTGTAGGATATAATTTACATAACTCATATGCTTTATTACTACCGTTGACAAAATTGTTTCATGTTTTCAAAATAAAAGCTCTAGCACAAATATAGCAATCGATGCTTTCCTCTTTGAAGGACCATTCTTTTTACTTTTATGTTGAGTCAGTTCACCTATCTCTCTCCACCTCAAGAAGCAAACACTTGTGTGAACTGTGCATTGATTCCTACATACTTGCATATTGCACTTGTTATATTACTCTATGTTGACAATTATCCATGAGATATACATGTTACAAGTTGAAAGCAACCGCTGAAACTTAATCTTCCTTTGTGTTGCTTCAATACCTTTACTTTGATTTATTGCTTTATGAGTTAACTCTTATGCAAGACTTATTGATGCTTGTCTTGAAGTACTATTCATGAAAAGTCTTTGCTTTATGATTCACTTGTTTACTCATGTCATTACCATTGTTTTGATCGCTGCATTCATTACATATGTTTACAAATAGTATGATCAAGGTTATGATGGCATGTCACTTCAGAAATTATCTTTGTTATCGTTTTACCTGCTCGGGACGAGCGAGAACTAAGCTTGGGGATGCTGATACGTCTCCGACGTATCGATAATTTCTTATGTTCCATGCCACATTATTGATGATATCTACATGTTTTATGCACACTTTATGTCATATTCGTGCATTTTCCGGAACTAACCTATTAACAAGATGCCGAAGAGCCGATTCTGTTGTTCTCGCTGTTTTTGGTTTCAGAAATCCTAGTAATGAAATATTCTCGGAATTGGACGAAATCAACGCCCAGGGTCCTATTTTGCCACGAAGCTTCCAGAAGACCGAAGGAGAATCGAAGTGGGGCCACGAGGTGGCGACACACCAGGGCGGCGCGGCCCAGGCCCTGGCCGCACCGACCTATGGTGTGGGCCCCTCGTGCCGCCTCTTTACCTTCCCTTCCGCCTACAAATAGCCTCCATCGCGAAACCCCCAGTACCGAGAGCCACGATACGGAAAACCTTACTGAGACGCCGCCGCCGCCAATCCCATCTCGGGGGATTCTGGAGATCTCCTCCGGCACCCTGCCGGAGAGGGGATTCATCTCCCGGAGGACTCTTCACCGCCATGGTCGCCTCCGGAGTGATGAGTGAGTAGTTCACCCCTGGGCTATGGGTCCATAGCAGTAGCTAGATGTTTGTCTTCTCCTCATTGTGCTTCATTGTTGGATCTTGTGAGCTGCCTAACATGATCAAGATCATCTATCTGTAATGCTATATGTTGTGTTTGTCGGGATCCGATGGATAGAGAATACTATGTTATGTTAATTATCAAGTTATTACCTATGTGTTGTTTAAGATCTTGCATGCTCTCCGTTATTAGTAGAGGCTCTGGCCAAGTTTTCGCTATTAACTCCAAGAGGGAGTATTTATGCTCGATAGTGGGTTCATGTCTCCGTGAATCTGGAGGAGTGACAAGAACCTCTAAGGTTATGGATGTGCTTGTTGCCACTAGGGATAAAACATTGATGCTATGTCCGAGGATGTAGTTATTGATTACATTACGCGCAATACTTAATGCAATTGTCTGTTGTTAGCAACTTAATACTGGAGGGGGTTCGGACGATAACCTGAAGGTGGACTTTTTAGGCATAGATGCATGCTGGATAGCGGTCTATGTACTTTGTCGTAATGCCCAATTAAATCTCACTATATTTATCATGACATGTATGTGCATTGTTATGCCCTCTCTATTTGTCAATTGCCCGACTGTAATTTGTTCACCCAACATGCTTTTATCTTATGGGAGAGACACCTCTAGTGAACTGTGGACCCCGGTCCATTCTTTTATACTGAAATACAAATCTACTGCAATACTTGTTTTACTGTTTTCTGCAAACAATCATCTTCCACACAATACGGTTAACCCTTTGTTACAGCAAGCCGGTGAGATTGACAACCTCACTGTTTCGTTGGGGCAAAGTACTTTGGTTGTGTTGTGCGGGTTCCACGTTGGCGCCGGAATCTCCGGTGTTGCGCCGCACTACATCCCGCCGCCATCAACCTTCAACGTGCTTCTTGACTCCTACTCGGTTCGATTAAACCTTGGTTTCTTACGAGGGAAACTTGCCGCTGTGCGCATCACACCTTCCTCTTGGGGTTCCCAACGGACGTGTCAACTACACGCATCAAGCAAATTTCTGGCGCCGTTGCCGGGGAACGAAGAAAAGTTACACCACAAAGATTTCCATCTCCCACGGCAACTGCCAGCAAATTTCTGGCGCCGTTGCCGGGGAGTTCAAGACACGCTGCAAGGGGAGTCTCCACTTCCCAATCTCTTTACTTTGTTTTTGTCTTGCTTTATTTTATTTACTACTTTGTTTGCTGCATTATATCAAAACACAAAAAAATTAGTTGCTAGCTTTACTTTATTTACTATCTTGTTTGCTATATCAAAAACACAAAAAAATTAGTTACTTGCATTTACTTTATCTAGTTTGTTTTATTTACTACTGCTAAAATGGCCACCCCTGAAAATACTAAGTTGTGTGACTTCACAACCACAAATAATAATGATTTCCTATGCACACCTATTGCTCCACCTGCTACTACAGCAGAATTCTTTGAAATTAAACCCGCTTTCCTGAATCTTGTTATGCGAGAGCAATTTTCTGGTGTTAGTTCTGATGATGCTGCTGCCCATCTTAATAATTTTGTTGAACTATGTGAAATGCAAAAGTATAAAGATGTAGATGGTGATATTATTAAATTGAAATTGTTTCCTTTCTCATTAAGAGGAAGAGCTAAAGATTGGTTGCTATCTCTGCCTAAGAATAGTATTGATTCCTGGACTAAATGCAAGGATGCTTTTATTGGTAGATATTATCCCCCTGCTAAAATTATATCTTTGAGAAGTAGCATAATGAATTTTAAACAATTGGATAATGAACATGTTGCTTAAGCTTGGGAAAGAATGAAATCTTTGGTTAAAAATTGCCCAACCCATGGACTGACTACTTGGATGATCATCCAAACCTTTTATGCAGGACTAAATTTTTCTTCGCGGAATTTATTGGATTCGGCTGCTGGAGGTACCTTTATGTCCATCACTCTTGGTGAAGAAACAAATCTCCTTGATAATATGATGGTTAATTACTCTGAATGGCACACGGAAAGAGCTCCACAAGGTAAGAAGGTAAATTCTGTTGAAGAATCCTCTTCCTTGAATGATAAGATTGATGCTATTATGTCTATGCTTGTGAATGATAGGACTAATGTTGATCCTAATAATGTTCCGTTAGCTTCATTGGTTGCCCAAGAAGAACATGTTGATGTAAACTTCATTAAAAATAATAATTTCAACAACAATGCTTATCGGAACAATTCTAGTAATAACTATAGGCCATATCCTTATAATAATGGTAACGGTTATGCTAATTCTTATGGGAATTCTTACAACAATAATAGGAACACACCCCCTGGACTTGAAGCTATGCTTAAAGAATTTATTAGTACACAAACTGCCTTTAACAAATCTGTTGAGGAAAAGCTCAATAAAATTGATATTCTCGCTTCTAAGGTTGATAGTCTTGCCTCTGATGTTGATCTTTTGAAATCGAAAGTTATGCCTAATAGGGATATTGAAAATAAAATTGTTACTACAGCAAATGCCATCCAAGTTAGAATTAATGAGAACATAAGATTAATGGCTGAATTGCGTGCTAGGTGGGATAGAGAAGAAAATGAAAAACTAGCTAAAGAGAAAAATGTAGCTAAAGTTTGGACTATTACCACCACTAGCAATGCTAATGATTCACATGTTGCTGCACCTCCTACTATCAATGGTAAAATAATTGGTGTTGGCAATGTTACTACTCCTAGTGCAAAGCGTGCGAAATTGCCTGAAACTGCTAAAACTGCTGAAACTGCCTGTGATAAAACTGCTGAAATTTTTTCCAACATTGGGGATGATGATCCCATTGCTTTAGATTATAATGGTTTGGATTTTGATGATTGCCACATCTCTGAAGTTATAAAGTTCTTACAAAAACTTGCTAAGAGTCCCAATGCTAGTGCTATAAACTTGGCTTTCACAAAACATATTACAAATGCTCTCATAAAAGCTAGAGAAGAGAAACTAAAACTTGAAACTTCTATTCCTAGAAAGCTAGAGGATGGTTGGGAGCCCATCATTAAGATGAAGGTCAATAACTTTGATTGTAATGCTTTATGTGATCTTGGTGCAAGTATTTCCGTTATGCCTAAGAAAATTTATAATATGCTTGACTTGCCACCATTGAAAAATTGTTATTTGGATGTTAATCTTGTTGATAATGCTATAAAGAAACATTTGGGAAGAGTTGATAATGTTCGCATTATGGTTAACAATAACCTTTTCCCCGTTGATTTTGTTGTCTTGGATATTGAATGCAATGCATCTTGCCCCATTATATTGGGAAGACCTTTTCTTCGAACCGTTAGTGCTACTATTGGTATGAAGGAAGGTAATATTAAATATCAATTTCCTCTCAAGAAAGGTATGGAACACTTCCCTAGAAAGAGAATGAAGCTACCTTATGATTCTATTATTAGAAAAAATTATGATGTTGATACTTCATCTCTTGATGTTACTTGATATACACTTTCTGCGCCTAGCTGAAAGGCGTTAAAGAAAAGCGCTTATGGGAGACAACCCATGTTTTTACTACAGTATTTTTGTTTTATATTTGAGTCTTGGAAGTTGTTTACTACTGTAGCAACCTCTCCTTATCTTAGTTTTGAGTTTTGTTGTGCCAAGTAAAGTCTTTGATAGTAAAGTGAATACTAGATTTGGATTACTGCGCAGAAACAGATTTCTTTGCTGTCACGAATCTGGGTCTAATTCTCTGTACGTAACTCAGAAAATTAAGCCAATTTACGTGAGTGATACTCAGATATTTACGCAACTTTCATTCAATTTGGGCATTTTCATTTGAGCAAGTCTGGTGCCTCAATAAAATCCATCTTTACGGACTGTTCTGTTTTGACAGATTCTGCCTTTTATTTCGCATTGCCTCTTTTGCTATGTTGGATGAATTTCTTTGATCCATTAATGTCCAGTAGCTTTATGAAATGTCCAGAAGTGTTAAGAATGATTGTGTCACCTTTGAACATGTTAATTTTTATTGTGCACTAACCCTCTAATGAGTTGTTTCGAGTTTGGTGTGGAGGAAGTTTTCAAGGATCAAGAGAGGAGTATGATGCAATATGATCAAGGAGAGTAAAAGCTCTAAGCTTGGGGATGCCCCGGTGGTTCACCCCTGCATATTCTAAGAAGACTCAAGCGTCTAAGCTTGGGGATGCCCAAGGCATCCCCTTCTTCATCGACAACATTATCAGGTTCCTCCCCTGAAACTATATTTTTATTCCGTCACATCTTATGTACTTTGCTTGGAGCGTCGATTTGTTTTTTTTTGTTTTGTTTGAATAAAATGGATCCTAGCATTCACTGTATGGGAGAGACACACGCTCCGCTGTTGCATATGGACAAATATGTCCTTAGGCTTTACTCATAGTATTCATGGCGAAGTTTCTTCTTCGTTAAATTGTTATATGGTTGGAATTGGAAAATGCTACATGTAGTAATTCTAAAATGTCTTGGATAATTTGATACTTGGCAATTGTTGTGCTCATGTTTAAGCTCTTGCATCATATACTTTGCACCCATTAATGAAGAAACACATAGAGCTTGCTAATTTGGTTTGCATATTTGGTTTCTCTAAAGTCTAGATAATTTCTAGTATTGAGTTTTGAACAACAAGGAAGATGGTGTAGAGTCTTATAATGTTTACAATATGTCTTTTATGTGAGTTTTGCTGCACCGTTCATCCTTGTGTTTGTTTCAAATAACCTTGCTAGCCTAAACCTTGTATCGAGAGGGAATACTTCTCATGCATCCAAAATCCTTGAGCCAACCACTATGCCATTTGTGTCCACCATACCTACCTACTACATGGTATTTCTCCGCCATTCCAAAGTAAATTGCTTGAGTGCTACCTATAAAAATCCATCATTCACCTTTGCAATATATACCTCATGGGACAAATAGCTTAAAAACTATTGTGGTATTGAATATGTACTTATGCACTTTATCTCTTATTAAGTTGCTTGTTGTGCGATAACCATGTTTCTGGGGACGCCATCAACTATTCTTTGTTGAATATCATGTGAGTTGCTATGCATGTCCGTCTTGTCCGAAGTAAGAGAGATCTACCACCTTAATGGTTGGAGCATGCATATTGTTAGAGAAGAACATTGGGCCGCTAACTAAAGCCATGATTCATGGTGGAAGTTTCAGTTTTGGACATATATCCTCAATCTCATATGAGAACAATAATTGTTGCCACATGCTTATGCATTAAAGAGGAGTCCATTATCTGTTGTCCATGTTGTCCCGGTATGGATGTCTAAGTTGAGAATAATCAAAAGCGAGAAATCAAAAATGCGAGCTTTCTCCTTAGACCTTTGTACAAGCGGCATGGAGGTACCCCATTGTGACACTTGGTTAAAACATGTGTATTGCGATGATCCGGTAGTCCAAGCTAATTAGGACAAGGTGCGGGCACTATTAGTATACTATGCATGAGGCTTGCAACTTGTAAGATATAATTACATAACTCATATGCTTTATTACTACCGTTGACAAAATTGTTTCATGTTTTCAAAATAAAAGCTCTAGCACAAATATAGCAATCGATGCTTTCCTCTTTGAAGGACCATTCTTTTTACTTTTATGTTGAGTCAGTTCACCTATTTCTCTCCACCTCAAGAAGCAAACACTTGGGTGAACTGTGCATTGATTCCTACATACTTGCATATTGCACTTGTTATATTACTCTATGTTGACATTTATCCATGAGATATACATGTTACAAGTTGAAAGCAACCGCTGAAACTTAATCTTCCTTTGTGTTGCTTCAATACCTTTACTTTGATTTATTGCTTTATGAGTTAACTCTTATGCAAGACTTATTGATGCTTGTCTTGAAGTACTATTCATGAAAAGTCTTTGCTTTATGATTCACTTGTTTACTCATGTCATTACCATTGTTTTGATCGCTGCATTCATTACATATGTTTACAAATAGTATGATCAAGGTTATGATGGCATGTCACTTCAGAAATTATCTTTGTTATCGTTTTACCTCGCTCGGGACGAGCAGAACTAAGCTTGGGGATGCTGATACGTCTCCGACGTATCGATAATTTCTTATGTTCCATGCCACATTATTGATGATATCTACATGTTTTATGCACACTTTATGTCATATTCGTGCATTTTCTGGAACTAACCTATTAACAAGATGCCGAAGAGCCAGTTGTTGTTTTCTGCTGTTTTTGGTTTCAGAAATCCTAGTAAGGTAATATTCTCGGAATCGGACGAAATCAACGCCAAAGATCTTAGAATCCCCGGAAGCATCTAGAACACCCGAGAGTCGCCAGAGGGGGGCCACACAGGCCCCAGATGATAGGGTGGCGCGGCCCACCCCCTGGCCGCGTGGCCCTATGGTGTCGTCGCCCCTTCGACCTTCTGACGCCGCCTCTTCGCCTATATAAAGGTCCCAGACCTAAAACCTCGATACGGAGAGCCACGGTACGAGAAACCTTCCAGAGCCGCCGCCATCGCGAAGCCAAGATCTGGGGGACAGGAGTCTCTGTTCCGGCACGCCGCCGGGACGGGGAAGTGCCCCCGGAAGGCTCCTCCATCGACACCACCGCCATCTTCATCAACGCTGCTGTCTCCCATGAGGAGGGAGTAGTTCTCCATCGAGGCTCGAGGCTGTACCGGTAGCTATGTGGTTCATCTCTCTCCTATGTACTTCAATACAATAATCTCATGAGCTGCCTTACATGATTGAGATTCATATGATGATGCTTGTAATCTAGATGTCATTATGCTAGTCAAGTGGGTTTTACTTATGTGATCTCCGGAGACTCCTTGTCCCACGTGTGTAAAGGTGACAAGTGTGTGCACCGTGTGGGTCTCTTAGGCTATATTTCACAGAATACTTATTCACTGTTATGAATGGCGTAGTGAAGTGCTTATTTATATCTCTTTATGATTGCAATGTGTTTTGTATCACAATTTATCTATGTGCTACTCTAGTAATGTTATTAAAGTAGTTTATTCCTCCTGCACGGTGTAATGGTGACAGTGTGTGCATCCGTGTTAGTACTTGGCGTAGGCTATGATTGTGATCTCTTGTAGATTATGAAGTTAACTATTGCTATGATGGTATTGATGTGATCTATTCCTCCTACATAGTGTGAAGGTGGCAGTGTGCATGCTGTGTTAGTACTTGGTTTAGTCGTGTTGATCTTTCATGCACTCTAAGGTTATTTAAATATGAACATTTAATTGTGGAGCTTGTTAACTCCGGCATTGAGGGTTCGTGTAATCCTACGCAATGTGTTCATCATCCAACAAGAGAGTGTAGAGTATGCATTTATCTATTCTCGTTATGTGATCAATGTTGAGAGTGTCCACTAGTGAAAGTGTAATCCCTAGGCCTTGTTCCTAAATACTGCTATCGCTGCTTGTTTACTGTTTTACTGCGTTGCTACTGCTGCGTTACTACTGCTCATACTTATTTATACCACCTGTATTTCACTATCTCTTCGCCGAACTAGTGCACCTATTAGGTGTGTTGGGGACACAAGAGACATCTTGCTTTGTGGTTGCAGGGTTGCATGAGAGGGATATCTTTGACCTCTTCCTCCCTGAGATCGATAAACCTTGGGTGATCCACTTAAGGGAAACTTGCTGTTGTTCTACAAACCTCTGCTCTTGGAGGCCCAACACTGTCTACAAGAATAGAAGCTCCCGTAGACATCAGCCAGCGCCGGGGCGGTTCGCCATTGCCACTGGTGGGGAGGAGACGGCGGTGGAGCGACAAGGGCTGTGTTTGTTGCCGGCGGCTGTGGTGGCTACCAATTACGCCGGGAGGCCTTTTATAGACGCCGGCGTCGGGAAGAAAGCGCGGGAAGAGGCGGGAAGATCGCGCGGGAACGGGCGGTGGCGTGCGAACGCCGGCGACGCGTGGAGGCTGCGCAGCACCGACGGGACATCTCGCCTGCCCCTCCGTCGCCATTAAGGCAAAGATGCCGTCGCGCGATTAACTTCTGCCACGAGGTAGGCGACGGTTAGGTCCAAACTTGAATGAGTCGCTGACGGGTCGGCCCCGCCACTCCCCGGCTCGCTTTTCGTTGTGTCCGGCGTGCCCGGTGCGTCCCCTGTGGGACGGGGACGGGCTCGGGGCGCCGGACACCGTATCGGGCCGCGCCGGACAAAAATGGGTTTTGGGGGACGCGGCTAGAATGATTTTTTGGTTCGACGTGCCCAAATTGCTTTGAGTGACGGTTTAGGGGACGCGACTGGAGATGGTCTAAGTTTTACTGTGGTTGACGCCTACGCCGGCGCTGCATGGGGAGATAGAGTCGGCGTTAGAGTTTCTCCCTGGGCTGGCTGCGGGAGCTACTTTTGATCTGCATATGCTCAAATCAAGAGTATACACTTGCCATTATGCTTGTGGATACAGTACATGAGAATGGATCACGCGCACCTTTGGAGTCAACTGTATGAAATATTGTGCATCATCTAAATTTATGATACAAACTGACAGCTACATGTGGCTTCACATGATAGTCATTATGTCCCAGGAGGCCCAGGACCTTGTGTTTGGTTCTATAAATAGCATCGCCTTCCTCACCGTATGCACATCATCTGTGGCCCTCTCGATACTAGCTATCTTCCTGCTCTCTATATTCTTCCTAGTAGCTAGCTACGTAACTTGCCAGATCTACGACCAATGGCCCCTGTCCGTGCCTCTGCGCTTAAGTTGGTCGCCATAGCCATCTGCGTCATGCTGGTGCTGCCATTCATGGCGGAAGCATGTGATGATATCTCAACATGTCTCACCAAATGTGTATCTGCCTGTGTGCCATTCTCGGAAGGGACGTGCCAAGGCCTTTGCAACACTGTCCCTCTGACAGAAAAGACCTGCACGACCCGGGCGGAATCTGCTTGCGGGATCCTTTGTAGTACCTTGTGCAGAACCCAAGTTTGATGAGCTAGCTGCTCTCCGTTGAGTTTGTGTGTGTTTGTTTACTTAGTGTATAATAAGTGTGCATGAACTCATGTATCACATGCTCCTCCCTGCACTTACATATACTATGTTGCATTATTTCTTCAGGGCTAGGAGGAAGCTTGCACGAATAATAGGTTTAAGAATGCACGCATCGTCAACTTTATATTTAATCATCCTTTTCCATTCCGCACACAAACTCTATATGTATCGGTTGACCTTTTTATTAATAAAGTATTTTTTTGATCTCATGTATTATACACTAGTAGAAGATATATATATTCTCCCCCTTGTCTGCCGTGGTCATGGCCAAACCGATTGGTGCTACCCTAGATCCTCCTTGACTATTCTTTTTAGCTAGTGGGGTGTTACTATTTATAGTGGGTATATGTGTGATACTCAACTAGTATTATGTTGTAGACTCATGTAAAATTATATTTGTTAGAGTATTCTATTTACTAGGTTGTAGACTCATTTTGTATGGACAATTGTGATATTATGGTAACATAACCAGTTACTTGGTGTTTTTGACAAAAGTGATCCAAACATCTAACAAATTCATAAAATAAACTTTCAGAAAAACTATTTCATTGATCTAACTTTTTTAAGTAGGTCCCATATCATAAAGAAGCTATGATCAATAGTGTAGCGTCTCTCTCAAAGACGCTTCACAACTTACCTTGTCCTGTCGGTGCACCAGCTAGGTCAAACTAGCTAGCTTGCCGACCAAGGAACGAAGCTCGTACATGCAGTGTAGTGCACACTGCGTCATGCAAGTACCACTCGTGATATATATGTATTTTTTTTCTGTTGACATCTGGACGGAGTAGTTACTAGTACTTCATGAACGATGAGAGACATATAAGTGGAGAAACTAGTATTGTCATCTATGTACGGCTAAACGAGGCTTTTTACGGTAGGGACTGGAAATAATTAACCGTCCAATTAACGGATCCAACGGTCCAGTTTGATCAATACTAGTTGTCTTGAAGACTAGTATTTTTCCACGCGAGTGCAGATTTTGGCAGGCGCAAAAAACGTAGACCCATCTAATAAAAAAAACTTTCCTTTTCTTTACATTCTTGTAATAGCTTTTTTTAGAGAACCTTATGATACTTTATTTATTTTATTTCTTTATTAGCAAAAGTGCCCGTGCGTTGCACCGGGTAGAGATTACAAAAAGAAATTATAAATATAAGCTAACTTTTCCGTGGAAAGCGATATTCAATGCCGGATTAGTAATTTAATCGATACGACCTATACGTGTTTCTTGAGTTGGAAACCTTAGCCAAGAATTAGTAAGATTAGTTTATCTGGTAAAAAAAGTATGTCAAAAATTGTCTTTTTTATATTATACCAAATCAAATCTAAGAAAAATCTAGAAATTCAAAATTAGAGAGAATGAATTGGTTAATTCACTAAGTTTCATACTCTCCCATATCTAAGTTGAAAGATAAATACAACGACCGTAAGTAATTGAACAATTGAGGTCTAGCTCCATCTCCGGATGAAGTGGTCATAACGTACATGATTAGTCGTCGATGCACTCACTATGAAGCATCTTCGGGTGAGCCTTGAGTTGAATACGGTAGGAGAACCAACCTGTGGTTGGATGGTTAGGAGGGCAGTGGCACCCCCAGCCCACCAGAGTTCAAATTCCAGATTTAACACTTTGGTGTCTCATAAAGGCGGAATATTCTTCAGTGGGAGGCGACGTTCCCGTCGACAGCGAGGCGTCTGTGGTGACTTCGTCAATCTCAAGACCCGCCGGATCAATTCTTCAACGCAGTCTCTTGGAGGTGCTCATAGGGGTAGGGTGTGCGTGTGTGCGTTCATAGGGGTGAGCGTGTGCGCGTATGTATGAGCGTCTTTGATTGTACTGTGTTTCGCAAAACAAAAAAGTTGAATACGGTAGCATATTGCGCAACCTGAAGAAAAATAAACCACCCATGCATGACACCGTGGTCGTTCTGGATCGCGAAGCCAAAGCTCACCACCTACAGTCTGCGGTGACCATCGACGCCCATGACAACATTACACATAACTGATGGCATAAGAGTTCAGAAACTATGCTGGATATAGAGAAAGTAATAATACATCCAGTGTAGCTTTGCGTGGATTGCCTCCATGAGTAACACGTCGTGGGCGGCTACCGTTGTAGCGCAGTTGTTAGCCTAGAAGGTCTTGGCTGCCCTGGCCGTGCAGGTTGTAATTTACAGTTTACACGAGTTACGATTCGTCTCACTTCTTCCCATCAGAAACCGCATATTTACTTCGGGTGAGCTGGGACCGGAAAACGCTTCTCCCTTTATTATTAGGTATAGATAGATTAGTAAAAATATCCGTGCGTTGCACCGGGTCTAAAATAAATTAAATATTTTATGTTTAGTGTTTAGTGTACCGCAATTTTGGTTCTATCATTGTTGTTGAAGTATTTTAGTTTTCACCCAAGTTTGATACCCAATACAATAACCCTCACAAAAGTATTAAAAGAAAAAATCGCAACTTATTTTCTAATTTTTTGTATACATCATGTGTATCTAAAAGTATGAAATCATCATGCTGAAAATCACTCGGTGAATTGCATGGAAAGACACTGACTAAATTAAATCTCGTCAAATTGCTACAGAATTGGATTGCACGAAAATAGTAGTTTAATTTAGAAAAAACAAAGACGCAAAAATGGATCATTTCTTTTTACGAGCGACTATACGGTTCATGTAAAAAAAAGAGCAATGAAGATATGCAAATTTAATTCAACTATTTGGGTCGCGACTTTGGCAATGTTGATGAATATTTGTTAGGCCATGAAAAGTTTCCCATTGGAGATCAGTTTTTTCTTTAGGCATTAGCTGATCATTTTCTTCCGCTTTCAATGGCTCATCATCGTTTCGAACAACTACGCCATCCAATTGTCAAGTTCAATGGCTCCTTGCAGTTTTCTGGTGCTCAATTCGAATATCAAATGGACAAGCGGATTTCTGGAAATTCCTATCAAATAGACTAAAGTATTTCTGATTCAAGTATCATAGCTCTTGCCCTCTGCAGTTTGACTTCACTACAGTTCGTCCATAGCAAAACTCACCAATGCTATCTCGTCAGTAATAGATATCAGTGCAGATGCTACTTCATTATTATGGAATCTCGAAAACAAACCGAAACATTATGCATTCTGCTAGTACGGCACCATTCTCATCCTCTAATGCCTTGTACTTGTCAATCAAAGACTGATCTTACTTAGATAGGGACTCCTTTTTATCAGTCATGTAGTATGTGATTTCTCCGTTCAATGTCGGATAAAACTGCCAAACAAGATAGCTTCTCAAACAAAACCAACGTGTGAGTCTTCTTCACATGATACCTTTCAGCTCTTGTCCCAACTGTTTTCAGTAGCCGCTGGTTTTGAACTTCAAGCCGGCGATGGTGCCGGCAGCGAGGCGGTTGCCCAGGCAGGAGCAAGTTCATTGTCTGTCTTCAGTTTTGGAACCACGACATTCAACATCGGCATGACCGACATTCAACATCGGCATGACCGGCCTGTAATTCGCGAAGAGCTGACTTCCACGAAGAGAGGACCTACGCAGATCGCGAACAACAAAGTGTTGATACTTGTTGGCGTACCGAAGTGGAATATCAATTACAACAAATTGAACATTGATTTTGGAATGTACAAAGAAAGTAAAGAAACTACATGCCTATTGTTGTGCGAATAGGAAAATTTGTTAGAATTTGCAGTAGGCAACCGCCGGTGACTGTAGGAAAATGTAGTTAGATTTGTTTTAGTGTGGGTAGCTGAATTTTCTTATTTCAACAATTAGCTAAATCTTTGCGACAAGCTTTGACTCTGAATGAAATGTTTGGAAGTGTGCACAGTGCATCACTGCATCCTGTATTCAGGACAGTAAACAAAATGATCCAAAGGCATCGTGTGTGTACTTCCGGGCGGATTTTCTCTTTTAACTTGGTGTATATGCCCTTGTCGAACCTGTGTATCAGCCTATCAGGTGCCTTTCTCAAATGTACTTCAGCTGCTGAAGGTATGCGCTACCAAAACATTGAGTAATATCCAAACAGAACTTCAGTATCCAAACTGAACTTCAGTTGAAGCTGTGTTTTAGGGCCACTTCTTTTCGGCTTCTCCGTTGGCTTCTGGAAGAAGCTTCTCCCCACCACCTTCTCCTAGAAGCTCGAATCCAAAATTTGTTTTGGCTTATAATCTAGTTTGATCTAAACTCGAGTATAAGCCAGAACAAATTTGGCATCAGAGCTTCTGGGAGAAGTAGGTAGAAAGAAGCTTCCCCCATAAGCCATCGTAGAAGCCGAAAAGAAGTGGCCTTTATTTGTAATCCACAAGTTTAGTTTCAATCTTTAGCGAAAAAAAAAAAAAGTTTTGTTTCAATCGACTCACCAGCGCATCCGCTATCTCCAGGTTTCCTTTCATGCTTGTGCGTCTAGAGCTGGCTAAAGCATCAACCTGGTCAGGGCGCGCTTCTCGGGGACAGAAGCAGCATTAGCAGGGCGGGGGAGCTTAAATGGGTTGAGCAGCAGAAGGAACAATTATTGCTGGAGAGTGGAGACTGGCCTAGTGGGAAGACGACGGCAGGTGTTCTTGCAGATAAAGGAATCGACCAACGCCGAGAGTTCGACCGGCACAGTAGGGAGAAATCTGGGGTACGCAGCCATGGGGGTTTTGTGACAGAGCCGGGTGGCCACGCCTGTGGAGCCGTGCGCTAGGGGCAGCGGGCGGTCCATCTCGGGGAAGCTGGAAAGCGCCGGCCGGGTCGGCGTTCAGAAAGGGGGAGAGGAAAAAGCCGCTGATCGATGAAAAAATGAAGCCGAAACAGCCTATTCAGACCTCGTCTGCAACCTCCCAGCTCCCACCGGCGCCTCCCGATTCAATCCATCGGTCAGCCCCGCATGTCCCCTGGCTCCTCTTGCGCCGCTGGCAGGTCCCCCCGCACCTCCGAGTTTTCCTCACGCCGCGTCATTCTCCAATCTCCAGGTCCGTCCGGGCGGAGCGTGGTCAGATCCGGCACTCGACGCTCGGATCCCCGCCCTCCACGGCCACATCGTGGTTCTCGCGCCGGTCGCCGGATGCGACGGCTTCGCTCCCCGCCGGCTCTTTCTTCTTTCACCGTCCCAGCCTCTTTCGGCGTTTGGAAAAAGAACGGACTATGCGCCAAACGAAACGTTTTCTTTTCACTATGCCGGTGGCACAGGCTGTTGACAGAAACTATGGGCAATAAAAAAAGGACGAACAAGAAACCTTATTTTTCTTTATTATTAGACTAGGAAATGTGCCCGTGCGTTGCTACGGGCGAATCCTAGGTGGTTGACGGTGTCAAAATTTAACAAAACTGGTCAATGATCATGTCACTCATGTCGCGCTATGTGCTCTCTCAGGTATTTTTATAGTGTTGTGCAAACAAGATCTTTTTACGCGATGTACAAGTGAGATAATTGTGAGTCATAATTTACCATCACTCATGTTAACCTCAATATATATAGTAAAAGTTTAATATCTTGAGGGTTCATTACCTAAAAGCCCAAAATGCTTTTTCTGTTTGCACATGTATCTCATGCCTTAATTCATAAATCATATAGGCGTGTGCTAGTCAAGGTTTTTTTCCTCGTTTTGAAAAATTACTGGTGGGCACCGTTATTACCGGCTACCGGAAATACCGGCCCAAATACCGTCCAAGTTTTTTTAAACAAAATTTAAAATTTATCAAAATTCTTCAAATGTAAGTAAAATACAAAAAGATGGTAAATACCAACCAGTACATACTAACACCAGTGGGTACCGAGAAAACCAGTTACCGGCTAGATTTCGGAAATATCGTCCGAGAAAAAAAAACCTAGAGCTAGTAAGACCAAATAGAGAATTGACTTCTTAGCATAACATATATGGCAATGCGATGAGAAATAAAACTAAACTTGAGCATGCAGAGTTGCAGATATGTGCAAAGTAAATCACTGCAAGATGATCAAGCTATCTATATGAGAAATAAAACTAAACGTTATGCCAGACCATGAAAGGATGCCTGGACATACCTATCAGTTTAGCGAGCAGCTACCTAATGGATCTGATTTAAAAAAAGCTAGGTCATACCTTGTATCTTTTAGATTGATTACAGTCTTTCGAAGGAACAATTATCTCTGTTCACCTGCCAAACATTAAGAAAACTTGCTAAACACATTTGCCAACAAAAAGAAATGGCCAATTTATGCTAGACACACGTTATGTTCATGCTGCTGTTCAGCTGTTCAATGATTGCTTGTAGGCTGGATTTCTCGTTGTCCCAACAACCGAATCCCATTGGACTTCCCTGTTTGCAGTTGCTCGCTTAATCGAGCAAAGATTGAATGACTTTCCGTGCATCTGCAGTTCCTTGTCAAGAAAAGAAGTTTGCCACTTTTTGTTAGAAATAGCTAAATCGGATATCCCAAAACTCCAATATCATAATTTGTCAACAGCTGAATGAGAGTTCCGAAAACTTTTGTGTTCCTCTCGAGTCTCCATCTAATCTCAAAGCTCGTTGTAGGTATTTCTGCCATTCACAGCATAATTGAGCAAATATAGAACGTCTCTTCTTCAGAATAAGTAACTGGAACAATGCCCGATATTTGCCGCACAAATGGTCAAAAGTAGTCTGGCTCAAGATTTAGCAAAAGCTTCGCTGAGATCCCAAAACTCCTATATTGTCGTGTCAATTCTCAAATCTATGTAGACTGTTTTGTTGCCCAATTAGGCAATGATCCAATTATTGAAGAAATCCCAGCCAACCGATTAAGGTTAATGCCTAATGGCAATACACAAGCAGCAGCCCCAAAATACAATCTCACCGGCATACAGTCGAACAACTTCAGCGCGTTCTTCAGCGCGTTCTGACGCAGCTTCCACGTGCTTCCTTGTTGCCGCCGTTGCTAGCTGTGCCGCCGGCGGGCGCCACCGGCCTGCGCTCCGCTGTCGTCGACTTCCCGGCCGCCTCTCACCCTGCGCTGCATGTACCCTGCTCCATCCCGGCCCCGCACGACCCAGCCTATGTGGACAATCGTGAGACTGCTTTCCGAGCTTTTCTCCCAAAATCCACCTACTGGCGGTAGCATTGAGGCTTCGCTGGTGGAGAGCGCGCCGAGGACGCCTACGCGCGTGGAGAGCCGGGCTAGCGGCTGCGTCGGGAGACTCGCTATGGAGAGATGGACCCGGCCGCCGCCGCGGCTATGTGCCTCTATGAATGCCCGAACGCCGCTCGGGCTGGGCAAACCCCCCGCTCGTAGGCATACTCCTCCTGTCGTAGACGGCCACCTCGTCTCCGCGCAGATCGTACCCGGCCTCCGGTGGGCTGCCGTACAACCTAGGAACCGATCTGGATGGGGCAGAGATTATTGCCGGAAGCGCCCGCGGAGCTCAGAATCTAGATGCGCCGCGCTGTCGGCGAGATTGTTCTTGGAGGGCCTGATCTGCACCAGAATCAGGACGCAGGTTGCTATTTATTTTCCGTTCGGGGCGGAGGAGTCCTGCGGGACGGCGAAGGGGTCAGCGGAGTTCGACTCTGATACGATGGAGAAGAAACCCGCAGATTCGCGATCGATTGGCACCACGGGAGGGGTAAAGTGCAGTATTATGTGAATTGGTGGGAGGGCAAAACGGTCCAATAAAAAGTTGGACGAAAATTTTGGCAGAAACCTTAGCTCCTTTATTATTAGGTATAGATATACTAGGAAATTCGCCCGTGTGTTGCTACGGATTCTCGGTCTAATTCTTCAGATACACATGCCGCGAGATTTTGACGAGCTCCGAGGTGTCGCTGGTATGGCTCCACCCCCTATGAGTCCCCAACAACACCGCGCCACCTTCCCTTCCCTTTCCTTGAATTCCCCTACGCCCGTCTTGTTTGAATCCATGTCCGACTACACCTCAGGATGCCTAGGTCGCCATGCACAACACCCTGTCCTGGCTCACGATATCGGCTGCTTGCACCGCGTGTCACCCTGGATTGAGATTCGGTGGCTTTGACCCCGTGTTGCCTGGATTGGAGCGTCCCATAAGCTGAACAATTTTGTAGTAGCTCTCAACATCACGAGTTCAGGAGAGTGACTTCAAGTACAAGCAAGTTGCTAGCTTTCCTCCCTTGCATCTTTTTTATATAGCACTAACTCACTCACTTTCCTTGAATATTTGTTTACCGAACTAAAATTAAATATGCTCTAAGTTGTGCAGATACCAGGGTAATGTAGATCATTATGTAGACATTTACCTTACTGATCCTGAAGTGCAAAAAGTCCTCAACTTCTTTTGTATCTATTTATGCCTGCGTTTCTTATCCATTTCGCCAAATGCTAGAACGACGAATTGGCCAGGCTGCATGTAAAACTGCTTAATTCTAGGCAAGCAAAATAGTTTTATGAGCAAACAGTCCGTTACCAGTGCCGTTAATTGAACTCGTCTTAGGTTTTTCTTGCGCGATGTTTCCTAATTCGTAATCATATGAAGAGGTAAGGCGACCTTGTATCTCCATCAGCCTTGCGGGGCGTGCTCGCCCTGCGGCAGTCAGATAATGCGTTGGTGATCACCTCATGGTCGACGGCGAAAGCTAGCACGGCCAATGGCTCTCTGCATGTGGTCATGCTAGCAAGCAGATATCTTTCCTACCCATCCTCCATGAATAGACAAGCATGTCATCTGCTCTCGCGACCTCACGCCATGCTTTGACACCGCTTAGAATCACAGCTACACTTTTTGATATTTCCAGTCTCTTTCTATGTATGTTTGATACTTTGATTGCTCGTCGCTCCCAAGAATTGGTCTTTCCTTTTTTTTTTTTTGAAAATTCATAGGTTTGGTCTCCACTTCAATTCTACCATTCTGAAGCCTACTTATTCCAGGTCCAACTTTCTATGCCCCAACAATTCCCTGCCACACTTCAATTCTAGATTATGTCTTCGCACTGCACGTCACATATTAACACTCTTACAATTTTGCAGCACCTCCAACACGCAGGAAGAAACACCCCTGAACTCTCTCATATGTACTGTGTGCTTAACAATTTCAACAGTAGTGGATTGGCCCGTGTCTTGACATGTTGTATCTTTTTACAGCAGAGAGGAAATCAATCAGATGTCTGGCAACTCTTTAATTCACGGAGAGCATGACAACAGGTAGGCAATTAAAGTCGATGCTGCTTAGAGTATGAACTTGTAAGATTATCAATCAAAGTGAGGCCAAAATCCGCCAGTACAACAACTGATTCGCTGGCGTTGTTGAGATGCTACTGATGAGTGTGGACTAATAGAACCCGGCGGTATGTGAACCTGGCTTAAGTCAGCATCTCATTGGTCCAGAAAAAATATGTAGGGTCCACTGCTGCAGTGTGTTCTACTTATGTTACAGTAAAATACATGTGTGGTCCTCCCCCATCTTCCCATCGCATCCTCTCGCCTGCAGCGGTTCAACGCCGTTGTGGACGCCTGCGCCGCACACAGCCGCATGCGCATGTTGCTGAAGTTCCTCGGCATCCTCCCCGTCGCCGAGCTCGGGCCACCTTGACGCCGCCCGTCCCCGACGACACGTCGACGCCGCCCTGTCCCCGACGCCTAGTCGACGATGCCCCCGTCTCCGACCCCAGCTCGACGACGCCAGGTCCCCGACGCCACATCGACGACGCCATGTCCCCAGCGCCCCGTCCACGACGCCTAGTCGATGATGCCCCCATCTCCGACGCCAGCTCGACGGCGCCAGGTTCCCGACGCCGACCCGTCCTAGACGGCGCCCTGTCCCCGGCGCCGCCCCGTCCTCGTCGCCGCCATGTCCTCGACGACGCCCCGGTCTCCGACGCCAGCTAGACGGCGCCCTGTCCCCGACGGCGCCCCGTCCCCATCTTTGCCTTGTCCTCTACGCGGCCCTGTCCCCCGACGCCAACCACGCACCGGATCAGGCACATCGACATCGCCGCTAGTCGAGTCGCCCTTCGCCGCTAACCACCACCGCGCGGGCTTGGCCATGGACGCACCACGACAGGCAGGAACGCCCGCGACGGTGTCGGCATCTGCCGTCCGCCCGCTCCTCCGCCGACCGCCCGCCCGACGGCCGCCGCGCCTCCGCCATCAGCCTCTCCTTGCGCTCGCGCCGCGCCGCCGCCGTTCGCCCCGACGGTCGGCTGCTACTGGTGTGGTTATTATGGAGGAGTGGTTTGGGGGAGACGCGCCGTCTGAGGAGAGAGAGGGGCGTGATTTGGGGGAGACGCGCCGCCCCACTCTTCTCTTAAATGCATTTGGCCCACCTCTGTATTGTATCTATATCGCGTGGGTTCGGAAAAGTAGATCAGCTGCTGTGTGGGCCCCACGAAACACATGGACCAATGGCAGCCTGACTTCCACCAGGAGCATATGCCGGCCGGTTCAACGATGCACTTTCCTGCTACTGATGCTGCACCAATGCTAGTGACCGGCTTTTGATGGGTGATGGCCCATCACCTACCGAGATCTGCTGCAACGACTTTGATGCTAGGTCCTTGAGGGCATGGCGTCGGGGGACGACAGCGAGCAGATGACGCGATCTAGTTCCTCGATGCTGGCGTGTTGTGTTTTACGGTAGAAAAGCTTGGTGATCTAGTTCTTCCACGGCGCCGCGCCAGGGGCCGCATCGGCGGCAGAGGCAGTGCTCGGCGAGAGGAACGGTAGTGCGTGGCGAGCGCACAGAACACCCACGATTCCGCCATGGCTGCGTTCTTCGACGGCGCCGTGCCAGCGGCCGCATCGCCGGCGGAGGCAGGGTTCGGCGATAGGCGCGCGGCAGTGCAACTTCCGGGCGGATTTGGGGACCGCGGGGGCGTGCGCTGGCTCGTGTGGAATTCTCTCTCCACTCGTCTGCGTGCGTATAGGTTTGGGCGATCAGAGTCCCGACCGGAGCCTAGCTGCTGACAAAACGTACGGAAACCGAACTACGGACGACTCAGCCATGGCAAGACTTTGCGCGAACGACGAAAAGTGACGGACGAACCGCAAATCGAACGGACCAAACCGCGGAAATGCTTTGTACTTTACTAGCACAAATACCCGTGCGTTGCAACGGGAAAAATGAATTTCATTTTCACGCGAAAAGCGTCGACGCGACCTATTTTTTTTCCAAAATCAATCAAGCCAGGTTTTTCAGCCTCATTTCGCCCTTACTTGTTCAGTCTTTAACTTTTTTTTTCATTTTTCCTTGCTAAATAAGAGAAAATAGTAGTACAAAAATAAATTTAGTAATCTTCTTTCACTTAGTATCACCACCAGTTCTTCTTTTTCTTCGCCATAACAATTGACATACATACACTCGTAGAGCATAATTATGCTTCTTAGAAAATTTAGCGCATCTACACAGGCGCCAGATAGAACTATTTTAGAAGGTGGACATCTGGCGATGATGTATGCGAACACCACCAGGTCGATGTTGCTGAACAACCTGCTCAAGGTGCCACTGTGGATGCTATGGTTCCGAGGCTGCGCGTGCATATCCCTTTGATCGATGATGTAGTCTTAGATGAGGCTGAAGACCGTGGAAAGTATCCTAATACTTATCTCCTTGTGAAAACGGTATGCCGAACACGAAGATACTAAACACGAATTCGGCCTCTGTGATGTTTTGCGGGCACCGTCGTCGTCACTAAATTAAGAAATTATTTCTAGCTGATCAGGTGAACGTAGGAAATTTCTTGTCCATTATAATGTGCCGCAACAAAACAAAAAAGATGAAAAGGAAAGTGGCCCTTTGATCCAACATGCACGCACGGAGATTCTCCACATGATCGAGCTGATAAACTGCGTCACGATCGGATCAATCTCTGTGTAGGCTACACCGAGTGCTGTAGTGCTCGATGATCCTCTTTTTTTTTCGAATTTCGATGATCCTGATTTTGAACTCGCAGCCGTGGCCTTGTCTCACCTTCGCCTGACGTTGTGCACCTGTGCCTGCCGCTTTGAACTTTTGATTGATGGGGTTCACAGTCACGGTCGGGTCCCATGGGCACCACCCGCAATCCCGTTTTGCTGCCATTCTGCTGGCTGCTCCAAGTCGTGGAGTATTAATTGTTGAATTCTGAGGCGGCTTGTGATTCAGCCATTGCATACGTATATAAACTGACCAGGCTCTGTTTAGCATGGCGAGGTGGGACTATTCAATACAAACGTAGTGCCAGCTTGGATACGTACTCTAATCGAAGTATGCAATTGGAGCACAACACGGTCAGACATGGACTGTAACTCCTGGCTGGGCCGGCCCGCACGAAACCTCAACTAATTCACGTGAAATTTTGAAGCGCCCTGTACCCCTTTGATTTGTACCACCTCGACTAACGCATATGGTTTTGAAGCGCGGGCTGACACAAGAGACGGACGAAGTTGTACCAAACGGACCAAATCAAGGAAACGCTACTTCCTTTATTATTAGGTAGGTATAGATATAGATTATTAGGTATATAGATATAGATAGATTTAAAAATTTATTTGTGTGTGATCCCTGTGCATGTATGTTGCTCATGTTGATAGCTTCCAGTAGAGGTGCTGCATGCACTTTTGTGGCTCACATAAATATTTAGGACATTTGAATGGTCGCTAAGTCATTTCTGGGTTTATAAAAATCATAACTTTTGTTTTAAAAACCCAAATTGAGTAAATCCAATTTCTGTAGCTCTATAAATTAAGATTTACTCTCTGTGATTTTACCAAATTTTTGTGTGCATTTTTCTAGAGTGGCTTGTTAATGTGGTGTTGTTGCTTATTTTACCCATAAGAAAATTGTGTTGTTTTCGTTTAAAATGCTTTTTTAATGAACCTTGTCACCAGACCCTTACAGGTGGTTCCCAAAGTTCATTAGCCTCATGAGCTTGGGTATATTATGTTTTGTTGTGAGGCAGAGCCTTTTTAGCAAAATAACCATGTGTCCCTGATTTAGTGGTTTGTTGTTGTATGTTGATTGTGTGGTTTGATGCTATGGCTATGTGTTGAATGTTTGCTTTTATTTTTGCGACGTTAGAATGCGAATGCTATCGGAGAAGGAGATGATCTTGGTGAGGATCTCGAAGAAGGAAGAGCAGATATTCATGAAGAAGAAGTCCAGGGGCAAATAGCCAACCAAGACAAGCCACCTCTTGATGCATATCTTATCCTAATTGTCTTACTCTTGCATTATTACAGGTTTTATAAATTGCATGTAATTTATTATTTATGTGAGTGGTTATTGCCACTATGAGTTTTATTATTCCACCCTTACGGTGCAGCCACCGTTGATACCTACTAAACAAATACATGTTAGTGATATGGTGCTTAACACCTCATCTTTGTTGTTGCCCCTTTTCAAAGAAAAGTGGACTATAGGTTGGGAATCCCTTGGAAAAAGATTTTATGAAAAAGTTTCAAGGAAAGAAAGTTCTTCAAAAACCTTGGAATGGGGCAACCCTGCCCAACTGTGAGTTTATGAAAATGAAAAAGGGTTTTGGGAAGAAATTTGCTGGAGGCAAGTGAAGATGAAAAAATTGTTTTCAAAAAACTTTGGTGACCGAGTACCTAACCGGACCTAGCCAGTACAATCACATTAAACTTAAGTGGGACGGGGCGCAGCGTAGTAGTTTGTCTCGCCTTAGTTTGGGTCTTGCAAGTGTAAGGGGTAGTCCGAGCATGGACACCTATCGACCGTGGCCTTCCCGAAGAACTGGGGACACCTTTCCATTGCGTACCGATGGGAGGGGTACAACCTATGAGCTCCCATTGAATAATGCCCCGCAGTTGGTCGCGGCATTCCGGAGGATCGAGATGGTCGGGGAATTTGCTACTCCTAGGTAAACGACCCCTCGGACTCTGGTTTTGGGAGGTACAACTCTAGGCGGCATGTCTTAGGCTAAGGCGAGCAAGCGAAAAACTGTGATCGGGTGCTTTTCGTGGCATATGTTGGTATGCGGGGATGATGCCCACACGATAAGTACTCGGATCTTGTGGGGAAAGTGTACAACCTCTGCAGAGTGTAAATCTATTCGAATAGCCGTGTCCGCGGTTATGGACGTGAGAAAGGTTGTTGCTTGGCATGAAGGAGTTTTGGTTTATAAAAGTGTTTTCTCAAAAATGTTTCGGGAAAATGATGCCAGTGGGAGTGGTGGAAATGTACCTAGGAGGTACGGTGGAAAGTTGAAAAAGTTCTTTTCACCATATGAGATGGCCGGGAAGGAAAATGGGTCACCCTTACCTATTATTATTCAAAAGAAACTTGTTTTCAAAAAGGTTTTCAACAAAGATATAGAGATGTCATACTCTCAAGAGAAACTATCTCTCACTCCTTGTAACCCTAGAATAGTGCATGTTCCTTGCTACTACCAAATCGCATATCCTTTACTTCTCTCTAAGGCGGTTTGCGAGTACAATTCATAATGTACTCATGGCTTTGTCCCTGGCTATTTACTTGGCCAGACTTGGTGGAATCCAACCAAGGAAGAAGGAGTCGACGACGTCTATGCGAGCTAGAAACGTCTTCCCAGTCAGTTGCTTGGAGGGTTATGGCATGACTTGGGCCATGCGAACGCTTTCGTCTGAAGTATTTCCGATGTGTGGTTGATGATCTCCCGCCATTATGGCTCTTATGTAAGTATTTGGTCATGTGACCATTGTAATCTTTTCATTCGGTACTGTAATGGATGTTGTATTTGATACCAGTTCGGTTATGCCCTAACGACACACTGATCATGGGATCGTGAATGTGTATGCATAACGGGTGTTTCGGACAGCTAGTCTGGAGCTCCACATTCTAGGCCTCCAAAGCTTTGGGTCCATGGGCTTCACGTCCTCTCCAGATAACCCGGGTACTTTATTCGGCATGCCTACTCTGCATACCTATGTCAATAGCCCCCGAGATTTTGCTTGAATCGCAGAGTCGAGTAAAATTTCCATCTTAAAACTGAGTCGCATGTTTATAAACCTTTCGAATAATGAATATTTTGGTCAATGTCTATTTTGTACATGGATAATGGTAAATGGGGCTAGTTCATCTGATGGATCAGGTACCAGTTAACTGCTCTTGTGGCAAACCCGCATATACCTACTTCAAGTCAAGTCCCTGGACTCGAACTCGGGATACTAGCGTAATTCGAGACGCGCCACTTAAGGACTTATCGTAAATCAAATCCCAGTTTTGTTTCATCGAGTACCTAACGCGTCTGTTAGGATTTTTCTTCGCATCTGCTGATACGAATAAAGTGGGAGAGCGCATTCTGGTGCGATGCCACGCCACACAGGGTAGATCCTGGGGTCTTACCTTCGTACTCTTTTGCGAGTTACGTCATTCAGAGTTTTTACCGCGGCAGACGCGCTCTGAGAATATTTTGTCGAGTGCCTTTGTACGGCTGCTAGAATTCTTTATTTATTCGAGTTAACTCGCGGAATAATATCTTGACCTCCCGATGGGAGTACATGACGAGTTATATGTAACTCGAAGATGTACGAAAGAAGTTCTTCGTTTGCAATTCTATATTGACTTGTTACTTTCTCCTCTTTTTCTTCTCCATATTTCATCAGGTGCGCGACCAGCGCTCCCGATGGGAGTAACCCCCGAGGCTATAGCCGAGTGTTTGCACTTGGTTGTAGGCTCAACTTCTGTTATTTTGATCAACTCTGTATTTACCACGTTATCTTATCAGAAGTATGCTCAATACTTCGGATAAGAGTAGCCCCCGAGCGTATAAACAGGTGCTTCCATCTGGACATAGGCTCCCGAATTTTCTTTCCAGCCATACATTGCTTCAAATCTCGATGTTTTGTTGTACCTATGTTTTTCCCCATCACTCGAAGCTTTTTTGACACTGAAGTCATTGCTGACGATAGCCATGTGTGGCCACCTTGGGAAGACACGACTCCTGGCAGACCACTGTTATGTGGGTCCAAACTTATGCACTTCCTCCATGTCGTGCAAGTGGGGGCGCACATCCTCCAGAATTCCCGGCATGCGCGCGGTAACTTCCCCTTGGTAAAATTAAAGTGTAAAGATCATTTTACCACTGGGACACGCGTAAGGCTCAGGATTTTTCCCTTTTCATCCAACGGCTAAACGTATCGTCTTCCGCTTATAAGTTCACCTCTTCTCCTCTCTTTTCTCCCTTCGCCGCGCCGCACATCATCTCTCTCTGTCCTTCTTCCTCCTCGAGCACCTCGCGCACACACCCTCTACTTCCTTTCTGTTTCTCCATTGTACCGCCGCCATGGCTCCGCGCACCAAGCAGTGCAAGAACCATGCCCCTGGCACGGAGGAGCGCGCAGAGAAGAACAAGATCTCTGGATGGGGAGGTCAAAAATCTCCGCGCGGGACAATCGCCTGCTCAAGAGGATGGGCATGTTCGACAAGAAAACCATGAAGATGCCCGGGGATGAGAGTTCTCCTCCTTCCGGTTTCCGGTAATTTTCGTCGACTTCCTCATCCGTGGCCTTGATACGTCCCAAACGTATCTATAATTTCTTATGTTCCATGCTACTTTTATGATGATACTGACATGTTTTATACACATTATATGTCATATTTATGCATTTTTCGGCACTAACCTATTGACGAGATGCCGAAGAGCCGCTTGTCGTTTTCTGCTGTTTTTGGTTTCAGTAAATCCTAGTAAGGAAATATTCTCGGAATTGGACAAAATCAACGCCCGTGGGCCTATTTTTACACGAAGCTTCCGAAGACCGCAGGGGAGACGAAGTGGGGCCACGGGGCACCGCCACACCAGGGCGGCGCGGCCTAGAGGGGGCCCGCGCGGCCCTAGCGTGTGGGGCCCCCGTGACTCTCCCGACTCCGCCCTTCCGCCTACTTAAAGCCTCCGTCGCGAAACCCCCAATACCGAGAGCCACGATACGGAAAACCTTCCAGAGACGCCGCCGCCGCCAATCCCATCTCGGGGGTTCAGGAGATCGCCTCCGGCGCCCGCCGGAGAGGGGAATCATCTCCCGGAGGTCTCTTCATCGCCATGATCGCCTCCGGATCGATGTGTGAGTAGTCCACCCCCGGACTATGGGTCCATATCAGTAGCTAGATGGTTGTCTTCTCCTCATTGTGCTATCATGTTAGATCTTGTGAGCTGCCTATCATGATCAAGATCATCTATTTGTAATCCTACATGTTGTGTTTGTTGGGATCCGATGAATATTGAATACTATGTCAAGTTGATTATCAATCTATCATATATGTTATTTATGTTCTTGCATGCTCTCCGTTGCTAGTAGAGGCTCTGGCCAAGTTGATACTTGTGACTCCAAGAGGGAGTATTTATGCTCGATAGTGGGTTCATGCCTCCAATAAATCTGGGACAGTGACAGAAAGTTCTAAGGTTGTGGATGTGCTGTTGCCACTAGGGATAAAACATTGATGCTTTGTCTAAGGATATTTGTGTTCATTACATTACGCACCATACTTAATGCAATTGTCTGTTGTTTACAACTTAATACTGGAGGGGTTCGGATGATAACCTCGAAGGTGGACTTTTTAGGCATAGATGCATGCTGGATAGCGGTCTATGTACTTTGTCGTAATGCCCTGATTAAATCTCATAGCACTCATCATGATATATGTATGTGCATTGTTATGCCTTCTTTATTTGTCAATTGCCCAACTGTAATTTGTTCACCCAACATCTCGCTATCTTATGGGAGAGACACCACTAGTGATCCGTGGACCCCGGTCCTATTCTTTACATCCGAAATACAATCTATCGCAATTGTTCTTTACTCGTTCTTCGCAAACAAACATCATCATCCACACTATACATCTAATCCTTTGTTTACAGCAAGCCGGTGAGATTGACAACCTCGCTATTACGTTGGGGCAAAGTTCTGTGATTGTGTTGTGCAGGTTCCACGTTGGCGCCGGAATCCCTGGTGTTGCGCCGCACTACACTCCACCACCAACAACCTTCAACGTGCTTCTTGACTCCTACTGGTTCGATTAAACCTTGGTTTCTTACTGAGGGAAACTTGCTACTGTGCGCATCACACCTTCCTCTTGGGGTTCCCAACGGACGTGTCAACTACACGCATCAAGCAAATTTCGGGCGTCGTTGCCGGGGAGAACAAGACACGCTGCAAGGGGAGTCTCCACTTCCAATCTCTTTACTTTGTTTTTGTCTTGCTTTACTTTATTTACTGCTTTGTTTGCTGCATTATATCAAAACACAAAAACAAATTAGTTGCTAGCTTTACTTTATTTACTGTCTTGTTCTCCATATTAAAAACACAAAAAAATTAGTTACTTGCATTTACTTTATTTAGTTTGCTTTATTTACTACTGCTAAAATGGGTACTGTTGAGAATACTAAGTTGTGTGACTTCACTAGCACAAATAATAATGATTTCCTATGCACACCTATTGCTCCACCCGCTACTACAGCAGAATTCTTTGAAATTAAACCTCGCTTTACTAAATCTTGTTATGAGAGAGCAATTTTCTCGGTGTTAGTTCCGATGATGTCGCTGTCCATCTTAATAATTTTGTTGAACTATGTGAAATGCAAAAGTATAAGGATGTAGATGGTGACATTATAAAATTAAAATTGTTTCCTTTCTCTTTAAGAGGAAGAGCTAAAGATTGGTTGCTATCTCTCGCCTAGAAATAGTATTGACTCTTGGACTAAATGTAAAGATGCTTTTATTGGTAGATATTATCCTCCCGCTAAAATTATATCTTTGAGAAGTAGCATAATGAATTTCAAGCAATTAGATAATGAACATGTTGCTCAAGCATGGGAGAGAATGAAATCTTTGGTAAAGAATTGCCCAACCCATGGACTGCCTACTTGGATGATCATTCAAACCTTTTATGCAGGACTGAATTTTTCTTCGCGGAACCTATTGGATTCAGCTGCTGGAGGTACCTTTATGTCGATCACTTTGGGGGCGGCAACAAAGCTTCTTGATGATATGATGACAAATTATTCTGAATGGCACACGGAAAGAGCTCCACAAGGTAAGAAGGTAAATTCTGTTGAAGAAACCTCCTCCTTGAGTGATAAGATTGATGTTATTATGTCTATGCTTGTGAATGGTAGATCTAATGTTGATCCTAATAATGTTCCTTTAGCTTCATTGGTTGCCCAAGAAGAACATGTTGATGTGAATTTCATTAAAAGTAATAATTTCAACAACAATGCTTATAGGAATAATTCTGGTAACAACTATAGGCCATATCCTTCTGCTAATGGTAATAGTTATGGTAATTCTTATGGGAATTCTTACCAGAATAATAGGAGTGTACCCCCTGGTCTTGAAGCCATGCTTAAAGAATTTATTAGTACACAAACTGCTTTTAACAAATCTGTTGAGGAAAGGCTTGATAAAATTGATATTCTTGCTTCTAAGGTTGATAGACTTGCCTCTGATGTTGATCTTTTAAAATTGAAAGTTATGCCTAATAAGGATATTGAAAATAAGATTGTTACTACAGCAAACGCCATCCAAGTTCGAATTAATGAGAATATTAGATTGATGGCTGAATTGCATGCTAGGTGGGAAAGAGAAGAAAACGAAAAACTTGCTAAAGAGAATAATGTAGCTAAAGTTTGGACTATTACCACCACTAGTAATGTTAATGATTCACATGTTGCTACACCTCCTACTATCAATGGTAAAATAATTGGTGTTGGCAATGTTACTACTCCTAGTGCAAAGCGTGCAAAATTGCCCGAAACTGCTAAAACCGCTGAAATTGATAAAACTGCTGAAATTTTTCAAAATATTGGGGATAATGATCCCATTGCTGTAGATCATAATGGTTTAGACTTTGATGATTGTCACATCTCTGAAGTTATAAAGTTTTTACAAAAGCTTGCTAAAAGTCCCAATGCTAGTGCTATAAACTTGGCCTTTACAAAACACATTACAAATGCTCTCATAAAAGCTAGAGAAGAGAAACTAAAACTTAAAACCTCTATTCCTAGAAAGTTAGAAGATGGTTGGGAGCCCATCATTAAGATGAGGGTCAATGATTTTGATTGTAATGCTTTATGGGATCTTGGTGCAAGTATTTCTGTTATGCCTAAGAAAATTTATGATATGCTTGACTTGCCACCATTGAAGAATTGCTATTTGGATGTTAATCTTGTTGATAATGCTATAAAGAAACCTTTGGGGAGGATTGATAATGTTCGTATTATGGTTAACAATAACCTTGTCCCCGTTGATTTTGTTGTCTTGGATATTGAATGCAATGCATCTTGTCCCATTATATTGGGAAGACCTTTTCTTCGAACTGTTGATGCCACCATTGATATGAAGGAAGGTAATATTAAATATCAATTTCCTCTCAAGAAAGGTATGGAACACTTCCCTAGAAAGAGAACGAAGTTAACTTATGATTCTATTATTAGAACAAATTATGATGTCGATGCTTCGTCTCTTGACAATACTTGATACACACTTTCTGCGCCTAGCTGAAAGGCGTTAAAGAAAAGCGCTTATGGGAGACAACCCATTATTTTACTTCTGCACTTTATTTTATATTTAAGTCTTGGAAGTTGTTTACTACTGTAGCAACCTCTCCTTATCTTTATTTTAATGCATTGTTGTGCCAAGTAAAGTCTTTAATAGTAAAGGCAATACTAGATTTGGATTACTGCGCAGGAACAGATTTCTTGCTGTCACGAATTTGAGCAGTAGTCCCTGTAGAAAAATGAAAAAAATCTGACAATTTACGTGCGTGATCCTCAGATATGTACGCAACTTTCATTAAATTTGGGCATTTTTATCTGAGCAAGTCTGGTGCCACTTTAAAATTCGTCTTTACGAACTGTTCTGTTTTGACAGATTCTGCCTTTTATTTCGCATTGCCTGTTTTGCTATGTTAGATGGATTTCTTTGTTCCATTAACTTTCAGTAGCTTTGTGCAATGTCCAGAAGTGTTAAGAATGATTATGTCACTTCTTAATATATGAATTATGCACTGACCCTCTAATGAGTTTGTTTCGAGTTTGGTGTGGAGGAAGTTTTGAAGGGTCAAGAGAGGAGGATGATACAATATGATCAAGAAGAGTGAAAAGTCGAAGCTTGGGGATGCCCCCGTGGTTCATCCCTGCATATTTTAAGAAGACTCAAGCGTCTAAGCTTGGGGATGCCCAAGGCATCCCTTCTTCATCGACAACTTATCGTGTTCCTCTAGTGAAACTATATTTTTATTCCGTCACATCTTATGTGCTTTACTTGGAGCGTCTGTTTGTTTTTGTTTTTGTTTTTGTTTGAATAAAATCGGATCCTAGCATTCTTTGTTTGGGAGAGAGACACGCTCCGCTGTTTCGTATGAACCCATATGTTCTTAGCTTCATCTTTAATGTTCATTGCGAAAGTTGGACTATTTCATTCATTGTTATATGGTTGGAAACGGAAAATGCCGCATGTGGTAAATGGTTTAATGTCTTGAATAATTTGATACTTGGCAATTGTTGTGCTCATATAGATCATGTTTAAGCTCTTGCATCATGTACCTTGTACTCATTAATGAATAACTACATAGAGCTTGTTAAAATTTGGTTTGCATGATTGATCTCTAGAGTCTAGATATTTTCTCGGTTGAGGTGTTTGAACAACAAGGAGACAATGTAAAGTCTTATAATAGTTACAATATGTTCATATGTGAGCTTTGCTGCACCTTTTATACTTGAGTTTGCTTCAAACAACCTTGCTAGCCTAGCCTTGTATTGAGAGGAATTCTTCTCGTGCATCCAAATACTTGAGCCAATAACTATGCCATTTGTGTCCACCATACCTACCTACCACATGGTATTTCTCCGCCATTCCAAAGTAAATTACTTGAGTGCTACCTTTAAAATTTCTATTCTTTGCCCTTGCAATATATAGCTCATGGGACAAATAGCTTAAAAACTATCGTGGTGAAGAATATGTACTTATGTGTCTTATTTCTTAGTAAGTTGCTTGTTGAGCGGTAACCATGTTTTCTCGGGGACGCCATCAACTATTTTACCTTTGTTGAATATCATGTGAGTTGCTATGCATGTTCGTCTTGTCGGAAGTAAGGGCGGTTCTCACAATCAAATGGTTTGAGTATGCATACTGTTAGAGAAGAACATTGGGCCGCTAACTAAAGCCATGATTCATGGTGGAAGTTTCAGTTTGGACAATCAATCCTCAATCTCTTATGAGAATATTAAATGTTGTTGAATGCTTATGCATTAAAGAGGAGTCCATTATCTGTTGTCTATGTTGTCCCGATATGGATGTCTAAGTTGAGAATAATCAAAAGCGAGAAATCCAATGCGAGCTTTCTCCTTAGACCTTTGTACAGGCGGCATAAAGGTACCCCTTTGTGACACTTGGTTGAAACATATGCTATGCAATGATAATCCGTGTTAACCCAAGCTAATTAGGACAAGGTGCGAGCACTATTAGTATACTATGCATGAGGCTTGCAACTTATAAGATGTCTTATACATAACTCATATGCTTTATTACTACCGTTGACAAAATTGTTTCTTGTTTTCAAAATGAAAAGCTCTAGCACAAATATAGTAATCAATGCTTCCTCTCGCGAAGGACCTATCTTTTACTTTATTGATGAGTCAGCTTGCCTATTCTTTCTATCCTAGAAGCAAACACTTGTGTCAACTCGTGTGCATTGATTCTTACATGTTTACTTATTGCACTTGTTATATTACTTTGTGTTGACAATTATCCATGAGATAAACATGTTGAAGTTGAAAGCAACCGCTGAAACTTATATCTTCCTTTGTGTTGCTTCAATGCCTTTACT